>NC_066582.1:430143991-430503158 GCF_024323335.1 Lathyrus oleraceus
CTAGTAGATATAAATCCTATTTTTCCCCTTAAAGTTAATCCTTGATATGTTCACTCTAACCAGTGACATATTTTCTCTATTTTTTATGGTCTTCTGCCCAATAACCGGTAGTTGTAAATCTCATTTCCCTTGCTGAGTCTATCCTTGATATGTTCATCATAACTGGTGACAAATATTCTCTATCTTTGGTCTTCTACCCAGTAACCATTAGTTGTAATTCCTATTTCTCTCCGACAGTTTATCCTTGATATGTTTACCCTAACAGGTAACGAATACTCTTCCCCTTTCCCCAGGTGGTCTATCCTTGATATGTCCATCCTAACCGATTACATATATTCTTCCTTTGAGTTTATCATGGATATGTTCACTTTAACTAGTGACTGGTACTCTCTCTTTGGTCTTCTGCCCAGTAATAGGTAATTGTAAACCCATTTGATCTCCTCTCCCCAATAGGTTATTCTTACCCAGTAACAGGTAATGAGTATGCCTCTTTTTCCTCAACGAGTCATCCTTGATATGTTTACCCTAACCGGTAGCGGATGTCCCTCTATCCGAGTGTATTGATCTTCTTACCCAATAACCGATAGTGGATAATACATCTCTTTTGCTCCTGTGTTGAAGTTTGTTCTTCCCCAATTGAGTTTGGTGCGTATTTCCTCAGTGAAGTCGCCATCCCCTGCGACCTTATCCTCGGGCCTAGTTATTTCATTGATTTATTTTCATGGAAAATCCCTCGTGTCTCCAGCAGTTTTTGAGTCGTAGCCTGGCATACATGTAGCTTTTTCCCCTAGAGTGTTTGTCTCCTCAATAAGTTTTCCTTACGGAATGCAGTATGCTCATGTCGACTTTTGGTCTCTCCTGATTCTTTTCCTTTGTGGAAATGTTTTCCCCATAAAGAATATTTTAACATTCATATCATATGCATCATGAGGTCTCTTAGGGACCAAATTTTGTGATGTTGTTATTTAAGTCCATTCTACTGAATTGATACGAAGGTTTTAACCTTCACATCCTCAATTAGAATGTCCTTAAATAGGGGCAGCTATAAGACCCCAATTTTGACCCTAAGATCCCTCATGCTATCTCATCATTTGCATTGGCTTCGGATCGCGCCTTTACATCCTCCTTGCCCCTCATTCATTGGGTTTGCATTGGGAGATATCACCAAGCATATTTTATTGTATCATACTTTATTTTTCTTTGTTTACTAACCAAAATACAAAAATATGTTTACGTATAACTTTGTTTCTTTTGTAGGTAGTGTGTACCCACCAATGCCTCATCAAGCTCATAACTAGGGTTTGAGACCCTAAGTGCAAGGAGATAAATCAAGAGATGGTTCACAATGGTTCTAGACATCATATATGGATCCCCATGATCTTCATTTGTCATTTTGATCATGAATTCATCAAGAATTTGAAGCTAGTTTGCATTGGAAGCCCTAATTCATCTAGGTATCTTGTGTGACTTCCTCGGCAAGTTTCTTCAACAATTGGTCAAATATATTAAGGGATACTTAATCATACATCATACTATACATATATGACCCCTCATGAGTCCCAAATATCAAGAGAACTTCAAGTTTGCAAGTTGGTTCAAGGTGGTTGATTAGAGAAAGTCAACTGGTCAAAACTGGGGTTCCCTAGACCCTATCTCCTACCATTGTTTTCATATGAAAATTATTCCAAGATAAAAGTTACTCCTTATGACATTACAAACAACTTTCAAGTTGACATCAAGAGCTATTTTTTCTTGTAAAAACATTTTTATGGTGAAACATTATAGGTCATTTTGTCTGTGCCCTAGTTAGAAGGTCAATTCCCCAGGACCATAACTTGCTCAATTTTTATGATATTAAGGTCATCCAAGTTTCATTATCAATTTCAATATGTACTCTCCAACTTTTATTCTTTGAGAAATGTCAAATTCAACTTGCAAGAGCATGTTCCAAGAGGAAACATTATAGGTCATTTTGGGCCATCATCATTGAACAAACAATTTTCCTCAACTTCTGAAATGCATAACTCACTCATGCCAAATCCAAACAAGGTCATATTTGTGACTAACTTTAAGAATATTTAAATAGATATAACTTTGATGAAGGAATGTTTTCCATTTTAAGCTCATAGCAAAAGTCATTCAAGGTGGAAGAAGTGGTCATTTGACTTGGTACTTAGAAAATTTTCATATATGTTGATTTCTCAAACTTCCACCTCAAAATTCATCATGATACAAGCTCCAAATGGAAACTTTTTCAACATAAAAGTTGTTCCCCTTGATGTCACCTTTCCATAAAGTCCAAGATCCCTTCATTTGGACAAGATTTGAGGGACTTGCGCATGGTTCCTTTCATAGGTTTATTTTAGAAAGATTTGAATTCATTTGTCCATTTCCTTTTGCATGCTTACATGTTAATGCTGCAGGATCCATTGTGAACGAATTGGAATGTGATCATATCATGAATTGGGCCAAAATCATTGCCCATGCATCCATGCACCAAAGTTGCTAAAATTGGCAAAATTCCAAAGTGTGAAAAGCAACTTGATACTCTATAAATACATGGCCATTATGATCAGAAAGAGGATCCCTTTTGCCCAAGCTTTGAAGCATTGTATCCCTAACCTCAATTAAAGGAAAAACTTAAAGATTTCACTTGAAATCGAGTTTCAAATCTCCTTCTATTTTAAGATTGAAACTCCAAGAATCCAAGCATCTATTTGATCCATTTCACTTCCTGCAAGCTTCTAGAGTCGAGCCAAGGCAAATCGGAAGCAAGATCAAGCTGAATTGAAGTTACCCGAAGGTGATTTTTCTTAAACTTCTCTTCTTCGATTCTATCTCGATTCTTCATTATTCTCTTTGATTTTTGGCTGGCCGAAGTCCTACCAATGTAGGCAACAAGATTGAGTTGCTTTGAGGTCCATGTATCTTTCAATTGGAATTGGATGAAAAGGAGGTTAGATTCGAGCTCCTGGGCATTTTTCCTTTAAAATCATGTCCTTAGTTTTCATTTTGGTGATGGTTTGTGGTGGACCAGTCCGGTGAGGTCCACCGGAGAAGATGATCAGAGCCCTAGCTCCGGTGGTGCGTTGCTACCTTCCAAACCATCTGATCTTTTCAAAATATTTTAATCTTGGCCCTTGGTTCTGATTACCACACGTGTGATGCATTGACTCAGGTTCACCATGGAACATGCGCGCTTGGCCATTAGATCTTCTATAGCGGTAAATTCATGATCATCAAGCTATGGATAAGCTTAACGTCAATAAAACCAGAGTCGCCGCCGCGCTTTTATTATTTTCAAAGGAAAAGAGAAAAGTACGAACAAAACCCAAAGATAAGAAGTTTTCAATTCAAAACTAATAAAAGGCCAGAGATTACAGGTAAGGGGGTTGGTTACACAGAGGGAAGGTGTTAGCACCCAAAGTGTCCTAGGTACTCCTAGGGAGCCTTTTTTTATGTGTGCATATGTTTTTGGTATAAATGATGTTTGATAAAATAGAGTGTGAGGGTGAGAAAATAATTCATTAATTATAATTTTTGTGTTTGACAAGACCTTCGGTTTCGTGCCTACGTACCAACATAAAAATGAGAGATTAAAACCTCGTAGTTCATGGTAAAAATTTCAAATAAGTTGGAGAATTGCTTTTTTAACAAAAGTTTAAGTGAAAGGGCACAAAAGGCCAAAGGTGGAATGGGGTTGTTAGTTCTTTTTGTCTTTTGAAATTTTAAGTCAATATGATTAAGTTTATTTATAAATTTGATTTAAGAAAGAGTTTGAAAATTCAATGGCATAAGGCCAAAGTTTCTAATTATTAAAGCAAAGTCTAAGTTTGAAATCATAAGCAAAGAAAGTTTTTTAAAAGAGGGAGAGATTTTGAAATTTAAGAAGTGAAAGGAGATGAAGAGGCTATCCTAAGCACAAATTTAAAAGTTAAGAGTTAAAAAGATCTGACCAATGTGATTCAATCTAACAGACAAGAATGTCATATAGATACCCATTTTCCTTTGGACTTTATCAAGCAATAATCAATAAGCAATGAGCAATATCCAGACATCATGGAGATCAAGGCATCAAATAAAGATATCCACATCCAAGCAAGCAATTCCAATAGCTAGTAGTCTTCATTGTCCTCCTATGTATCAGATGAAATATTCCTTGATCAACTCAGAGCAAAGCATCAGATACAAGATCAAAACAACAATTAAGCATAAAGGCAGAGTAGCAGATAAATTTAAACAGATCCTAAGGTTTGTATTAGATGAATGCTCAGTTCACAGTAGCTTAGTCTCAGAATGTTGGCATTGGCCAAGTCCTTTTTGCACAAGGAATATTGCCTAATCCTAAGTCCAAAAGTTCAGACCAAGTTCAACAGTCCACCAGATGTTTTTTAGGGGTTTTGTTGATATTAGGTATTTTAAGGTCCTAAGATCACAAACAAAACCAAAACACACAAACAATATATATACAATCACAAAATATGGCTCAAATGAGCAAAGTGAAGCAATATTAACAAGAGTTAGTCAAATGTTAGTCAAAAGTTAATCAAATGTTAGGGGTGATTTTCAATTGATCAAGTCATTCTTTGGAGAATACTCAACCATTCATTCACAAGTATGAATCCTTAAACCAAGACATATTCCATGAGAAGGGCTCCAACTTGGATAATTAAACAAGTATGCCACTAGCTCCTATGAAAGGAAAAATGTTCAAGTCTTCATACAATGCCATGAAGAATGGGAGACTTACAATCTCACTTACTGGAATGATATGCCTTGAGGGTCAAATTTAGCTCCATGTTAAGCAATCGTAATTAGACTTACGTAGAAGTCACAACTATCTGAGGCTAGGCAATAAAAATTTAGGTGTTAATGCATGTTAGAGATTTAGTATGAAGAATCAAACTCCTAAAACATACCACACACTAAAAGAAAAGATCAAAAGGGAGAGACCTATCTCAGTTACACTTATATTGATTCATCTGACACAAGGTCATTGATGAACCAATTAGCCTTTAGACATTAGAGATTTCATTGGTCAAATGATGGAATGGGGAAGAATAGGGATGAAGATGTAGAGGGAGAGGAAGATAAAAACACAAATTGGTCATGAGAGGAATTTCATCAAATAAAAGCCATTCATTCATTTTGGAAGATGAAATGTACATTTCATAAATCCCCTAAATCCAATAGTTTTGATCCAACAAAAGTCAAATCAACCTTGACCAAGGCCCAAACAGAAAGTCAAACATCACAAGACCATAAAAATGGTTCAACAAAATTTTTAAACATTTAATCAATTAAAAATCAATTTAAAAATGAATTAAAATACATTTTAATTAGGTCAAAACCTAAAATCCCTTCAAAACACCAAATAAATGGCCAAGGGATTTATCCTAGGTCAAACAAGGTCAAAGGACCTTAGACAAAAAATTTCACTATTTTTAAAAAGTTATAAGTATTTTTAAAAAATTAAAAATATGCACACAAACATTTAATTCATGGAAAATACCAAAATTAATCCAAAAAATAATTTTAATTCAGAATATGAAAGAGAAAAATATTTAAAGATTTTTGGTGAAAGTCCTATATTTTTTTGGATTAAAAATGAAATATCTATGAATTAAATAAAATAAGTGGGTTAAATAGAAATTCAGAAAATACAAAAAAAACAAGGGCCATCAGATCTCCTTCATTAATTGAGGTGGCAAATCTGATGGCGAAACACGCACGTTCCATCATGCACTGCAGTCAATGCGTTGCAAACTTGGTATTTAAAAGCAAATGATCAGATTAAAACGTGGGATGATGATCAAAGGGTTCTGGACATTGCCAACACACCACCAGAGCTAGGGCTCCGATCATTTTCTCTGGTGGACCTCCTCAGACTGGTCCACCATAAACCAAACGGAAAATGAAAAGTGAGTACATGTTTTTGAAGGAAAAATTCTCAGGAGCATGAATCTGACCTCCATTTTTTCCAATTCCAAGTATATTGAAAGATACATGGATTTGAAATTTGAGGTTCATGATCTGAGTTGCTTTGATTTGACCTCAAAGCAACTCAATCTTGTTACCTACATTGGTAGGACTTCAGCCAACCAAAATCAAAGAGAGAAAGTTTCTGAAAATCACCTTTAAGTAGCTTGAATCTGACTTGATCTTGCCTTCAATTGGCATTGGCTCGACTCCAAAAGCTTACAGGAAGTGAATTAGATCAAAGAAGGGCTTGGATTCTTGGAGTTTCAATCTTAAAACAGAAGGAGATTCGAAAATCGATTTCAAGTGAAATCCTCAAGTTTATCCTTTAATGGAGGTTAGAGAGGCAATGGTTCAAAGCTTGGGCAAGCAGGGATCCCTTTTCTGATCACAATGGCCTTGTATTTATAGTGTATCAAGTTGCTTTTCACACACTTTAAAAATTTGCCAATTTTAGCAACTTTGTTGCATAGATGCATATGAAATGATTTGGGCCTAAGGAATGATGTAATCCAACTCCAATTCATGCACATTGAGTACTGAACCCAAAACATGTAAGCATGCAATAGGAAATGGTTACTTGAATTCAAATTTTACCAAAACAAACCTATGAAAGGAACCATGCGCATATCCCGTAATCTTGGTCCAAATGAGATGATCTTGAAGTTTTAGGAAAGGTGAGATTAATAAGAACAAGTTTCATGTTTAACACTTTTCCATTTGAAGCTTGGATCATGATGAATTTTGAGGTGGAAGTTTGGAAAATCAAACATATTTGAAATTTTTCTAAGTACCAAGTCAAATGTTCACTTCTTCCACCTTGAATAACTTTTGCTATGAGCTTCAAATGGAAAAAGTTCCATCATCAAAGTTGTAACCATTTAAAACATATTCCATTTAGTTACAAATTTGACATCATTTGGATTTTGCATGAACGAGTTATGCATTTTAGAAGTTGAGGAAAATTGCTTGTTCAATGGTAATGGCCCAAAATGACCTATACTATTTCCTCTTGGCACCCTTGAAAGTTGAATTTGAAGTTTATTAAAGAATCAAAGTTAAAGAGTACATATTGAAATTGATCATTAAACTTGGATGGAATTCATCTCATATAAAAGGAGTAAGGTATGGTCATTGGAAGTTGACCTCCTAACTAGGGTTCAGACAAAATGACCTATAATCTTTCACCATAAAAAATGACTTACCAAGAAAAACTAACTCTTGACCTAAACATGAAAGTTGTTTGGAATTTCATAAGGAGTAACTTTTATCTTGTAATAATTTTCATATGACAAAGATTGTAGGAGATAGGGTCTAGGGAACCCCAGTTTTGACCAGTTGACTTTCTCTGGTCAATCTCTTTGAACCAACTTGCAAACTTGAAGTTCTCTTGATCTTTTGGACTCATGAAAGATCATACATACATAAGATGATGTATAATGAAGTATCCCTTGAAATATTTGATCAAATGTTGAAGAAACTTACTAAGGAAGTCACACAAGATACCTAGATGAATTAGGGCTTCCAAGGCAAACAAGCTTCAAACTCTTAATGAATTCTTGATCAAAATGATAAACGAAGATCATGGGGATCCATATATGATGTATATAACCAATGTGAATAATCTCTTGATTGATCTCCTTACATTAAGGGTCTCAAACCCTAGTTGTGAGCTTGATGAGGCATTGGTGGATGCACACACTACCTATAAAAGAAACAAAGCCATACATAGACATATTTTTGGTATTTTGGTTAGTAAACAAAGAAAAAGAAAGTATGATACAATAAAATATGCTTGATGATCTCTCCCAATGCAAACCCAATAAATGAGGGATAAGGGGGATGCCAAGGTGTGATCCCAAAGCCAATTCATATGATGAGATAGCATGAGGGATCTTAGGGTCAAAATTGGGGTCTTACAGCTGCCCCTATTTAAGGACATTCTAACTGAGGATGTGAAGGTTAAAATCTTCGTATTAACTCAGTAGAATGGACTTAAATAACAACATCTAGAAACAAATTTTGGTCCCTAAGAGACCTCATGATGCATATGATATGTATGTAAAAATAATCTTTGTGTGGAATAAATTACCACAAAGGAAATGAATCCGGAGAGACTGAAAGTCCGTAGGAGCATAATGTATTCCATTAGTAAAACTCACTGGGGAGACAAAGACTCTAGGGGGACAACGAGTTATGTGTAGGCCAAGCTACGACTTGAAAACTGCTGGAGATACAAGGGGAATTCCCATGAAAATAAATCAATGGAAAGACTCGGTCTCGGGAACCAGGAAAATCTGTAGGAGAAACGGGTAGATCAAAACAAAGTTGAAATAGTCGAACCAAACAGGAAAAGGCGATTCCACTAAGGAAACACACACTCAAATTCAACTAGGGAAGAATGGACTTCGACACAGGAGTACAAGAGAGATATTATCTATTACCGGTTACTGGGTAGAAAGATAATATACTCTTACAGAGGGTCATCCGTTATCGGTTAGGGTAAACATATCAAGGATGACTCCCTGAGGAAAAAGAGGTGTATCCATTACCCGTTACCGGGTAAGAATAACCTACTGGGGAGAAAAATCAAGGTACTACAAATAACAGAACTCGTTATCACCAAAAGAATGATAATAAGTTACAACAATTTAAATGATCACCATCACCAAAAGGGTGAAGGTAAAAATCAAGACAAAAACTTATTACCACCAAAAGGATTATAATAACTCACAACATTAATGATCACCGTCACCAAAAGGATGAGGGTAAGATCAACAACAAAACTTGTTATCACCAAAAGGATGATAATAAGTCGACCGTCACCATCACCAAAAGGATGAAGGTAAACAATAGAACCCGTTATCACCAAAAGGATGATAATAAGTTACAACAATTTAAATGATCACCATCACCAAAAGGATGAAGGTAAACTCAAGACAAAAACTTGTTACCATCAAAAGGATGATAAAAACTCACAATATTAATGATCACCGTCACCAAAAGGATGAGGGTAAGATCAACAACAAAACTTGTTATCACCAAAAGGATGATAATAAGTGCATAACTCAAACGATCACCATCACCAAAAGGATGAAGGTAAGATCGAACAACAAAACCTGCTACCACCAAAAGGATGATAGTAAGTCATAACCAATTAAATGATCACCATCACCAAAAGGATGAAGGTGAGAACAAAACTTCAAAACTTATTATTACCAAAAGGATGATAATAAGTCAACGATCACCATCACCAAAAGGATGATAATAAGTCAACGATCACCATCACCAAAAGGATGAAGGTAAAATTAACAACACAACTTGTTACCACCAAAAGGATGATAATAAGTCACACAACTAAAAGGATCCCCATCTCCAAAAGGATGAAGGTAAGATCAAAATAAAGCCCATTATCACCAAAAGGATGATAATGAGTCCATAACTCAAATGGTCACCGTCACCAAAAGGATGAAGGTAGCATCAAACAACAAAACTCGTTACCACCAAAAGGATGATAATAAGTCGATAACTTTTACGGATCACCGTCACCAAAAGGATGAAGGTAAAATCGAATAACAAAACTTGTTATCACCAAAAGGATGATAATAAGTCGACAATCACCATCACCAAAAGGATGAAAGTATTACAAACAACAGAACTCGTTATCACCAAAAGGATGATAATGAGTCAACAATCACCATTACCAAAAGGATGAAGGTGAGATCATAAATTCGAAACTTGTTACCACCAAAAGGATGATAATAAGTTATAATAACTTCAAATATTGCTGACACCAAAAGGATGACAGTGGGATTGGACTTTCCAAATGTCACCATCACCAAAAGGATGATGTTTGAACCATAATGACAAGGATTTCCAACACCAAAAGGATGACGGTGGGCTGTAATAGTTGCAGAGGTCGCCATTCCCCAAAAGGATGAAGGTTGGGACAAAACTTCAAGGATTGCCGACACCAAAAGGATGACGGTAAACTCACGAATGTCAAGGATTTACCATTACCAAAAGGATAACGGTTATCATAAATAGGGTGATGATTAGTATTATTCCTCAATGGACTTTCACCAAAAGGATGATAATGAGAAAAATATTGGAAAAATAAGGCTACTGACAAAGTTCAATCCTTGACTTGTTAGGTAGTATTGGAACATTATTGGGTAATACTGCTTGGGGGTATCAACAACAAAAGGTTGCGGCAAAATATTCTCTGGAAGATGTGGCTTCATCAAAAAAAGGTTACAGGAAACAACTCATTGAGGGACGCTCAATGCGAACAAGGCAGGGATTTAAAGAAACATTATTTGACTTAGCTGAGGATAATGTCTCATCAACAAAAGGTTGAAGGATGTAGCTCAATGGGGAACGCCCGATAGTAGGGTAGGAACTCTCTCAGAGAAAAACAATGACTCAATTGGGGGTTGGCCTGGATGCCTACGACTAAACCTTGGATCTTGATTCGTGCTATATGCATAAATATCATGTATGTGTTATGTATGAGGTGATGCATGTGATATGTGTGATGCATGTTTGAATGCAAAAGATGATTGGTTTGTTTGGGATTGGCCCCCCTTTTTCAAAGGCGGTGTATTTTTGGAAACCAACGTTGGTTGTATTTATTTTATGAGGATTCCAGCAAGGTGAACTTTGTTTTTTTTGGTAATTCTTGTTGTGAATTGGACCATGATTGGTGGAAGGATCTGACTTCCCGACACTCGGTAGTTGATGATGTGAACACACGACGAATGTGGATACTCCTGGTGTCCCAAGTTTGATTTCTTGCTGATATGTTGTGTCTTTACCCCTGAGGCGATTTCGACTTCTTCTTCTAAAGATGTCTGGTCGGACTGTAATTGAGCATAGCAACGTGATCAACGCATGATGGTTATGCCTTTGACGTGCCACAAGGTTTCTTGTCGAGATGTGATACTGTACTTGTATGAACTTTTGACATTTTGGTTGTGGATTCAAGCAGTTACTAGTGTTTGACGCAGTCTGCTTGACTGACTTGAAGATATGAAGGTAATTTTCCCCCTTGCAACTTGTCTTGCCCCTGATTAGCCTTCGAGGGACTTGCCCCAGATGGATTGAGTACTGAAGTGCTTTTCCTCCCTGATCAACCGATGCTTGGAGATTTGTCTTGTACTGACTACTTCTCAAGTTAACATAATCCGAAGATGCCCTGCCCTTGATTCATAGGATTATGAGATGGTTTTGATTTGTGTCAGCACCAATGATCAAGTACCTATCGAATTGCCCCTTGTTGGAATTTCTTCTATGTCAAGTACTATCTTGCAGTTAAGAATTGTTATCCAATAAATGGTGATTTTAATGCAATAGTTATGCAAGTTTTGAAAAACAATCATTCACTTGGGAGTGTCATGGTAGTGTGTGACGAGTGAACCAAGAGTCCAAACGCGGTGCTGATTTTAGCTAGCGTGTGTAGCACCTCAAATTTGCACCCCCTACTCATGCATTCATTTCATTTTTTAGGTCATTAACATTGCATAGTACATTGCATCTTATCAGTCAAGACTGGCATCAAGAGAATCCATCTGTGCAAAGAGACCAAGCATTTCCTTAAAAGGAAAGCCACATGAGTATCCTAGTGAGCTTATGTGAATCAAGATTCACTTTGAAGCTATTGTACCAAGTGGTAGAGGCTCAAAAGTCATCAGTACATGTCCAAGTCAACTGAGGGCTAGGAGGTGGAGAAATGGTTTGAGACACTTCATTCATGTCCAAAAGAGATTTATTCATCATGTCAAACATCTACCTTGAAGATTTTGAAGTCAGATCAAAAGTTTCCCAAAATGGAAAGTGACCTGTAATTTCAAATTTCCAAAAATGGCAAGTTTTTAGACCATATTCAACTTGACTTTCCAACATCAAAGAAGCTTCAAATGGAATTTTGTCCAACACGAAAGTTGAAGATCTTTCTCTCCCATTTCCAAAAAGTCCAAGATCATGAGCATCTGATGAATGGTTGGGAAGTTATGATCCAATGATCACCAAGTGTGCATGAAACTTCAAAGTGCCATAACTTTTGATCCAAAACTCCAATTTAGGCCACTCTTTTTGAAAATTGCTTCTTTTGACCTATAATTTCCAAATCTATCATTGCATTGCATGGAAAAATCTCATATGATCATTGGTGCATACATGTGATTTTTGGAGGGAAAATCATCAATTTGAATTTGGTGCATGCTACAAGTTTTTTAACCATTCCATCATGTTCATAAGCTCATTTTAAGTGAAAATACATCATGCATGCTACTGTTCATGTTCATATTTGCCATGCATAGGGTGAAATTTCCAATTTTGCCTTACACCTCATTTTGCATTAAAATTTCATTAGCCAAGCCTAAGCATCATTAGCAATGTGATTAAGACAGCATATAAAAGGCTAATCCTAACAGAATTTTTCAGTTTTTCTCATTCTAGATCTAGATTTGAGTTTTCCCTCCAAAATTTCTCTCAATCAAAATTAAAAAATTCTCCACATAGCATATGAATTTTATTGCATATTCTTGTTCCTTGATCATCATTTGGTAGGATTCAAGCATTGATTTGAAGAAATTGGTGAAGAATCAAGCAAATCCTTACATGAAGATGAACATGGAATTTGAAGATTAAGCTAGTTCCAAGCCTTTCCAAGAGTTGATTCGTGCTTCAGACTTCATAACAAGGTTGATAAAGCTGATTTGGACATTGCTAGGCCTTTGAATTTACTGCTGCCATTGATTGTTCTTCAAGAGGTCAGGAATTCGCATCTCTTAATTCTTTGTTTCATTGCCATAATCTTGTAGTGCGTGTTCTCCTGATCATTCTGATATAAAGATCTTGAAAAATGGTGCAATATTCATGGAGATATGTTAGTTTAAAGTTTGATGCAAAGATTTGTTTTCTCTTCGATTTGCACTGGTTATGATGAATTAATGTGAGTTGATACTGGATTCGTGATGTACATGTCATGAGCTTTCGTTTGATATAAATTTTGCATGAATCTGGAAAATTTTTGGAGCTTGCTACTGTAGCGTCACCGTCTTCATGAAGAAGACGGTGGAAACCACCGTGCCTGGCCGTGCGTGAATAGTAATTAGGGCTTACTGGTTCAGCTTGTTCATTTTTACTGTAGCAGCGCCATTATCCTTCGCATCGTGTGTTCGATCCTTGCATTTAGCATTTGCTTTGTTTCAATATTTCCTTGTTGGCGCTTGCGTGTGCGCTCCGTTGGCAGTTTCATTGGACCTCGCTTCTTTGACCATTCCACGCATGCTTTGACCTGATGATTGGGATGCCACATCAATTATTTAAACACAGCGTTTTACTAGCGCCTGTTTTAGCCTTGAGCGCCTCTGTTCGATTCCTCCATAATGCAATTTCCAATGTCATTCATATTTTCATATTATTTTCAATGTTTTCCATTTATTTCATTTTATTCATGTTCATTCAAAATTGATAAAAAATAGTATACTGATCCAAATCACTTCTAATTTTTTTCTACATGATCCTTGAGATGTCTATTATTTTTGTGATGTGATTTCATGATTTTACCACTTCTGGAATTTTAATTGTGTTGACTTTCTTGGACATGTATGCAAATGTGACATGCTTCATTCATTCTATTGTGAAATGCTCATACATTGGCCAATGGATTTGGAATTTGGTGTGATGATTCTCAACATGTTGCATGATTTTTGAGGCTTGGTTGTGCATTTTTATCATTTTTCCTCTCTGTTTTGGACACATGAATGTAGGGTGTGACAATGTGTGTCACACAATTTGATGTCATACTTGTTTATTTTCATTTCTAGGTCAATTGAGATCTTTTGATTCTAATTTTTGGCATGATGATTGTGTTTAACATGTTGTACGCACATAAAAAGTTTCATGATTGTTTGATTCATTTCTGTTTTAATATGGAATTTTGATTCTTGAAGTCCAAGTATGTGCATTGTGATTGCCTTTGCCTTATCATGATTGGTTGATGGATTTTCCATTTGATTTAGTTTAGGTCCTTTTTAGGACATGTTCTTGATTGAATAAATATGTTTCATGTTGAATATTGGTTGCTGTTTTGACTTTTTGCTTTGCCCTTGACCCTAGCCTTGGTGCTAGTGGTTTGTACTCATCTTTTGAGTTTTGCATTTCAGGTTCAAGCTCCTAGTCCCAATGGTTTATGTTGATCTCATGAATTGAGATGCAAAATTCTTTGTCCACTAACCTTTCTTGTGTTGTAGGTTCCTTGGTGATGAACTCACTTGAGTTGTTGACTTGCATTGTGTATATTGGTTGTCTCACTGTTGACTGTCTATTTGGTTTGTCTGAATGTGAATATTGACTTGTCTGATTTTCTTACAGGTACTTTAGTAGCTTTAACTCATTGCTTGAGTTGCTTTGCTTTGCTTGTGGTTGGCATACCACCTAGGTAATCATCCTCTAACTCCATGTAGTCTAGAAGCCCTGTCGTTTCTGTTTGGCAGGCATTTGGCTGAAGTCCTCCTTAAGAGGCAATGACTGTGTTTGTTTACTTTTGTGCCATGTACTTCAAGTCCTCCTAAGTGAAGAGGCAATTGGCAGATAGAAGGGACTAGCAGTCAGTCCCCTGCTATTCAGTTGAGTCTTTCATCTTGCTCGCACTACGTGCTGATGCATTTGAATAAACACCCAAGATCCTTGTATATAGAGTCAGTCAAGTGGAGTAGAGTCCCACATTCTGGACTCCCACATCTTCATTGATTCAAGCTCACCCAGGCCCGGGTTAAGAGCTATGAGGTCTTATCCTCATTACCTTTCATCTGCTCACCCTGACGGTCAATGTCAGTGGTTAAGAGCCTCAGATACCCTTCCATCCGGCTTGTTTGTCGAGGTTGATATGACCCCTTGACTAAAGCCTCACCCTTGATGTTTGAGCCCCTTGTTGGTGTGTTTACTTCATGCTGTATGTGTTTGTGTGGTGTGATTGTATCCCCTAGGTTTGCTAGACTTTGCATAGTCTCGTTTGCATGTCAATTAAGGTAGCACGGTTCCTTCGTCTAGGACTTCCTTTCTTGCGTGAGCTTTCCTAAAACACAAACCAACTTGATCCTCTCTTAAGGACACGTTAACTCCTTCTACTTCAGGTGAGTAAGTCTCCAAAGTTAGAGCATCCGGTAGATTGCGTAGTAACGTCATCCATCTAAAAAACACAAAACAAGTAGAAATGGTTTAGCCGAACTACGACAACTCTGATTCTCATGTTCAGATGGGATACGTAGGCACGAGATGCGATGTCTTGTCGAGTTTGACTGACAACTAACTTTGATCCTTTTCTCTCGCCCTCGTTGCGATTGAGATCTTCCTTTTCTCTTGCCCCAGTTGCAATCGAGACCCTTCTTCTTCTTGTGTGCGTGCTTGGAGTCTGATGTAAGCCCAACGATTGGCATTCGGTTTCCCAGTTGTGTTTGTTTGTTTGGAGTCTGATGTAAGCCCAGTGATTGGCCTTCGGTTTCCTGTGTTCTTTTGTGGAGTTGGATGTAAGACCAGCGATTGGCATTCCGTTTCCAGTTGTGTGTTTCATTCGACGTCTCAGCGTCTTTGTTTTCAGTGTTTTGTTTCGGCGTGCGTTAGCCGAGCTACGAGTGCTCTGATTCTTACTCTGGTTAGAGAAGATACGTATGCATAAGATGCGATGTCCTAGCGAGCACGTTTCCCGTTCCCCCGAACTACGTCGACTCTGATGTTTGTGTCTGACAAACTACGTAGGCCCAGGATGCGATATCCTGCCGAGTCCGCTTTCTCCGTCCGTCATCTGTGTTTTATTCCAGTCTTGTGTAGTTTTGAGCAGTTATTCAACAACCTTCTTCTATTCTTTCTGAGCATGGATCCCGTCAAGTACGACGGACGTGAGGGGGTGCTAATACCTTCCCCTTGCGTAACCGACTCTCGATCCTTGCAATCTCTGGTCGTAAGACCATTTCCTTTCCAGGTTTACTTCGAGCGTTTCCTTTCCTTCCTTTGGGATAAATAACGCACGGTGACGACTCTGTGTCTTTTTTCCCGCCGGTTGTTTTTCGCGAATGCGACAGCTGGCGACTCTGCTGGGGAAAATAGAGAAGTTGACCTCTTGCTGGTCCATCTTCCCTAAGCGAGTCAATCCTAGCGCTCTCTAGGATAGTTTTGGTTGCTTTTACTGTTTTATTTATTGCATTTATGATTATGCTGTGACTGTATATATGTGCATATATGTTTGCATGCATCATATTATCATTGTGCTGGCTGTGTATCTGTTTCTCTGTGGGGTGGGAGTCACAAGAGGTAAAAGGCCCAATACACAGGCTATGAGTGAACTTTAGGACACCTAGGAATAGAGTGATTCATGGGAAGCGGGTGATATGACGCCACTTAGCGGAACATGGTATCACGAGCAGTTCAGATCCTGATGGGGTATTATCGTTGCATACACCTGGTGTGCATATGATGATATTCTTGAAAGGATCGTTTATCCTGCGTTTCTCTTGACCTTACCCTGGCCTAGATGACACCCATGAGTGGGGCGGGAATGAATCATTTACAGGTACTGTTGGTGACTTGATCTGTTGGTGACCGTATCCTGTTGGTGACTTTTGTTTGGTCCTGTTAGTGACTTGGTTCTGAAGTATGGGTTCCAGATGACCTCGGGTTCCAGATGACCTTGATATGTGGTTTCCGGTTCTGAGTTCATGCTGAAGTTCTGATCCTGTGCCTTGTGATACACAGCCAACCAGTCATGGTCTCATCATTTGCATCATAGCATGTTTATTTTCAAAAAAAAATAATGCAAAAAAAAAGAGAAAAAATGCAAAAGAGAAAAAAAATCTAATTTGCTCATGCATATCATTTCTCAGGTTCATTCAGGAGTCTGTTCACTGTGAGAGATGGCAGCCATTCCAGAGTTGAAGAGGAAGACTTGCACCTATAGCTTTTACCGTGAGCCGTTGACATCTTTGGCAGAGTTGAGTAATCTTATGACCAGCTGTAATCAGAAGGTGTTTGATGATCAGTATGGGGATATTCTGACATTGTTGAAGATGGTGGTTGATCCGGTACCTTTGCAGACTCTCTTACAGTTCTATGATCCCGAGCTCCGTTGCTTCACTTTCCAAGACTATCAGTTGGCGCCCACTCTTGAAGAGTACTCCATCCTTATGAATGTCCCAATCAAATACCAAGTGCCTTTCCTAGATGTGCCAAAGGAGGTGGATTTCAGGGTTGTTGCTAAGGCTCTTTATTTGAGTATCAAGGAAGTGAGTGATAATTGGAAACCAAGTGGTGATGTTGTGGGTTTGTCCTTGAAGTATCTGGTGAGAGTGGCTAAGGAAGAAGCAAAGAAAGGAAATTGGGAAGCTTTCAACGCTCAGTTGGCTGTCTTGATTTATGGAGTTGTTCTGTTCCCTAGCATGCCTAACTTTGTGGACCTTGCAGCAATCACTATTTTCATTGGAGGAAACCCGGTGCCTACCTTGTTACCTGACACTTACTATGCTATACACAGCAGGCATGGTAAGGGTGGAGCTATCAGGTGTTGTATCCCATTGCTACTCAAATGGTTCTTGTCCTTTTTGCCAACTAGTGGACCTTTTGTGGATGCTCAGAATACTCATAAGTGGACTCAGAGGATTATGTCACTCACATCTTATGATATCAAGTGGCAAGCTTACAGGATAAACGTACGTGAAGTCATTATGAGTTGTGGAAGGTTTCGTAATGTTCCACTCATAGGAACTAAAGGTTGCATCAATTACAACCCGGTTCTTTCTCTCCGTCAGTTGGGTTTTGTCATGAATGAAAAACCACTAGATGCTGAGATAGCTGAGAGTGTGTACTTTGAGAAGCGGAGTGACCCAGCTAGATTGGAGCAATTGGGAAAAGCTTGGGAGAGTATTGGTGTCAAAGATGGATCTGTTTTGGGGAAGAAGTTTGCCATTGCTATGCCTGCTTACCTTGAGTGGGTCAAGGAAAGAGTTGGAACTTTGTTATTACCTTATGATAGGATGGAACCATTGCAAGAGCAACCACCTTTGATACATTCTGAGAATGTGCCTGCTGAGTATTACAAACGAGCCTTAATGGAGAATCGCCAGTTGAAAGAGAAGGAACAAGAGATCCAAATGGAGCTTTACAAAGCCAAAGCTGATAAGTTGAGTTTGGCTCACAAACTCAAAGGAGCGCAAGGTGAAAGTGCTAGTAGATTGGGAAGCAAAAAGAGGTCCTATGATGAGATAGAAGCAATGTTGAATGAAGAACACCAGGAACGTTTGAGGTTGCAAAAAGAGGAATCCAATTACCAAAGGAAGATACGAGACTTGGAAAGGCAGCTTAAGGACAAAGATGCTCAGTTGAAGAAAGAGATAGACCTAAGGCATGCATCAGAGAACCAACTCAGAGAAAAAGTGGTGGAACTCAAAGTGCAATTGAAGGAGAAGCTCACTCCTTTACCTGAATGTTCAGAGTGTGACCGGTTGATTGATCAGTGCCAGTACCTGAAGACTCTCATTTCTGGAGGACGACTTTCTTAGTTTGTCTTGATGTTTACTTTGAGAATCACCTCCAGGATTGTTGGATGGGATTCCTTGTTTCTACTTTGATGAATTGAATCCTTGTTTGTATGATCTGTTTCCCTCATGATCTATAGATGAGATTGTTGATGTTTCACTTGTGCTTGTCATACAGTGTAGGTTGCTTCCTTGTTGTTTATGTTGCAGGTTGCCATTTTTCAAAGATGGACGAGATTCTTGAATGCCTGAGAAATGAACATATCATATGCATCATACGCATCATGCGCATCATACACATATCATTCTTGCATTAAAGGTGTTCTTGATGAAGATTTCTCATTCTGGTTCCTGTTTTAGGCAGGATTGTTGATCGTCGTCCGCACCGCTACGCGACAAGACTGAATCAACAGAGAAGCATGGATCAAGTTCAGGCTGAATTGGCAGAGATGAGGGCTAACATGGCCCAATTTATGAGCATGATGCAAGGGGTTGTACAAGGGCAAGAGGAGCTGCGAGCCTTAGCCCAGAGACAGGAAGCCGTGATTCCACCTGTTAACCAGAATTCTCCAGAGGGAGTCCCTGTTAATGATAATGTTGCTGCTACCTGTCGCATCCTGCGAAAAATCAACCGGCGAGGCTCGAAAACAAAACACACACAGAGCCGCCACTGCGCGTTATTTATCCCAAAATAGGGAAAGGAAACGCTCAGAGAAACCTGGAAAGGAAATGGTCTTGCGACCAAAGAGAAAGGGTAAGGGAGTCGGTTACGCAAGGGGAAGGTATTAGCACCCCTCACGTCCGTCGTACTCGACGGGATCCACGTCCTAGAATAAAGAATAGGTTGCTAAAACATCACACACACACAGGGAACGCAGGTGGGGTTAGGAGAAGGGAGCTCGATAAGGTATCGCACCTTATGCCTACATATCTTGTCTGGAACAAGAATCAGAGCCACTGTAGTTCGGCTTACGCACGCCAAACAACACAAAACGCACAAACAAACAAGAGTGGCAAACATGGAGCCCGACAACCACTTGATGGAATTACGTCGGCATCCGAGCCAAACACACTCAAAAGGGCAAACGTGGAGCCCGACTGCCACTTACTGGACTTACGTCGGCATCCGAGCCAAAACAAACAATCAGATAACAAGTTAACACACACAAAAAAGAAAAAGGTTGCCCGGAGTGGTCTCGCACGACCACCTGCCTACATACCTCGTCTGGAACAAGGATCAGGGCGATGTAGTTCCCCTGAAAGGGACTAAATTGCTAACCAGAAATCGGGGAAAACACGACACTAGGGAGCTGAGACTCGAGCCTAATGTTGTCATGCAAAGTCACCCTAAGTTCAGGTTTCTACCTACTTGCATCAGTGCGATCTAATCCTAACCAGGAAAGAAGAAAGCATACAAGCATACATCATATATCAAGTGAGAACAGGCATCTCAAACAAGCATGTCAATCAGAGATTCACAGAGCACCCGCTATAACCAAACAAGAGGCTCAATCAAAGGGGTTTGACCGCCGAAGCGTTCGTCTGTACATGGTTTTGATTTGCTCTTAACCTTGCCATTACGAGGCTAAGGTGAAGCAGATGAAGAGGTGAAGTGAGGATCAGACCTCACAGCTCATATCCCTAACCAGGGAGAGCGTCTGACAAATGAGTATGGGTCCAGAATGGGGGGACCCTTCTATACTCGGAGACTCTGACTCAATGTGCACTGCACAGGATCTTGGGTTAGGATCTCAATGCTTCAACCATGTAATGGGAGCAAGGAGAAGACTCAACTGAATAGTGGGGGGTAGGCTGCATACCCCTACCTTCCACCAATTGCCTTATTTAAAGGACTTTCACCTGCTTGGGCTTAAAAATAAACAACCACAATCATTGCCTCTTAAGGAGGACTTCAGACATTTATTTGCCCGGCCCGGTAACAGCCGGGTCTCCAGACTACATGAAGTCAAGAGGACCTACCTCAAGGCAAGTTGCTTAAGCAACGCAAAGCAAAAGTTCACAAGGAACTGAGCAACTAAAGTACCTGGAAACAATCAAACACAGTTAGTACTCAGACAGACAAAACCAAACAGCAAGTGTTCAATCAATCAAACTATACCAAGCAATGCACAACAAAGCAAGCTCAAAGCTTAAGCCCAAGCTTCAAAACCTACAAAACAATGTTATGTTAGTGTACCAACATCAACAACATCAATTAAAATAGATTTGGATCATTCTCCATGTGCATTATGCCTTTGATCCTGAAAAATCAAGCAAACATTAGCAACTAGACCACTAGGCCAAGCCTAGGGTCCAAAACAAGAAAAAATCCTTAAACAACAAGGCATTCACAAACCAATCTCAAATTAAAGTCAAACAAGAGCAAACATCCTTGGTCTCATGTTTATATCATTCATTATGCTCATGTTATGCACAAAATAAGGCAAACTAGTTCAAATGAAGCACCAAGCATACAAACAGAACTATTGCATTCAAATCCACACCAAAACACTTCCAAAAATTCTCAAATAAATTACACCTAAACAGGGGCTAATCCAGGTATGGCACACCAAATTTGAGCTTAATTGGGCAAATGGAACCATGTCAATGAAAATCAACAAAAACGGTCACAATTTCATGCTTCAAACCACAACATCAATGCATACATCCACTTAAAAAAATCATATCTCAATGAAAACAAAAAAGAAATGGATGAGACCAAAACAGGGATGTCACATTATGTGTCTATTACAAGCATATCAAATTTCATGATTATACAGTACCACATGAGCATTTCCCATTCAATCTACCAACCTATGTCACATGAGCTTGCATAAATGATCACCAGAGATGAAAAATAGCAATCAATTTGAAAATGCCACATAAAATTCCACAAAAATTCACATAGCATCTTGACATGTTAATCAACCATCATGCAAAATTTCACATTAATCCAACAAGTATAGGTCACTCAAAAAAATCCAGCAAGTTGACATAATGAGGTGTGACACAAATTGTCACACCTAAGTTCCAGAATTTGCTGCTCAATGACCAGGTATCAAAAATGCATGAAATTTACATGTAAACGAGCATCAATGAGTCCACAATCATCACAAAAATTTTCAAGAATTTATTTAACACTATGAGCATTTCACAATTAAAATGGTAAAAGGTGTCAAAAATGGATACATGTGAAACAAGCCTAAGCCAAATACAATTTTTGCCATGCACAACTTTGACCAATAGGTCAAAAAAATTCTACACTCATCAACAAAGTCATAGAAAAAATCCTCACAATTTTCTGATTTTTCTACTATTTTTTATGAATTTTTTAATGTGCTTATGATTTTTTTAAGAATTAAATTAATTAAATGAAATTGCACAGTGGCATAATTGGTAATTATGTACAGGCGGGAGCGGCAAACATCATTTTTGAATTTTTAAACCAAATTATGGATCAAACAGTGAAACAAAACAGAAAGCATCGTCTTCCTCGCACAACTCAACCTCCAAGTCCAAAATCGGTTTTGCTCAAAACTCAACCAAATCTCACAAATGAACATCCGTTGGAAAGGTCTCTTAACATAGAACACGAATATGTAACCTAATCAACCTAAATCTAACCGTGCTAACCGGATCGATCGTTTAAAGTTTCGCATTCATACTTTCAAATCAAGATTTCTTCACCTACAGTTATCCATTTCCAAAACTACAAGCATCACCACGATCTATGATAAACAAGCTACAAGACGCATACAGCAATTTGCAAAATCGTGATGTTCGAAAAATTCACATACCTGGAATGGCAGACTTGAAACTGATGCTTTTGGAGCTCGATTCCTCAAAACAGCAGCACTATATGCTTATGGAAATGAGACGCACAGCTTGAATTCCACTGATTTCGCTTCTAGTGCTCAAACTCTTCAATTCACCATGGATGATGCATATGCAACAGTTGCGATTTCGTATTCCTTTCTTTCCAAACTATCAAAACAGATCTAGAGGATGATTATAGGAGTTGAATGCAAAAGAAATCTCGAAGATTGGTTGAGATTTGAGGAAGATTGATGGATTTTGGTTTTTTGGAGTGTTCTTGAGATTTTCATGAATTTGAGAGAATGTGAGGTTTTTGAGATCCAACTTTGGTAACTGTGATTTCTGTTATGATTATGAAGATGATTAAGTTTATATATGGGTCCTTAATCCATGCTTAAGTGTGTGATTAACCAAAATGCATTGCTAAGTGAAAATGGTTATTTCAAGTGAGGGGTAAAAATGGTATTTCACCATGACAGCTCATGCCACCTGTTTTGACAGCACATACACCTTCCAATTATCATATGTGAGCTGTAGAAACTTGCCTCATGCTCATTGGTTGTGTAATTCTCAAATTCACCATGTGACACCATTTGTCCATTTTTAACCATTCCACTTTTCAAGCCAAATCTCAATTTACAAGGCCTATGCAAGAAATGATGATTCCAACACACTCTAAATTCCATTTATGAGGTGTAGAAAAAAGTCCCATCTCAAAATTCCAATTATTTCGAGAGTTGGACAATTTTGCCCCTGGTCCAATTCAACTGTCCAGTTGAAAAGTGACTTTTTGCCTTGGCCATTTTTGGACAAATCCAATGATGCACCATGAAAGTACATGTTAAATGGAGTTTGTGCATATAAAGAACTTGCAATTTGGACAAAGTATGTGGAAATTATGGCCTCCTGATTACGGGTCATTTTTGAATTTCACTGAGCCATAACTTTCCAACCATACATTGGATTTTCAAGTTCTTGGACTTTTTGGAAAGGTGAGAACAAGATCTACAACTTTCATGTTGAACAAATTTTCATTTGAAGCTTCCTTGGACACGTGGCTTTGAGGTCCAAAACTTTCCATTTTTGGAAACTTCAATTACAAGTCACTTTCTATTTTTGGCAGTTTTGGTCCTGACTTGATTTTCTTCATTCTTAAGCTTTGAGATGTCAAATAACACTTGTTCCAACATGAATGAAGTGTGTCTAACTCATTTCCACCTCCACACCCATCAGATCATGTACAGTTGACCACAGTTGACTTTTCATCTGACAGATGAATCTGGCAATGCATAGATCAAATTAAGCCCCAATCTTCAACTGAAATGGCTCAAGGGTGAAACCCTAGCCTCAATAATCACCATATAATCACAAAATGAACCCCATAATCATCAGAAACCTCATCTCCTGATCCAGCCCAGACTGGCCCAATACAACTGATTAGGGTTGACCAGTGGTCAAAACCCTAATCTCAAGGAATCTTCTTGTATCTTATGATGATGATGATGTATCATTGCAATCAAAGTGAAGACCAATATCCCTTGAGAATCATGAAACCCTAATTCACAGCCCAATCCTCAGATGGCCATGATCAGTCAGTGAAACCCTAGGCTTGCACTTTCTGACTTCCTCATCTTCTGATCAAGACTTGGGAAGATGGCTTGCACAATGTAACCACATGATATGCAACATGAAATGCCTAATGCCCTAAAATGAAATGCAAATATGTTAATGCTTAGTCCCACGAGAGGAGGGCAAATTTTGAGGTGTTATAGCTGCCCCTATTCAATCCACTGTGAACCTGTCGATACGAAATAGCCTCGGCTTTCGGATGATCAGGATGAAGAGTGATTGAATACCAAGAACAGACGAACAATTTGCACTCTGATGGGATATAATTAACGCCTGTCAGCATCGGCGAAGAAACAAACTCTGAAACGTCGATCTGGATACCAAAATAAATGGTAACTCAGGGATAACCATGGCCTGATCACCACACATCCACTCGGGATTATTATTCTCCCCTTTTTTTTCTTTTCTTGGACCCCGAAATTTTCTTTTCTTCTTCTTGGTCTGAAAACCACGTCGGTCTGATCTCCGCTTCGGTCTGAACTCCGGTTCGGTCTGAACTCCGGAAAATTGGTCTGAACACCACTTCGGTCTGAACTCCGCTTCGGTCTGAACTCCGGAAAATTGCTTGCGCCAATGATCCCCAATCATTGCATTTGAACCCCTGAACCGCGCTGATCGCGTAACGTCCTCTGATTTTACTTCCATCTCTGTTCGACGGAAATCTTTCCTCCAGTATCACACTACTGGGGAACATTGTTGATCTGACGTCATGATGCTAGACTCCTCAGAGTAACATCTTCACCATCTGGTGAAACCAAACCTTCAAGCGGTAACCACGGCTTGAGTCATGCTGAACGCGTCATGATGTTGAACTTATCCAAGTAACATCTTCACCATCCGGTGAAACCAAATATCAAGCGGTATCCACGGCTTGAATCGCGCTGATCGCGTCACGATGTTGAGCTTATCCAAGTAACATCTTCACCATCCGGTGAAACCAAATATCAAGCGGTATCCACGACTTGAATTGCGCTGATCGCGTCATGATGTTGAGCTTATCCAAGTAACATCTTCACCATCCGGTGAAACCAAATATCAAGCTGTACCCACGGCTTGAATTGCGCTGATCGCGTCACGATGTTGAGCTTATCCAAGTAACATCTTCACCATCCGGTGAAACCAAATATCAAGCGGTATCCACGGCTTGAATCGCGCTGATCGCGTCACATTTCCATCTCTGTCCGACGGAAAAGCTCCTCCAGTATCGCACTACTGGGGTACAACAAATCTCAAGCGGTAACCACGGCCCGAGTAACTGATGCTTGCAATGCTGATGTTGATCTTCCAACCAGTGAAACCACTCCTCAAACGGTAATCACGGCTCGAGTTGCATCTTCACCCACTGGCAGAACCATATCTCAAACGGTAACCACGGCTTGAGATTAGCCTATGCTTGCAATGATGCATGATTGATTTTTCTGCGTAATGCTCCATAATTATGGAAATGCTACGCGATTATTTATTTTTCTATGCAATATGATATGCTTATTTACATGATGAATGCATAAAAAGAAATATCCCCCTCAAGGGACTCTTCTGGGAAGCACGAGACACTCTGCTGAGGAACTCGCCGTTGCTCCAACTCCAACCTGCTGGGGAATAGCACTGCTGCTGGGAAATAGGCAACCCTTGCTGGGGAAAAACCTCCTTTGCACCCAATCCGCTCGAGGAAATGCTGGGGATAGGAACCACCAACACTCTGTGGGGATACAGTCTTTTGACTTGCTGGGGATATCAATCCCGACTCTGCTTTGGGAACCCTCACAGATACCTGACGACTTCACTGGGAAATGCTCACAGATACTCCGCTGGGAAAACAACCACCTCCAGGCCTGGCAACTGGGGAAGCATCGATCTGACATCTGTTGGGGATAACCATCCGGACCCTGCTAGGGAAGCGAATGCCACTCCGCTGGGGACAACCCATGCAATCCATAGATAGCATCAACTCAGCTGGGGATGCAGATATCCGTCCGCTACGGGAACTTGTTCAATCCACTGGTAGGATGAACACTGCTGGAGATATATTTCATTGAAACCCGCTCCACTCGGGGAACTGCTGGAGATATATTTCATTGAAACCCGCTCCACTCGGGGAACTGCTGGAGATATATTTCATTGAAACCGCTCCACTCGGGGAACTGCTGGAGATATATTTCTTTGAAACCCGCTCCACTCGGGGAACAACAACCTTCAGACCTGGCTGCTGAGGAAACACCGTTGTAAACCCGCCGGGTATAACCATCTTGACTCGGCTGGAGAGGTCCACAGACCTTGAATCTGCTGGGGAGCTAGTCCTATAACTCTGCTTGGGGACTTAGCTGGGAAACGAGAATAATTGGCACAGAACACCCATCGACTCGTCGAACCACGACATCTACCTCCAATACTCGTATCAGCTTTCCTCTTTTGAGAATTCCCAGACTCGTCTGGACCTTTTCTGCTCCATCATCTTGTATTCCAAACCGCTCCGAGCTCGACGAGAGACGTACTCCCGGAATTTATACATACTTTTCAATCTTTCGACTTTGAAGAGTCTTCTTGGTTATCGTCAAGGATCGTCGTACGCCTCAACGTCACTTCGTCGTTCTTTCATTCCTTCGTCCCTGAGCGAACTCTCTGGGGATCTGTTACAAAGCTTCCACATCAACACCTGCAAGTGAGTGAAAATAACTAACAGTACCTGCAAAACAGATCGCCAGATAAAACCGTGCCCCAGGCGTGTCAAGATTTCAACACTTGGGTCACTCAACCTTCCAAATAAGATTTCAAGCTTTCCATCTTATAAACATGCATTGGAAGGGACCTGTATGTCTTAAAATGCAAGATTCTTTGTCAAAAATAATCGGATGTTTTTGCAATCAAAGCGGTAATGAAAAACAAAAACAAAATTATTTGACTGAATATGCATTTATTGATTGGAAAAGTGTGGCTCAAATGAGCAATACAAAAGGAAGCAATTCCTGAAAAGAGGTAACTGCACTCAAAAGGAAAAATCTATCCTAATGGCAATGTGAAACCCATGATCTCCTCGAGTTCCAACTCGGTTACACCCCATATATCCTCAGACTCTCCATGCTTTCTGCCTTCTGAACAAGACGATTCCGATTGATCCCTACCGGGTATTATCCATGATGCTTTAACCAAAGCGCAAACGATCATGCTGGACGCAGTTGTTCGTTTCAATCCCTCTTTTGCCTGGACCGCCCTTGCGGGTTTTCAGTCCACCGGGATACCCTTTTTTGCCCAAGTCGCCTCTTCAGGTTTTCGACTTGCCGGGTGTACAATTTTCCTTTTTATCCCTAATTTTTGCCCGAACCTTTCTCTGTTTTTGGTTCGCCGGGATGCCCATTTTTGCCTGGACTATTTTGTTCTTTTCGTCCAGCGGGTCTCTTATACGAAGTATTTTTTTAACTGCGTCCGCATTCACAGGGGATGGAAAATCCTCGCCATCCATGGTCGTTAACAACAAGGCTCCACCAGAGAAAACCTTCTTGACCACGAATGGACCTTCATAATTGGGTGTCCATTTGCCCCTTCTATCGTTTTGAGGAGGAAAGATCCTTTTCAGCACCATATCACCCACGTGATACACCCGAGGTCGCACCTTCTTGTCAAAAGCACGCTTCATTCGCTGCTGATACAACTGCCCATGACAGATGGCTGCTAGCCTCTTTTCCTCAATCAGGCTCAACTCTTCATACCGGGTCCTTACCCATTCAGCCTCTTGCAGCTTCACGTCCATCAGGACTCTCAACGAGGGAATCTGAACCTCAACAGGTAATACAGCCTCCATCCCATATACCAATGAGAAAGGAGTTGCCCCCGTAGATGTGCGTACCGACGTTCGATATCCAGGATACAAGCTTTGTACTCAGCCACCATTGTTGGTGTATTCCATCGTGCCCCGGGAAGCACTAACTCATTCACCTTATCCTCCCCATCAGACATCAGAACCCGTTCGGATTCGGGGTCAGGCCCCTCCTCCGGGATCGGTCACTCTCAATCTTTCGATTTGAGTACCTCGAGATGTCCTCATCAGGGAACTCAAACTTCATCGGTTGATAACCTCAACGGGTTGCTGAGCTATGTAATCAGACAATATACCCCTTGATTGTTTTCTGAGAGTGTCACAAATCAGTCAACATTCTTTTGCTTTCCCGCAACCCGTCCGGTCGATGCTGGCTTCTCAAACACATACCCGATCGGATTCATCTCGGAAATCCACAAAGTGGCATGAATCAGCATATACTGTCTCAGTCGGCGAGCAGCCTATGCCAAAGTACAACAAGTTTTCTCGAACAGTGAATGTATTGTTTCACAGTCGACAAACTTTTTGCTAAGGTAAATTGCATGCTCTTTTCGACAAGACTCGTCATGCTGACCCGCTTCACCTCGTAGACCCCTCGAAGACTGTCAAGTACAGATTTGACAAACACTCCTTCCACAGAAGGTAAAAGAATCGGAGGCTCCTGCAACTTTTCTTTTATTCTTCAATGCCCCTTGGCAATCATTATTTCACCTGACCGTTTGATCTTTTTTTCAACATCTTGAACATGGGTTCACATGTGGCTGCTAGATGAGATGTGAACCATGACAGGTAGTTCAATCTTTCTAAGAAACCACGAACCTCTCTTTCTTTACTTTTTCTCGGTTCAGGCATTTTTTTTTTTATTTTTTTTTATTTTTTTTTTTAGCGGGAACCTCGATTCCTCTCTGACACTGAACCCCAACATCTTACCGGATCGCACTCTGAACGTGCACTTATCTGAATTCAACCTCGGTTTGAATTGTCTCCACCAGATGCCCCACTCCTGTTTGGGACTTTGCTATCATGTCATAGCATAGCATTCAACTTCATGATGAATCATATCATGAAACAAAGTCACCATGGCTCTCTGATACAGGCACGGGCGTTCTGCTTCTCTAGAGAACAGTCTCCTTTCCATGGTAGCTTGTGCACAACGACATTGGTATCCGACCCTGGCATATCCTGACATGACCAGGCGAAGGTATCCACCGGCTCTTTCAACAAGACTACCATTCTGCTCTCGACTAGCCTCTGAAGCGGCCTCATTTTTACTTCCTTTCTGACCTCGGCGGTGCTTGGAATAACAATCTCAACCCGCTCCTCATGCGGCTGAATCACCTTCTCCTCTTGTTTAAACAACCTGGCTAATTCCGGCAGATCACAATCTTCTTCGTCTTCTTCTTCGGCATGATTGCTCGATTTGTCGAAGTCATATGAGGTGTAACCAAATTGTTGTCAACGAGATCCGGAGAATTATTTTTCGACTCGGGACGAGACAAATCAAAAAAGAAAAATGAAAACAAACATTGCCATTTTTATTTGTTTTTAAACTGCAAAAATAAATGAAAAACAGGGAACACCGCTTTTTGACTGAAAAACATCCATTTATTAATGATGCAGAAAATGCAAATTTAAACATGAGGTGACCCTTACAATGGACCATTACGTGTCGGGCAACACGTATGGCTTTCATGCAGGTAAAATCAAAACAGAAATCATTACTCTTCAGGATGAATGACAGTGCTGATCTGTTAGGCCTTCCAGTTCTCTGGTACGCACGGCTTTATCCAACCACTGAACTTGCAGTTACCATCAGTCTCTTCCTACCGCACAGGCGCGATCTGAATTTTCAGCAACTGCGTTCACCATTGCCTGACCATGTGCCGGCATGGGATTGGCATCAGCATTCAATGACAATGTAAAATTGAGGGCCTTGGAATCCACCAGGTCTTGGACTACGTGCTTAAAAGCTTTGCAGTCCTCTACACTGTGCCCGGGAGCACCCGAATGGAATTCACATTTGACATTTTCATCAAAATCGGCTGGCCTTTGATCAGGTCCCACAGGTGCCAAAGTCCTCAACTGTACCAGCCCCATATCTTTCAGCTTTTTCAATAGGAAAGAATATGTCACAGGCGGCCTGTCAAAATGCCGATCACTCATCCTCCTCCTGACTGGATATTCTACCCTCTGAGACCTCCGCTGAAATGGCTGACGCTGCTGTTGCTGTTGTGCAGGCTGATTGTCAGCAGGAATAGTTACCGCAGCGGTGTGCTGGTAGTAACGACCCCTACCGTGTCCCTTCTGGGCGTACACAGCACTCGATTCACCCTCATCCTTGTGCTGGTCATTACCAAAGGATTTCTTCGGTCCAGATGACGAAGCGTTTCCTTGCATGTTTCCCATCTTCAGCCAGTCTTCAATCCTCCCCACCTTTTCGGCAATTACTTTCTGCCCCAAGGCGAACTCTTGCATGACATGAATCAGCTCTCCCATCTTCTCTTTCAGCTCGAGAACGTCGGCGTTGGACGGATTCATCATTCCTGTGTCAATCAAACAGGTTAGAAACTGACACCTGCAAAATAGAAAACAAGTTATTATGCATGAATGCAACGTCTATCCATATGAGGAAGCTTCTGTCTTTTGATCTTGGTTTCATCGAGACAGATAACATTTTGACATCCAGATTCTGAAATTCAAGATGTCTCTCAACCAGATTCTCAATCAATAATACTCCCCATATGGCTAGACGTGAGTTTGATGCGGATGAATGCAAAATGAGAATGATGCAGATGTATGCAATGCACTGGGCCATCCTCCAAGTCATCTGATCATCTGTTGCCCTGAATCACAGCCCTGACCTCTGAACCGATCACAACCATCTGAGGTACTGAGCAATCATAAGTCCGACTTAAGGGTTCCGAAATAAACGGAAGAAAGATACATCATCATCATCACCATCACCAATTTCTGAGCAGATACCCATCATCATCTGAATCGGCCCGGGGAATCCTGAAATAAACGGATCCCCACTGATAAATAACTCGGCCCGGGGAATCCTGAAATAAACGGATCCCCACTGATAAATCACGGACAGCACTCCGGCGTCTCGGCAATAAATGGCCATAAATCCGCCTCATAAATAGGACTCTGATCCACGGAACCAAAAGTCACCATCTGAGTCACCATCTGAACATGCATCTGAATGAATCACCCTCCCCTCACAGGTAATTTCTAATCAGGTCACCCTAAGGCGGACAATAGTCTCGACAATCGGGCGGAGATACTCAATGGGTTTGCCCTTTCGGGTGTGCCATTGTAACTCCCTTAAGACCGTCTGAACCAAAGATCCGGGAAATGCTCGGTCACCAGAGTCAATAGCTCAGAAGAAGTAACTAAGCCAAAGTGAAATGTTCCACAATGGAAAGCACTGTCGACTGAACCTCGTCCGGCTTGTGGTATGTCACGTTGCAACATTATACTGAAATAGCAAATGAGGAACGTGAGACCCACACTAATCCTAGGTGTATACTCGGGCCTGGGTTTTAGCCCCGCTCAGAACACCCACCCCACACAGAGGAACCACCTGCATAGAGGACGGCAACAACATGATAGTATGATGCATGCAGACATTAATGCAAATATAGATACACACTGGTTAGAATAATAAATGCAATACATAACACACAACAAGCAACCTAAACTATCCTAGAACGCTAGGAGAGACTCGCTTAGGGACGATGGACCAGCATAGGTCTACATCAGTAGTCCCCAGCAGAGTCGCCAGCTGTCGCATCCTGCGAAAAATCAACCGGCGAGGCTCGAAAACAAAACACACACAGAGCCGCCACTGCGCGTTATTTATCCCAAAATAGGGAAAGGAAACGCTCAGAGAAACCTGGAAAGGAAATGGTCTTGCGACCAAAGAGAAAGGGTAAGGGAGTCGGTTACGCAAGGGGAAGGTATTAGCACCCCTCACGTCCGTCGTACTCGACGGGATCCACGTCCTAGAATAAAGAATAGGTTGCTAAAACATCACACACACACAGGGAACGCAGGTGGGGTTAGGAGAAGGGAGCTCGATAAGGTATCGCACCTTATGCCTACATATCTTGTCTGGAACAAGAATCAGAGCCACTGTAGTTCGGCTTACGCACGCCAAACAACACAAAACGCACAAACAAACAAGAGTGGCAAACATGGAGCCCGACAACCACTTGATGGAATTACGTCGGCATCCGAGCCAAACACACTCAAAAGGGCAAACGTGGAGCCCGACTGCCACTTACTGGACTTACGTCGGCATCCGAGCCAAAACAAACAATCAGATAACAAGTTAACACACACAAAAAAGAAAAAGGTTGCCCGGAGTGGTCTCGCACGACCACCTGCCTACATACCTCGTCTGGAACAAGGATCAGGGCGATGTAGTTCCCCTGAAAGGGACTAAATTGCTAACCAGAAATCGGGGAAAACACGACACTAGGGAGCTGAGACTCGAGCCTAATGTTGTCATGCAAAGTCACCCTAAGTTCAGGTTTCTACCTACTTGCATCAGTGCGATCTAATCCTAACCAGGAAAGAAGAAAGCATACAAGCATACATCATATATCAAGTGAGAACAGGCATCTCAAACAAGCATGTCAATCAGAGATTCACAGAGCACCCGCTATAACCAAACAAGAGGCTCAATCAAAGGGGTTTGACCGCCGAAGCGAGTCGTCTGTACATGGTTTTGATTTGCTCTTAACCTTGCCATTACGAGGCTAAGGTGAAGCAGATGAAGAGGTGAAGTGAGGATCAGACCTCACAGCTCATATCCCTAACCAGGGAGAGCGTCTGACAAATGAGCATGGGTCCAGAATGGGGGGACCCTTCTATACTCGGAGACTCTGACTCAATGTGCACTGCACAGGATCTTGGGTTAGGATCTCAATGCTTCAACCATGTAATGGGAGCAAGGAGAAGACTCAACTGAATAGTGGGGGGTAGGCTGCATACCCCTACCTTCCACCAATTGCCTTATTTAAAGGACTTTCACCTGCTTGGGCTTAAAAATAAACAACCACAATCATTGCCTCTTAAGGAGGACTTCAGACATTTATTTGCCCGGCCCGGTAACAGCCGGGTCTCCAGACTACATGAAGTCAAGAGGACCTACCTCAAGGCAAGTTGCTTAAGCAACGCAAAGCAAAAGTTCACAAGGAACTGAGCAACTAAAGTACCTGGAAACAATCAAACACAGTTAGTACTCAGACAGACAAAACCAAACAGCAAGTGTTCAATCAATCAAACTATACCAAGCAATGCACAACAAAGCAAGCTCAAAGCTTAAGCCCAAGCTTCAAAACCTACAAAACAATGTTATGTTAGTGTACCAACATCAACAACATCAATTAAAATAGATTTGGATCATTCTCCATGTGCATTATGCCTTTGATCCTGAAAAATCAAGCAAACATTAGCAACTAGACCACTAGGCCAAGCCTAGGGTCCAAAACAAGAAAAAATCCTTAAACAGCAAGGCATTCACAAACCAATCTCAAATTAAAGTCAAACAAGAGCAAACATCCTTGGTCTCATGTTTATATCATTCATTATGCTCATGTTATGCACAAAATAAGGCAAACTAGTTCAAATGAAGCACCAAGCATACAAACAGAACTATTGCATTCAAATCCACACCAAAACACTTCCAAAAATTCTCAAATAAATTACACCTAAACAGGGGCTAATCCAGGTATGGCACACCAAATTTGAGCTTAATTGGGCAAATGGAACCATGTCAATGAAAATCAACAAAAACGGTCACAATTTCATGCTTCAAACCACAACATCAATGCATACATCCACTTAAAAAAATCATATCTCAATGAAAACAAAAAAGAAATGGATGAGACCAAAACAGGGATGTCACATTATGTGTCTATTACAAGCATATCAAATTTCATGATTATACAGTACCACATGAGCATTTCCCATTCAATCTACCAACCTATGTCACATGAGCTTGCATAAATGATCACCAGAGATGAAAAATAGCAATCAATTTGAAAATGCCACATAAAATTCCACAAAAATTCACATAGCATCTTGACATGTTAATCAACCATCATGCAAAATTTCACATTAATCCAACAAGTATAGGTCACTCAAAAAAATCCAGCAAGTTGACATAATGAGGTGTGACACAAATTGTCACACCTAAGTTCCAGAATTTGCTGCTCAATGACCAGGTATCAAAAATGCATGAAATTTACATGTAAACGAGCATCAATGAGTCCACAATCATCACAAAAATTTTCAAGAATTTATTTAACACTATGAGCATTTCACAATTAAAATGGTAAAAGGTGTCAAAAATGGATACATGTGAAACAAGCCTAAGCCAAATACAATTTTTGCCATGCACAACTTTGACCAATAGGTCAAAAAAATTCTACACTCATCAACAAAGTCATAGAAAAAATCCTCACAATTTTCTGATTTTTCTACTATTTTTTATGAATTTTTTAATGTGCTTATGATTTTTTTAAGAATTAAATTAATTAAATGAAATTGCACAGTGACATAATTGGTAATTATGTACAGGCGGGAGCGGCAAACATCATTTTTGAATTTTTAAACCAAATTATGGATCAAACAGTGAAACAAAACAGAAAGCATCGTCTTCCTCGCACAACTCAACCTCCAAGTCCAAAATCGGTTTTGCTCAAAACTCAACCAAATCTCACAAATGAACATCCGTTGGAAAGGTCTCTTAACATAGAACACGAATATGTAACCTAATCAACCTAAATCTAACCGTGCTAACCGGATCGATCGTTTAAAGTTTCGCATTCATACTTTCAAATCAAGATTTCTTCACCTACAGTTATCCATTTCCAAAACTACAAGCATCACCACGATCTATGATAAACAAGCTACAAGACGCATACAGCAATTTGCAAAATCGTGATGTTCGAAAAATTCACATACCTGGAATGGCAGACTTGAAACTGATGCTTTTGGAGCTCGATTCCTCAAAACAGCAGCACTATATGCTTATGGAAATGAGACGCACAGCTTGAATTCCACTGATTTCGCTTCTAGTGCTCAAACTCTTCAATTCACCATGGATGATGCATATGCAACAGTTGCGATTTCGTATTCCTTTCTTTCCAAACTATCAAAACAGATCTAGAGGATGATTATAGGAGTTGAATGCAAAAGAAATCTCGAAGATTGGTTGAGATTTGAGGAAGATTGATGGATTTTGGTTTTTTGGAGTGTTCTTGAGATTTTCATGAATTTGAGAGAATGTGAGGTTTTTGAGATCCAACTTTGGTAACTGTGATTTCTGTTATGATTATGAAGATGATTAAGTTTATATATGGGTCCTTAATCCATGCTTAAGTGTGTGATTAACCAAAATGCATTGCTAAGTGAAAATGGTTATTTCAAGTGAGGGGTAAAAATGGTATTTCACCATGACAGCTCATGCCACCTGTTTTGACAGCACATACACCTTCCAATTATCATATGTGAGCTGTAGAAACTTGCCTCATGCTCATTGGTTGTGTAATTCTCAAATTCACCATGTGACACCATTTGTCCATTTTTAACCATTCCACTTTTCAAGCCAAATCTCAATTTACAAGGCCTATGCAAGAAATGATGATTCCAACACACTCTAAATTCCATTTATGAGGTGTAGAAAAAAGTCCCATCTCAAAATTCCAATTATTTCGAGAGTTGGACAATTTTGCCCCTGGTCCAATTCAACTGTCCAGTTGAAAAGTGACTTTTTGCCTTGGCCATTTTTGGACAAATCCAATGATGCACCATGAAAGTACATGTTAAATGGAGTTTGTGCATATAAAGAACTTGCAATTTGGACAAAGTATGTGGAAATTATGGCCTCCTGATTACGGGTCATTTTTGAATTTCACTGAGCCATAACTTTCCAACCATACATTGGATTTTCAAGTTCTTGGACTTTTTGGAAAGGTGAGAACAAGATCTACAACTTTCATGTTGAACAAATTTTCATTTGAAGCTTCCTTGGACACGTGGCTTTGAGGTCCAAAACTTTCCATTTTTGGAAACTTCAATTACAAGTCACTTTCTATTTTTGGCAGTTTTGGTCCTGACTTGATTTTCTTCATTCTTAAGCTTTGAGATGTCAAATAACACTTGTTCCAACATGAATGAAGTGTGTCTAACTCATTTCCACCTCCACACCCATCAGATCATGTACAGTTGACCACAGTTGACTTTTCATCTGACAGATGAACCTGGCAATGCATAGATCAAATTAAGCCCCAATCTTCAACTGAAATGGCTCAAGGGTGAAACCCTAGCCTCAATAATCACCATATAATCACAAAATGAACCCCATAATCATCAGAAACCTCATCTCCTGATCCAGCCCAGACTGGCCCAATACAACTGATTAGGGTTGACCAGTGGTCAAAACCCTAATCTCAAGGAATCTTCTTGTATCTTATGATGATGATGATGTATCATTGCAATCAAAGTGAAGACCAATATCCCTTGAGAATCATGAAACCCTAATTCACAGCCCAATCCTCAGATGGCCATGATCAGCCAGTGAAACCCTAGGCTTGCACTTTCTGACTTCCTCATCTTCTGATCAAGACTTGGGAAGATGGCTTGCACAATGTAACCACATGATATGCAACATGAAATGCCTAATGCCCTAAAATGAAATGCAAATATGTTAATGCTTAGTCCCACGAGAGGAGGGCAAATTTTGAGGTGTTACACTACCATTCCCGTCAATAACTATGTTGTGGGTGATGAATTAAGGGGTATCAGAATCAACGGACAACCTATCGCTCCAGAGACTGCTAATGTTAGAGCGACCCGTGCTCCAGCTCGCCATCCTGCTCCGTTGGTTGATAGACAAGAGGATATGTTCACTCTCCTTAGTGATGATGATGAGGTGGGAAGGACTGAAGAGAGGGATAGAAAAGTTGATGCCCTTGCTGAGAAAATCCGTGCCATGGAGTGTCAGAACTCTTTGGGATTTGATGTAACCAATATGGGCTTGGTTGATGGGCTGAGAATCCCTTACAAATTCAAGGCGCCATCCTTTGACAAATATAATGGCACTTCTTGTCCTCGCACCCATGTGCAAGCTTATTACAGAAAGATTTCCGCATACACTGATGACGAAAAGATGTGGATATATTTTTTCCAGGACAGCTTATCTGGAGCGTCATTGGACTGGTACATGGATCTGAAGAGAGAATCCATTAGAAGTTGGAGGGATTTGGGTGAAGCCTTCTTGAGGCAGTATAAGCACAACATGGATATGGCTCCGAGCCGAACTCAATTACAGAGCTTGTGTCAGAAGTCTGGTGAAAGCTTCAAAGAGTACGCCCAGAGGTGGCGTGAGTTGGCGGCAAGGGTGCAACCTCCTATGTTGGAGAGAGAGCTGACCGATATGTTCATCGGAACATTGTAGGGTGTGTTTATGGACCGTATGGGAAGTTGCCCGTTCGGTAGTTTTTCAGATGTGGTTATCTGTGGAGAGAGGACTGAGAGTCTTATCAAAGCAGGTAAGATTCAAGATTCTGGTTCTTCATCTTCTAGTTCGAAGAAGCCATTTTCTGGGGCACCCAGAAGGAGGGAGGGTGAGACTAATGCTGTGCATAGTCGTAGAAGTGTGAACAGAGGACAGTATCGTCAGGTTGCTGTTGTGACTATCCCAGCACCCCAACCTCAATCTCAACAACAACATCCAAGACAACAACAACAACAGCAACGCCCATTCCAACCTAGACAGAGAATGCCGGATCGTCGTTTCGACCCGTTGCCGATGACATATGTTGAATTACTTCCCGAATTGCTCAGGTTGGGGTTTGTTGAACTTCGCACCATGGCTCCATTGACGAAGATACCTGCTGGGTATGATGCCAATGTCCGTTGCGACTTTCATTCCGGTGCACCGGGGCATCATATTGAAAATTGTTGGGCTTTCCATCATAAGGTCCAGGATCTGATTGATGCCAAGACAATCAACTTTGCTCCTGTTCCGAATGTTATGGTGGGCCTAGGGTGAACAATGTGGAAAGTAAGGAAGCTGTGGATTTGGTAGTCAGTGTTGATGAGGTTCAGACTTCGTTGCTTGTGGTAAAAGAGCGTCTGTTGAAAGGGGGAGTGTTCCCGGGCTGTGATGAAAGTTGTTCAGATTGTGGTGATCAAGAGAACGACTGTGGGAAGTTGAGAAGAGGTATCCAGGGTCTGATGGATGATGGTTGCCTGCAGTTTAGTCGGGCTGTGAAAGATCGTGGGGTGGTATCAACTGTCACCATTTATTTCAAACAGTCCGAGGGTCCTGGACGTGCTCCAAGAACTGTCAATGCACCCGTAACTATTGGTACTCCGGTAACCATGTCTGCACCAGTAACGGTTGGTACTCCTGTCACCATTGTTGATTCGGATAGAAGACCGGTTGAGAACAGTAAGGCAGTTCCGTGGAAGTATGATAATGCTTTCCGCAGCAACAGAAGGTCAGAAAGTCAGACCAGACCAGTGAATCAGGCTCCAGTAACCATTGGTGTGCCAAATAGAATTCCTGTAACTGTTGGTCCAGCTGTGGACAATGTGGGAGGACCTGGAGGGTTTACTAGAAGTGGTCGTCTATTTGCACTACAGACTCTGAGGGATAGCAATGCCGAGGCTCTTGCGAAAGCAAAGGGAAAGCAAGCTGTGGTTGAAGAAGGATCAGGGCAGAAGGAAGCGCCTGAGGGTTCATTTGAGAAAGATGTGAAGGAGTTCATGAAGATCATTAAGAAGAGTGATTATAAGATCGTGGACCAACTGAACCAAACCCCGTCGAAAATCTCTATCCTCTCGTTGTTATTGTGTTCTGAGGCACACCGTAACGCCTTGCTAAAAATGTTGAATCTGGCTTACGTGCCTCAGGAGATTTCTGTCAACCAACTCGAGGGTGTTATTGCGAATGTAAGCACAAGACATGGGTTGGGGTTCACAGATCTGGATTTGACGCCTGAGGGTCACAACCATAATAGAGCTCTACATATCACCATGGAGTGTAAAGGCGCAGTGTTGTCGCATGTGTTGGTTGATACTGACTCTTCTTTGAATATGTTGCCCAAGAAGATTTTGAGCAAGATTGATATTGAAGGGGTTGTCCTCACCCCAAGTGATCTTGTGGTCCGTGCTTTCGATGGATCCAAGCAATCTGTTTTCGGGGAAGTCACATTGCCCGTAAAGATTGGCCTGGAGGTATTTGATATTGTCTTCTATGTGATGGATATTCAACCAGCATATAGTTGTCTATTGGGGCGTCCCTGGATACATGGGGCTGGGGCAGTTTCGTCAACTCTCCATCAAAAGCTGAAGTATGCGTGGAATGGTTAGGTCGTGACTGTGTGCGGCGAGGAGGACATTCTTGTGAGTCATCTATCCTCTTTCAAGTATGTGGAGATGGATGGCGAGATTCATGAAACTCTGTGCCAAGCTTTCGAGACCATTGCTATTGAGAAGATGGCTTTTGTTGAGCAGAAGAAGTTAGGTGCCTCAATTGCGTCCTACAGGCAGGCTTTGGAGGTTGTCAACTCAAGCAATGCAGAAGGCTGGGGCAAGATGGTGGACATGCCCGTCAAAGAAGATAAATTTGGTATCGGTTATCAGCCTCTTCAGTCAGAGCAGGGTGTTCAGAAAGGGCCAAGTACCTTCACCAGCGCTGGGTTGATGAATCATGGTGATGTCTTCGTAGCAGGTAGTGAAGATGGTGACAATGACTGTGATATGTACAACTGGGTGCGCCCGTGTGCTCCAGGGGAGATGGTCAACAATTGGACAGCCGAAGAAATAGTCCAAGTTACTCTTCAGACAGAGTAATTTTCTTTTGTTTTTCATTTTGCACAAAAACCCTACGTTCTGCCCGGGGCGTAGTGGTTCATTGTAGGGCCACATCATGTTTGATTTCCAATGATTATCATTAATAAAAGACGTTTTGCAAACAAATTTGTGCTCACTGTCTTTCAGTTTTTACTTTCATTTTCAAAACAATAAAATGGCAATGTTTTTTTGTTTTGTGACTTTCTTGAATTCTTTTCTAAAATAAAGCATTGAAACATTGTTCATGCAGAATCGATCTCGCGGACTCCACTAAAAACAGTTCTGTTATGGCTCAGTATGATTTTGATAATCCTATTTACCAAGCTGAAGAGGAGAGTGAGGAAGATTGTGAACTCCCCAAAGAATTGGTCAGATTATTGAAACAGGAGGAAAGGGTCATCCAACCTCATCAGGAAGAGTTGGAGATTATTAACCTTGGTACTGAGGACGCCAGGAAAGAGATCAAGATAGGGGCTGCTTTAGAGGATAAAGTCAAGAGAGGGCTGATTGAAATTCTGAGAGAATATGTTGAGATATTCGCATGGTCGTATCAAGATATGCCTGGGTTGGATACAGATATTGTGGTGCACAGGCTACCTCTCAAAGAAGATTGTCCTTTGGTAAAGCAGAAGCTTCGTAGAACTAGTCCTGATATGGCCGTCAAGATCAAAGAGGAGGTTCAGAAGCAGTTGGATGCGGGTTTTCTTGCAGTTACCAATTATCCCCCGTGGGTGGCCAACATTGTACCCGTGCCGAAGAAAGATGGTAAAGTCAGGATGTGTGTCGATTACCGGGATTTAAACAGAGCCAATCTGAAAGATGACTTCCCATTACCTCACATTGATGTATTGGTTGATAACATTGCTCAATCCTCGGTTTTCTCTTTCATGGACGGATTTTCTGGCTATAATCAGATCAAGATGGCGCCAGAAGACATGGAAAAGACGACATTCATTACACCTTGGGGCACGTTCTGCTATAAGGTGATGCCATTTGGGCTGAAGAATGCTGGTGCTACCTATCAGAGGGCTATGACGACTCTCTTTCATGACATGATGCACAAAGAAATTGAAGTGTACATGGATGATATGATTGAGAAGTATCAAACAGAAGAGGAGCACTTGGTAAACTTGCAGAAGTTGTTTGAAAGGTTGAGAAAATTCAAACTGAGGCTGAATCCAAACAAGTGTACGTTTGGAGTGAGATCCGGTAAGCTGTTGGGTTTCATTGTCAGTGAGAAAGGGATTGAGGTTGATCCAGCAAAAGTGAAAGCTATTCAAGAAATGCCTGAACCAAGAACGGAAAAGCAGGTTCGTGGGTTTTTAGGGAGGTTGAACTACATTGCACGGTTCGTATCTCACCTAACTGCCACGTGTGAACCGATCTTCAAATTGCTAAGAAAAGATCAAGCAATCAGGTGGAACAATGATTGTCAGAAAGCTTTTGACAAGATAAAAGAATATTTGCAGAAACCTCCAATCCTTATACCTCCAGTTCCTGGGAGGCCTCTGATAATGTACCTGTCAGTAACTGAGAACCCAATGGGGTGTGTATTGGGACAGCATGACGAGTCTGGTCGAAAAGAGCATGCTATATACTACCTTAGCAAAAAGTTTACCGACTGTGAAATAAGATATTCGCAGCTCGAGAAAACTTGTTGTGCTTTGGCATGGGCTGCTCGCCGACTGAGACAATATATGCTGAACCATACTACCTTGTTGATTTCTAAGATGGATCCAGTGAAGTACATCTTTGAAAATCCGGCTCTCACCGGACGTGTGGCTCGTTGGCAGATGATTTTAACAGAGTATGACATCCAGTACACGTCTCAAAAGACCATCAAGGGTAGTATTCTGTCTGACTACCTTGCCGAGCAACCGATTGATGACTATCAGCCGATGATGTTTGAATTCCCTGATGAAGACATCATGTATCTAAAGATGAAAGATTGCGAAGAGCCTCTTGTCGAGGAAGGACCGGATCCTGATGACAAGTGGACACTGATGTTTGATGGGGCGGTTAATGTGAATGGAAACGGTGTTGGGGCAGTACTCATCAATCCTAAAGGTGCACACTTACCTTTTTCTGCCAGATTGACGTTTGAGGTAACCAACAATGAGGCTGAGTATGAGGCTTGTATCATGGGGATTGAAGAAGCCATCGATCTAAGGATCAAAACTCTGGACATTTATGGAGATTCCGCTCTAGTGATTAACCAAGTTAATGGAGACTGGAATACTCATCATCCGCATTTGATTCCTTATAGAGATTACACCAGAAGGATCCTGACTTTCTTCAAGATAGTGAAGTTGTATCATGTACCCCGAGATGAGAATCAGATGGCTGATGCCTTAGCTACTTTGTCTTCTATGATCAGAGTCCATTGGCATAATCATGTGCCACATGTTGCTGTGAATCGACTCGAGAGGCCTGCGTATGTGTTTGCAGCCGAGTCTGTTGTTGACGAAAAGCCGTGGTACTATGATATTAAGAATTTCCTCAAAAACCAGGAGTATCCTGAGGGAGCATCAAAGAATGACAAGAAGACCATGAGAAGGCTAGCTGGAAGCTTTTACTTGAATCAGGATGATGTGTTGTATAAGAGGAACTTTGACATGGTTCTGCTCAGATGCGTGGATAGACACGAAGCAGACATGTTAATGCAAGAAGTGCACGAGGGGTTTTTCGGTACCCATGCTGGTGGTCATGCAATGTCCAAGAAGTTGTTGAGAGCCGGTTATTATTGGATGACCATGGAATCCGATTGTTTCAAATACGCTCGAAAGTGCCATAAATGCCAGATCTATGCAGATAAGGTGCATGTGCCACCAAGCCCTCTGAATGTCATGAATTCTCCTTGGCCATTCGCGATGTGGGGCATCGATATGATCGGGAAGATTGAACCTACTGCTTCTAATGGACATCGCTTCATCTTGGTTGCGATTGATTACTTCACCAAGTGGGTGGAAGCAGCTTCCTATGCTAATGTTACCAAGCAAGTGGTTGCCCGATTCATCAAGAAGGAAATTATCTGTCGTTATGGGGTTCTTGAGAGAATCATTACTGATAATGGTTCGAATCTCAATAACAAGATGATGAAAGAGCTTTGTAAAGATTTCAAGATCGAACATCACAATTCTTCTCCTTACAGACCGAAGATGAATGGTGCTGTAGAGGCGGCTAACAAGAACATTAAGAAGATTGTGCAGAAGATGGTCGTGACGTATAAGGATTGGCATGAGATGTTGCCTTTCGCTTTGCATGGGTACCGTACCTCAGTACGTACGTCGACCGGGGCAACCCCTTACTCCCTTGTGTATGGTATGGAGGCAGTCTTACCTGTTGAAGTGGAGATTCCTTCTCTGAGAGTCTTGTTGGATGTCAAGCTAGACGAAGCTGAGTGGATTCGGACAAGGTTCAATGAGTTGAGCCTTATCGAAGAGAAGCGGTTAGCAGTTGTGTGCCATGGGCAGCTATATCAGAGAAGGATGAAGAAGGCCTTTGATCAGAAAGTGCGTCCTCGAAGCTATCAGACTGGTGATTTGGTTTTGAAGAGGATCCTTCCTCCCGGTACAGATAACATGGGCAAGTGGACTCCGAATTATGAAGGTCCATATGTTGTCAAAAAGGTTTTCTCCGGTGGAGCCTTGATGTTGACAACTATGGATGGTGAAGATTTTCCATCCCCTGTGAACTCAGATGTAGTCAAAAAATACTTTGCATAAATTGACCTGCTGGACGAAAAGAATAAAAGAGTCCAGGCAAAAAAGGGCATCCCGGCGAACCAAAAAAAAAAGAAAAAGGTTCGGGCAAAAGTTAGGGACAAAGAATAAAAAAGGATATGTACACCCGGTAAGTCGAAAACCTGAAAGGGTGGCTTAGGCAAAAATGGGTATCCCGGTGGATTGAAAACCTGAAAAGGCAATCCAGGCAAAAGAGGGATTAAAGCGAAGACTACAATCTGAGTTATCTATACTTCATCGCGCTTCAATGTCTACCATCTATAAGGATATCATCGGTCCAATCATTCTTCTCAGAAAGCAAGGAATTTTGGGGGAAATTGAGGATATACGAGTCATAACAGAATTAGAAAATAGTGGATGTCGTGTCCACATTGCCAATAGGATAGTTTATTTCCTTGTTTTGGCGCAATTACCTCTTCCTAGGAATTGCTTCCTGATGTACTTGCCTTTATAGGCCAATTTTCAATCAATAAAAGTCATTATTCAGTTAAATTGCTCTCTTGTTTTCATTTTGCTGTTTTGTTTGCAAAAACGTCTGAATTCTTGATAAACATTGCATCTAAAAACATGAAGGCTAGACAATAACGTGCAGAAAGATAAAACATTTGAAAATCATTTTGAATGTTGAGTACACTCGGGTGTATCTTGTCCATATAATCCCTTGGGGCATGTATGTCGTGCTGTTTTGCAGGTTACTATGGTTATTGCCCTTATTCGTCATTCTTTGTGAATGATTCTTTACTTTGTGAATGATAGCCTTTTTATCAATTTTTTGCCATGCCCTGCTACAACATGCTACCTTGATATCCCTGTTTCTTCCTCTTTTTGATGTTGACAAAGGGGGAGAAAATGCAGATATGCACAAACTCAGGGGGAGAATCACACATCCTGCCAAGAATTTGCCATCATCAAAAAGGGGGAGTTTGTGAGAAAATTCTTTACTTTGAATTAATTTTGAATGATAGCAAATTGTGTGATCATCATCCAAATGTTGGCTGTGCATTACATCACATGATACATTTGTGTTTTTATTGTGTTTTATCCCATTCTATTGTTGCATAACCATACGTAAAGACCTACATTTATACATCTCTTAAAATAACACATAAAATCCATTTTGTATCAGTATGCATCAACATATAAGCCTATGCATCGATCCATACAGCATGTGGTATATCACAAAACCCTTTCTGTTCAGTATGCATCGATGCACACGAGTCATGTATCGATACATGAAAGGCAAAAGGCTCTATGGATCGATCCATATGATCCTTGCATCGATGCATGATCAATTGAAACAGCCTATGCATCAATGCATACGTATTAGGCATCGATACATGTTAGTGGAAAGGTCATATGCATCAATACATACGAATTATGCATCGATACAAGCTTAATTCATTTCACCAAAAACTCACTTAACTTACAGTATGCATCGATGCATACCCTCATGTATCAATGCATAAGTTGGTTTTTGTTCTAACAGTTTCTTTTTTCAGCATATATAAGAGGTGTTGTGACAGAAGTGACAAGGTAACGAATTCTTTGAGGGAAAAACAATTGAACACAAGATCAAAAAGCAGTGTTGTAGCAATTGTTGGAGAGCACATAGAAACCTGAAAGAGACTTCATCTTCTTCATCTTCTCAATCACTTTTCTTCAAGAACATCAACACATAACCATTCTTGTTCTATGAGTTAAAGGATTATCGAGATAACGTTCAGTGGTACGATCAAGGATCTAGCTGTGGTTTTCAGTGGAACGATCAAGGATCTAGCTGAGTGGAAGATTGAAGGGGGTTTCGAAGAAAAACCTACTGGTTTATCGTTCAAGAACTGGAGTGTTCTTGAGGGTTTGTGAGTCACGTTTGCAGAACATATTCAGCCGCAGCGTTGCGTTTGGAGATCGGGGGGATTTCGCAAGCAGGTCGTGGAACCGGTGAATTGTTTGCATTTTCGTGCAGGAAATTCTTGATCGTGCTCAGATCAAGTGAAGGTTCATACAAGAAGAAGTTCTTGGAAGTTAGAATTCTGTCTTTGTATCATAACCTTGTATCAACGAATTCGGCAATAATTGATAATCAAAGTTCTCAATTTCATTTGAAATTGAGAGGGAGACGTACCCACACGCGAGGACGACGTAGGGAACTTCCTTACCAAATCTCTGCGTATCGTATTCTTACCTTACTCCTCTTTACGTTTAAAACAGTTTTCGCAATTTCAGTTAGTGTGTGGTGATTGTTCTTTTTGCAAGAAAGCAGGGGCAAGAAAACTTTTTAATTAAACTCTACTGCTGTTCATCATTGATCACATACACACCAACTGTTTGACAAAATTGTTAGCTAGGTTTTATTCATTGGAAATAGACTTTAATGATAAGTGCATTCAATCAACTAAAATTCTGGTGTTGATTGCTTCTGTCATTCTTATTCAAATCCAGCATTAAACTCGTGTGTCCGGTTTTCTAGTAGCGGTTCAGAATAGACGGAAGTCGATTCGGGACTGATATTTTCCGCCAACTTTAAAAACTCTGATAAAACTTTAAATCCGTTAAATTACAAAGAGGTGATCTATTCACCCCCCTCTCGATCACTAGCCACACCGTCTAACAAGTGGTATCAGAGCGCCGGTTCGCTGGTGCTCTGTGGCTGCCTGTAACAGTATGGACTCTGAACCAAAGGGGGCGTATAATAGAGCGCCTATTTTCAACGGTGAAAATTACGGCTATTGGAAAGACTGCATGCGAGTTCATATAAATTCTGTGGATAGGTTAGTATGGGCTGCCATTGAAAATGGTCCGTTTCAAATAACTATGACAAATGCGGCTGGCGCCATAGTACCTAAACCAGAAGACGATTGGAATGAGAAAGATGAGAAAAAGTGGTCGTGTGATTGGAAAGCTCGAAACATGCTAATTTCAGCACTTGGTGTTGATGAGTATTATCGAGTATCCCATTGCACGACAGCTAAAGAAATGTGGGATGCTTTAGAAGTTGCCCATGAGGGTACTACTGAAGTAAAACAGTCCCGCATTAACACACTCAATCAAGAGTTTGAGCTCTTTCGCATGAAACAAGGAGAATCTATCTCCGACATGCAAAAGAGATTCACTCATCTAACTAACCGATTGAATGCGCTTGGAAAACCTATTTCCAATGAAATTGCTACTAATAAAATTCTCAGGTGTCTTAGCAGGGAGTGGCAACCCAAAGTAACAGCAATTAAGGAAGCCAACGATCTAACAAGACTTACGATTACAACTCTGTTTGGAAAGCTGGAAGAACATCAGCAAGCATTGGAAAGTCTTGAAAAATATGAGAACAAAAGTAAGAAGGAAAAGGAGAAGAAAAGAGACAAAGAGGGAGAGAAGAAGCCAATAGCTCTTGTGGCCTCTAGCTCTAAGTCCTCACGAAAAGAGCAAAGCGACAATGACTCAAGTAGTGACAAAGACTCGGATGATGAGGAAATGGGACTGTCTGTAAGGAGATATAATAGATTCATTCGAAAGAATGGAGTCAAGCATTCCGACAAAAATCTCATGAAGTTTCGAAGACAATCTACTAATTCGAAACAAGAAGAGAACAAGAAGAGTAGAGGAAGAGGATCCTGTTTTAATTGTGGTAAATTTGGACATTATAAAACGGACTGCCCTATGAAGTATAAGGATCAAAGAAAAGATTCACCAAAAGGGTACAACAAACAAAGAAGAGCGTACATTGCATGGGAAAGTGATAGTGATTCATCAAGCACACAAAGCTCAAGTGATGGTGATGAAGCCGCAAATCTGTGCCTCATGGCTCACACAAAAAATCTGTCCTACCACAAGAAGAAAAACAATGACAAAAAGGTAAAACAAGCCTATTACAATAATTTCTCTTCCATGTCGTTTTCGGAACTAAAAATAGCTTTTGAAAAACTGCATAACGAAGCTGTAGATGCTTTTAAAAGACTATCTTCCGACAAACATATTTTTTCATTTTTGGAAGGTAAAGTAAACAAAGCTGAAATTGATTTAGAAGCGTTGAAAGCTAGTATTGCAGAAAATTCAAAAAATATTGACATTGATGGATGTAGTAGAGTTAGGTATTGTGACGCTTGTTATATTTGGCAAAAAGAGGTAAACACTCTTAAGGTCAAATTAAAGAAAGCGCTACAACCTAAAGTTACTTATGCCGTTGACTCTAGGTTGTTTAAGAAGTCATAAAATCCTCCATATGCAAAATACTCTTTTATTCTAAAGGATTCAATGAACAAGAAACAACAAACACATCATCATGGTTTATGTCATTATTGTTGTCATGCTGGCCATACCATTGAGAAATGCAAGTTTAGGAGATTTCTTGTCCCTAAAGGTATTTATCAATGGAAGCCAAAAGGCAACCATGTTAGCACTTACCCACTTGGACCCAATGAAAATTGGGTACCAACTTCTCTCTTTTGATATTGTAGGATGAGTGCCTTGCCTCCGCAGATAGAAGGTGGTTTCTTGACAGCGGCTGCTCGAGGCACATGACCGGTGACATATCGCTTTTTATAGACTTCAAGGCAAAGAAGAAGGGATATGTTACTTATGGAGACAATAACAAATGAGCTATACTCGGCAAAGGTAGTGTAGGTAATCCCTCCACCACCACCATTTCAAATGTCCATCTAGTAGAGGGACTTAAACACAATTTGTTAAGCATAAGTCAACTATGCGACATGGGCTATAAAGTTTCGTTCACAAAAACTTGCTTCATAATTGAACATGCTGAACAGAACATTGTGTTTAAGGGTGTAAGAGTAAACAATATCTATATGCTTGACCTGTTTGATGTACCTCTGACAAGTACTAAATGTCTAGTCACCTTCAATGATGATTCTTGGCTTTGGCATAGACGTTTAGCGCATGTTAATTTCGATTTGCTTAATAAGGTTGTATCTAAGGATCTAGTAGTCGGTCTACCAAAAATAAAATTTTCAAAAGACCACCTATGTGACGCGTGCCAAATGGGAAAGCAAACGAGGGTCTCTTTTAAATCTAAAAACGTAATTTCAACTTCACGACCCCTTGAGCTTCTCCATATGGATCTCTTTGGACCTTCTAGGACAAAGAGCCTAGGTGGAAATTACTATGGCTTTGTAATAGTTGATGACTACTCTAGATTTACTTGGACTATATTCCTTCATAGCAAAGATGAAACTTTTTCTGCATTTAAGAATTTTGCAAATCTGTCCCAAAACAAAATGAATTCCAAAATAGTTACAATTCGTAGCGATCATGGTGGTGTGTTTCAAAATTATCACTTTGAGAAGTTCTGTGACAAGTATGGTATTGAGCATAATTTTTCAGCTCCTCGAACTCCACAACAAAATGGCGTTGTGGAGCGTAAAAATCGTGTTTTAGAGGAGTTGGCAAGAACAATGCTTAATGAGGGTGGATTACCAAAATACTTTTGGGCTGATGCTGTCAGCACAGGCTGTTATGTTTTAAACAGAATTTTAATTCGCCCTATTTTAAATAAAACTCCTTATGAACTTTTGAAAGGAAGAAAACCAAACTTGTTACATCTTCACGTATTCGGTTGTAAGTGTTTTGTTTTGAATAACGGTAAGGAAAATATTGGGAAGTTTGATGCAAAAGCGGATGAAGGTATCTTCCTTGGTTACTCACTGTCAAGTAAAGCATATAGAGTGTATAATAAGCGTTTACTTACTGTTGAAGAATCTGTTCATGTTTCTTTTGATGAGTCTTATCCGAAAAATGTCGGAAAAGGTATTTCTTTTGATGACGCAGGTGTATCTACAGAAGACATACTCAAGGAAGCTGTTGAGGAAACTGATCAGTCCAAAACAGCTGCCCATGAGAAGGAGGAAGATACTAGTCATGAAGAAAATGAGGAAGAAAAGACAGCTGAAGTGAAGGATCTTCCAACAGCTTGGAAATCCTCAAAAGACCATCCCATTGACAACATCTTGGGAGACATTTCAAAGGGAGTAATGACCCGTTCTAAGATAAGTAATTTTTGTTCTCACTTCGCGTTTGTTTCACAAGTAGAACCTAAAAATGCCAAAGAGGCCTTGATTGATGAATTTTGGCTAATGGCCATGCAAGAAGAGCTTAATCAATTTAAAAGAAATGACGTTTGGGAACTTGTCCCTCGTCCGCGAGATCATCATATCATAGGCACTAAGTGGGTTTTTAGAAATAAGCTTGATGAAAACGGAGTGATTACTAGGAACAAGGCACGTTTAGTAGCACAAGGGTATAACCAAGAGGAGGGCATAGACTATGAGGAAACTTATGCTCCAGTTGCTCGCCTTGAAGCTATACGTCTTTTGCTTGCCTATGCGTGTTCTAAGGATTTTAAGCTTTACCAAATGGACGTAAAGAGTGCTTTTCTTAATGGTGTCATAAATGAAGAAGTATATGTTTCACAACCTCCTGGTTTTGAAAATGCTGAAAATCCAGATCATGTTTACAAATTAAAACGAGCTTTGTATGGTCTTAAACAAGCCCCTCGGGTTTGGTATGAAAGGCTTAGCAAATTCCTAATTGATCATGGATATTCAAGAGGTAAGGTGGACAATACTCTCTTTATTAAACACAAAGGGAAGCACATTCTTTTAGTTCAAGTTTATGTCGACGATATAATATTTGGTTCAACTAACATACACTTGGTCGAAGAATTTTCTAAGGTTATGCAGGGTGAATTTGAGATGAGTCTAATGGGGGAGCTGAACTACTTCCTAGGACTGCAAATAAAGCAACTTGATGAGGGTACAGCAGTATGTCAAACAAAATACTGCAGAGAACTACTCAAGCGCTTTGGAATGAATGACTCAAAATCAATTGACACCCCAATGCCTATTAACGGAAATCTAGATAAGGATGAGCATGGTAAGTGTGTAGATGTCAAAAAGTTCAGAGGTATGATCGGATCTCTCTTGTATCTTTCTGCTTCTAGACCTGACATCATGTTTAGTGTTTGTATGTGTGCACGCTATCAATCAAATCCTAAGGAATCACACCTAAAAGCGGTGAAGCGCATATTTAGATATCTTCACGGAACACCTAAATATGGGCTTTGGTATTCCAAAGGAAGTGATTGTAGTTTAGTAGGGTACTCCGATTCTGATTTTGCTGGCTGCAAATCAGATAGGAAAAGCACAAGTGGTACATGTCACCTGTTTTCAAATTCCTTGGTAAGTTGGCATAGCAAAAAGCAAGTTTCTGTGGCTTTGTCAACTGCAGAGGCAGAATACGTTGCAACCGGTAGTTGTTGCGCTCAGATTTTATGGCTGAAGCAGCAACTACAAGACTTCAACATTCAACTCAAATGTATTCCTATAAAATGTGACAACACTAGTGCCATAAACCTTACTAAAAACCCTGTTTTACACTCACGCACTAAACACATAGAGATTAGACATCACTTTCTTCGCGACCATGTTGAAAAAGAAGACGTTGTATTTGAGCACGTTGACTCCAAAAATCAGCTTGCTGATATTTTCACTAAACCTTTGGCAACGGAACCTTTCTTCAACATTCGTCGTGAATTAGGGATCTTAGATCTTTCTCATTTGATGTCTTAAGCATGTTGCCTCTTAATTATATTATGCCTCACCTTGGTTAATAAGATTCGTTTTAGATGACACTTATCCATCACAAGATTACGCCAACAGAGGTAATATCAATCCTTTCTACAATTCTCTTACTGCTAAGTGGTTGTGTATGTTAGAACAGATGTTCTTACTCTTGTTGATATAAATTTGATTGCATATATTGTTTGCCTATATTGCTTGCACATTAAAAATCTGACTTATGCATCTTTCTTGGGCATAACCATCATGACATAGTGCATAATGCATATCCATACTGCATCAAAATTCATTAAAATCTGGTTTAGCATCAGTATGCATCGACACCAAACATGTATGCATCGCTCCCTATATTCTGGATTTCAATTTCTTTTAACAAACTGGTTCAGGATGCATCGATGCATCCATCGCATGTATCGATACACAAGCCTGTTATAAACAAATGTGAATGATAGGCATCGATCCATGGCCATTTGCATCGACACATACTGATGCTATTTGCTTTAAATACACCTTTTCTCTCTCATGCATCGACACATCAGCCAACCCTATCACTTCCTATCTCAAGACTTCATATCATTTGTCCTCAAAACCCCAAAACCAGTGGCTAACCCTAATCTTCCTAATCTTCACTCTCTCTAAAACCCTAAATCTCACATCACCATGCCTCCACGCACTATTCCAGCCAGAGCAAAAGGAAAAGGAAAGGGAAAGGAAACAGCCGGTACTTCTCAGCCACCACCAGATGTTCCTTCAAATGCCTTAAACTTACTTCATCCTGCTATTGCTGCTGAATTTGAGGAATCCTTCAAGACAAGGTTAGTCATGAAACCCCATCTCTTTGATAAAACAGATGCTATTCACTTGCACCTAAATGAGGTGGTTGAACTACTACATGCACAAAGACTCGGGTCATTTCTGTCTACGAAGGATAACTACCATAAGAATTTCATCCGGGCCTTTTATGCTGGCTTACAAACCGGTAGAGGCTATATGTTCCGGTGTTCTATCGGTGTCAGAACATATACCTTTGAAGCCTCTGATTGGGAACCGGTGTTTCAAATTCCGCTTCCGTCAATGAATGTCAAGTCCTGGCATGACCTGCATTTTGATACTGAATTTGACATGAAGGACTTTACTCCATCTATCCTAAAGATAGACAGACCGCTGAGTGAGGATGAACACGTCACGTCAGGTATGATCAAGCAAACTCCGCGTATTCTTCACTGGATTATCACACACATTCTGCGTCCAACAAACAGTGGACATTCTCGGTTGGATAGGCCAAGCATACATCTTCTCTACATTCTGCAAAATAAGGTTCTCTTAAATTGGGCAAACTACTTTGTAAAACGTCTATTTTTCGTGCGAGACAGCTCCAAGAATGTGGCTCTAGGGTATGCTTCTCAAATTATGAAAATTCTTAAGTTTTGGAAAGTTGCAATACCTATTGTTCCTCTCCTATCTCCATCTGCTGCTCAAGAGTTTGACTCTTCCACTCTATCGCATATGGGATATCGGTGGGACAAGGACCGCAAATGTTTCTACTTCTTTGAAAGAAAATCCAAAACCAGAATCTACAACTTTGACGTGCCTTCGGAACGAATCCATGTTGCTGAAGAACAGCCTGATGAAGAAATGCAGGATGCGCCTGAAACAGATGTGCCTCAAGCTGAGGCCAATGCCGGTTGGGGTGTGTCATACGGTGAACTGACTTGGGGTGTTTTGCTTTTTATCGCAATGTCGCGGATAGCAAGAGTCGCCACCGACTTTTCTTTTATCCAATAAGGAAAGGTGGAAAAGAACAGGAAAGACCTCAATAGATTTTGGGTTCGGGAGGTACATTATACAAAGGGAAGGTGTTAGCACCCTTTGTATCCATGGTTATCCATGGGCTCTTAATTACTGGATCACTTATATTTTTGTCTGAAAAAGTGTCGGTGAATTGCTTAAAAAATGTTTGAAAGAGAGTTTAACTTTGTAATGATTCTCGTATGAATGTATACAAAGTATTTATCTCGTTTAATTTTGAAAGTGGTTTAGAAAAATATAACTCAGTAATGATTCTAGTATGAATGTATACCAAGTGGTGATTTTCTAGGATTTGTAAAGTGTAAAGTGTGAGGGGTGGAAAATGTTTTAGGTTATGATCCAGTAATTGAGAGTTATACCTTCCTGAGGTCGTTATGGGCATTTCCTATCCTTATGAGGGTAAAACTGTCCTTACTATTGAGAAGTAAGTAATCTTACCCTTTGGATGTTTAAGGGTCACCGTAGGGTCATCGATAGGTCATTGAAGGCAACAGTTGTAAGGATACCTTAGCATTCGAAGGGACGATCATCATTTAACCGTAGGCTACACCGAAGGGTCATCGAGGGACAAAATAGTATTTTCGAAGGCAACATCCGAGGGACCATGATTTATTTTATGATGATTTAATCGAAGGGTCTTTGCTAAGTGTATCCCTACATTCGCGGGACATGACCGTAATACCGTAATATCATAAGGCAAAAGAGAGGTCCAAGATCACATATTTAAAGGCCATATTGTAAAGTTAATTAGGTGATTATGATGAATCTCCATATTAAAATCAATACATTAAAAATAATACATTAAAATTAATATATTAAAATTAATTATTAAAATTAATTATTAAAATTAACACATTAAAATTAATTAAGCAATTTAGGGTGGATCTTCATAAGGGTATCCCACAAATAAAGTGGAAGACCTAACGGCGGTCTTTTTTCTGGGACATATGAACCTTTGCAAAATTCAACAAACGGGTTAGCATACCAAATCAGGGTGCAATCGAGGATTACACCGCAAGAGGAGACACAGCAGCATGAATGTCAGGCAAAACAGTGCATAATTAATATAGAATAGATCAGGTTACGCATAGGACATAACAAACAAAATATTAGCGACTGTCCCGTTCGCCTCTGCCTCGCCTAGCGAGGGCCTAGCGAATACTCGCTAGCACATCGCTTAGCGATGTGCTAGCGAGCGGCTGCGGGTTTTGAATTTCAGAACAGTATGACTTCAACCTGCGGCATGGCTTATGGCATCCAACACATAATTATATGGTTCAACATTCACAATATTCAGGCACACTTAAATTCACATGCAAAACCTCAAATATGTTTATGAATTCAATTATAATATCACATGCAAGTTAAGAACATAAAGCGGTATCACATGCAAATTAAGAAAATAAAGCGATAATAGTAATGCAAACCTGTTTGCAATCGAATTGCAACCTTGAATTGGCGAGCCGGATTGAGTTGGGTGGTGGTAGCTTCGGAGCGGAGGAGCGGCCTTCAGGGTTTCTAAAGTAGCCTCCAGGGTTTTTGTGCCAGGGTTTTCGTCTGTCTCCCTCTGTTTTTCGTCCTCCTTTTTGTTACTGAAGTGCTGGTATTTATAATGCCTTTTTCCATGACCTAATGGGCTCGGAGTGAAGCCCGAAATTTTCTGTTGTCTGTCAGCTTCGCTAGGCGAGCTGGTAGCGAACGTTTGCTTCGCTAGGCGAGCGTGTAGCGAACGTTCGCTAGGCGAGCGTGTAGCGAACGTAACGTTCGCTAGGCGAGCGTGTAGCGAACAGGCCAGTTTTGGGCCATTTTCTGGATTGGGCCATTCGTGAGCCGGGCCTTCGTTCCTTTGGGATGTCAGTGCCTTGTGGAACAAGTCGGAGGGTCTTGGAAAATGCTTTGTAATATCAACGGGCAAATTTTGGGCTATGAAGATGCTTGTCCATCAGTCTTGACGGAGATGGGCTTAAAGATGCCATCCAGGAAGTTTGATGAGGAGATTTCCAGATTGTGTCGTACGTTAGACGATATCTGGAGACATGGGTGTCACACCGGGTCGTACATCAGACCGTATAGTAAGTCATCCATTATGCTGTCGACTTCGTCGGGGAGTCGGAGTATGCTATATACTGCTGGGGATAAGGGATCAGAATGGATCGTACGTTAGACCGTGTCTGAAAACCAGAGTGAGTTGTTCATTAGGCGGATGACTTTGCTGGGGATGAAAGATCATAATGGATCGTACGCTAGATCGCATCTGAGCTGCAGAACGAGCCGTCCGTTAGGCTGAATCTGCTGAAAAGGGAGTAGTCGTGTACTAGACTACCATTCAGGAATGTACCTGTCCGAAGGTAGCACCTGAGCAAGGGGAGTAGCCGTATACCAGACTACCATTCAGGAATGTACCTGTCCGAAGGTAGCACCTGAGCAAGGGGAGTAGCCGTATACCAGACTACCATTCAGGAATGTACCTGTCCGAAGGTAGCACCTGAGCAAGGGGAGTAGCCGTATACCAGACTACCATTCAGGAATGTACCTGTCCGAAGGTAGCACCTGAGCAAGGGGAGTAGCCGTATACCAGACTACCATTCAGGAATGTACCTGTCCGAAGGTAGCACCTGAGCAAGGGGAGTAGCCGTATACCAGACTACCATTCAGGAATGTACCTGTCCGAAGGTAGCACCTGAGCAAGGGGAGTAGCCGTATACCAGACTACCATTTAGGAATGTACCTGTCTGAAGGTAGCACCTGAGCAAGGGGAGTAGCCGTATACCAGACTACCATTCAGGAATGTACCTGTCCGAAGGTAGCACCTGAGCAAGGGGAGTAGCCGTATACCAGACTACCATTCAGGAATGTACCTGTCCGAAGGTAGCACCTGAGCAAGGGAGTAGCCGTATACCAGACTACCATTCAGGAATGTACCTGTCCGAAGGTAGCACCTGAGCAAGGGAGTAGCCGTATACCAGACTACCATTCAGGAATGTACCTGTCCGAAGGTAGCACCTGAGTAAGGGAGTAGCCGTATACCAGACTACCATTCAGGAATGTACCTGTCCGAAGGTAGCACCTGAGCAAGGGAGTAGCCGTATACCGGACTACCATTCAGGAATGTACCTGTCCGAAGGTAGCACCTGAGCAAGGGAGTAGCCGTATACCAGACTACCATTCAGGAATGTACCTGTCCGAAGGTAGCACCTGAGCAAGGGAGTAGCCGTATACTAGACTACCATTCAGAAATGTACCTGTCCGAAGGTAGCATCTGAGCAAGGGATGAAGGTCTAACTTGGTCGTACATTAGACTGTATTTGAGCAGCACCTGGTCTAACTTGGTCGTACATTAGACTGTATTCGAGTTGAATCCGAGGACTTGACGGTCTAACTTGGTCGTACATTAGACTGTCACTGAGCAGAATCTGGTCTAACTTGATCGTACATTAGACTGTATCTGGGCAGAATCCGAGGACTTGACGGTCTAACTTGGTCGTACATTAGACTGTATTTGAGTGGTATTTGAAGATTTGAAGGTCTAACTTGGTCGTACATTAGACTGTATTTGATGACTGGAAGGTCTAACTTGGTCGTACATTAGACTGTATTTGCAGAATCTGACTTGAAGGTCTAACTTGGTCGTACATTAGACTGTAGCTGATGACTTGAGTGGTTGAAGGTCAGAATGGATCGTACGCTAGATCGTATCTGAGTTGTTGAAGGTCAGAATGGATCGTACGCTAGATCGTATCTGAGTTGAAGGGGTCATATGTTGAGCTGAATCAGAATGAACCGTACGCTAGGCTATATCTGCTAGTATTTGTATATGTTGTATTGGCAATGAATGTCTGAGGTGAGCTTATAGATGCCCTCGTTAGGATGATGTCAGAATGAATGTTGACATGGAGTATATCTGAAAGATGTAGTTGAATCCTGAATGTAATTGATAAGGATGCCCGTCTGAATGGACCTTTGTTTTGATTGTATCAAGAGGATAATTAACCTGAAAAATAAAGTTAGCTTCATGCCATGTCATGATGCATGAGATGCAAATGTTGTATGCATGCGTGGGCTGTGAAATGATGTAATGAGTGAATTATGCGTCTGAAATAAATGCGAACATTGTATGCATGTATATGTTATGAAATGATGTAATGTATATGATGCGGAATGAACATTGTATGTAGGTATGTGATGTGAAGTGATGTAATGAATGCACTATGTGTCTGAAACGTTCTTCCAGGGGACACTACTGGGGAGATAAATCTCAGCCTGCTGGTCGGAGACATTGGTATTGATGACCCTGCCTCGGCTGGGGGATGCTTGATTTCTGTCTGATGGTGGAAACACTCAACAGAGCCTGGCTGGGGATGGAAGAGATGACCTTTCGGTATGGTGGTGCCGACCTCTTCTGGGGAATAATTGGCGTTGCCGGGGAATCGAATTAGCAACGGATTCATTGGAAAGCATGGTTAGACCTTCTCCTTGGTCCTGAAGTCTTGTAGTAATCGCTATTTCTATTTTAGGCATGTATTTTTGTAAACATTGATCATATTCAAATGCATATATCAATTCAAATTAAATCAATGGACGTTTATGCAATCAAAACAGAAAAAGTGAAAACAAAAGCATCTTTTTTGGGGATAAAATTGTATTGATTTTGAAAGAGGGCCCATGAGCAGGCAAATCGTGTACAAGGAGACAGAAATCCTAGTAAGAGGAAATTGCCGAGAAAACAAAGAAAAAGCTATGCAGGAAAAGTCCTGTTGATTTTAAATCCACTACCGTCATTATGTCTTCAAGCATCTCATCTCCTGCTGTCGGATAGAAGTGATTAGCTTGTTCAGTCCCTTGAACTTGGTTGAAGCAGACAGAGAACGGGGCATAGTCATACGCTTTAATCCCTAATTTTTGCCTGGACCGCCTTTTCAGGTTTTCAGTCCACCGGGATACCCTTTTTTTTGCTCAAGCCGCCTTTTCAGGTTTTCGACTTGCCGGGTGTACGTCTTTATATGTTTATCCCTAATTTTTGCCCGAACCCTTTTGGTTCGCCGGGATGCCCTTACTTTTGCCTAGGTACGTCGACCTAGCGGGTCTCTTTTATGCGTAGTATTTTTTAACTACGTCAGCGTTCACAGGATGCGGGAACTCTTCGCCATCCATTGTAGCAAGCATCATGGCTCCACCAGAGAATACCTTCTTAACTACGAATGGCCCTTCGTGTGTGGGAGTCCATTTGCCCCTGGGATCACCTTGTGGTAGAATGATATGCTTGATAACTAAGTCGCCGATTCGGTACACTCGTCTCTTGACCTTTTTGTTGAATGCCTGGGTCATGCGCTTCTGATATATCTGCCCATGACATACAGCCGCAAGTCTCTTTTCATTAATCAGATTTATCTGATCGAGTCGAGTTTGAATCCACTCATCCTCATCTAAGCCTGCATCTTTCACAATTCTTAGAGAGGGAATCTGAACTTCCACTGATAAAACGGCTTCCATTCCATAGACTAAAGAGAAAGGGGTTGCCCCTGTCGAAGTGCGGTAACCATGAAGAGCAAGAGGTAACATCTCATGCCAGTCTTTGTACGTTATGTCGTTTTTTGTATGATCTTCTTGATATTCTTATTAGCAGTCTCCACGGTGCCGTTCGTCTTTTGCCGGTACGGAGAAGAGTTATGGTGCTTTATTTTGAACTGCGTGTAGAGTTCAGTTTAGTACCATTATCAGTGATAACTCTCTCAGGAGACAGCAGGTTTCTCAAGTATATTTGATAGAATCCATCTTAGAAATCAATAAAGTGGTATGATTCAACATATACTGTCTTAGTCGGCGAGCAGCCTAGGCCAAAGCGTAGCAAGCTTTCTCGAGCTGTGAGTATCTTGTTTCACAGTCGGTACCTTTTGCTAAGGCAGTGTATGACATGCTCTTTTCGCCCAGACTCGTCATGTTGCCCCAGCACACCCTATTGAATTTTCTAACACGGTCAAATACGTGATTAAAGGTGCTCCTTCAACTGGTGGTATCAGGATGGGAGGTTCTTGGAGATACTTCTTGATTTTGTCATTCATCATTCCATACCATCTCTCGATTTTTCTTTTTTAGTAATTTGAAGATGGTTTGCAGGTAGCAGTCAAGTGTGGAATGAATCGGGCAATGTAATTCAAGTGTCCCAAGAAACCTCTGACTTCTTTCTGGTCTATTTCAGTACTCAGATCTATAGTTTCAATTGATTCTTCATGCGGCTGTATAGTCTTTTCTTCTTGTAGTAACAGTCTGACAAGTTCACCAGGGACTTCACAATCTTCCTCGCTTCCATCCTCGACTTGGTAGATCGGATTTTCAAAGTCATAATGAACAGTAGCAGAACTATTATCAACAGGATCCAGAGTGGATATGGATCGGAAAACTGTTACGTGCGTGTGTGCAAGAAAACATAGCTTGTTTTGAAAAAATGACAGGAAAGATAAAGAGCGCAATATTTGAATGCAAAAAGTCCATTGATTTATTGAATATGAATATGCTTATGAAAATGACAAACCCTTAAAATTAGCTATTATGCCCCGGGTATAGACATAATGCTTTTGAAATACTAAAATAGCAATAACAATTACTCTCGACTAAAGGAAATCGGGATAGTGTCTTCAGCCTTCCAATTGTCGAGTCCGTCACCAATTGTTGGGGAAAATCCAGCTATCCAAGTCATAATCGTCATCAGTATCTTCCACAGCATTGACAGTCTCGTCCTGCTTAGGCAGAGGAGCAGTAATGACATTAGGAGTCTCAGGCAGATCAAATTCAAATTCTCCGGCGTCGATCATATCCTGAATTTTGTTCTTCAACGACCAACAATTGTTTGTATCATGCCCGGGGCTATCGGAGTGATATGCACACCTGGCATTGGGATTATAACGAGGAGAAGTAGTGTTGGGTTTTGCAGGAGGATCTCTAAGGGTAATTAAATTTGCTTTTAGCATACCCTGCAGTGCCTGTGCTAAAGTCATATTGATCTTCGTAAACTGCCTTCTTCCCGGGTTAGTGTGCCTCACAGATTTCTTGTCTTTTTTCTTCTCGAGCAAGAGAGCCTTCAGTTCCTTCTGCCCCCTGGATAAGTTCAAGATTATCTTCTGGAGTTGAGCATTCTGAGCCTGGAGGTCTTTGACAATTTGTTCGAGGTCCATTTTTCTATTTGGAGGAAAACCGTGAGAATACTGATCCCTTTAGAACACCGGTTATGCAATGTTATGCTATGCAATGTATGTAATGTTTTCAAGGACTTTTGGAATTCAACTTTACGTAAACTACCAAAAAGGAAACTCTTTTTTTTTTTTTTTTTTTTTTTTTTTTTTTTTTTACGAAATAGAGAAAAGTTAAATCCCTAAGTCCTCGAAATGGTTAGTACAATGCCATGATGTTATGATGTTATGATGTTAAGTAAAATAACAAGCACAAACGAGTCACACAACAATCATTCCTAGGTTTTAAGGCTTGCATGAGTTCCATAGGTAAGTACCCTCCCCACTGAAGTTTGGTTGGTTCAACCTGTCCTAGAATAGTAACCGGGTTCTAGAAGGATCTCAAATCATCGACCTTTCTTTAAGTCCACTTCAGTGCAACACCAAGTGGTTGACCGAAGCTTCCCTAAAGTCCAATCTCAAAGAGTGTAGTATCGAGTCTCAACCAACCCCAGTCGGAACCGAAGTCAGTTATCTCACTACTTTCTAATGGCCAGGATGAGTCAATTAGGGTTCTAAAGGTCTGGTTAATGCTTTAATGACACCACGCGGAAGCCAAATTTTTCCTCAAGTAACATGAGGAACATCAGGACAACCAAAGTGTCACATTAACCGTAGCCATCATTTTAACCATTCCAGTATACGCCGGATAGTCGCGATGATCTATTGCTACTTACCTAAGGTACACTAGATCCGGGTGTAGGATCTTTCACTCAAGAATACCCAAGCAATCCCTTAAAAGTAAATCAGACAATTTTAAATAAGTGATCTTGTTTTTTAAGGTAACCTCTCTTTTTAAAGTATCCCCAGCAGAGTCGCCAGTTCTGTCATACGATGAACTGACTTGGGGTGTTTTGCTTTTTATCGCAATGTCGCGGATAGCAAGAGTCGCCACCGACTTTTCTTTTATCCAATAAGGAAAGGTGGAAAAGAACAGGAAAGACCTCAATAGATTTTGGGTTCGGGAGGTACATTATACAAAGGGAAGGTGTTAGCACCCTTTGTATCCATGGTTATCCATGGGCTCTTAATTACTGGATCACTTATATTTTTGTCTGAAAAAGTGTCGGTGAATTGCTTAAAAAATGTTTGAAAGAGAGTTTAACTTTGTAATGATTCTCGTATGAATGTATACAAAGTATTTATCTCGTTTAATTTTGAAAGTGGTTTAGAAAAATATAACTCAGTAATGATTCTAGTATGAATGTATACCAAGTGGTGATTTTCTAGGATTTGTAAAGTGTAAAGTGTGAGGGGTGGAAAATGTTTTAGGTTATGATCCAGTAATTGAGAGTTATACCTTCCTGAGGTCGTTATGGGCATTTCCTATCCTTATGAGGGTAAAACTGTCCTTACTATTGAGAAGTAAGTAATCTTACCCTTTGGATGTTTAAGGGTCACCGTAGGGTCATCGATAGGTCATTGAAGGCAACAGTTGTAAGGATACCTTAGCATTCGAAGGGACGATCATCATTTAACTGTAGGCTACACCGAAGGGTCATCGAGGGACAAAATAGTATTTTCGAAGGCAACATCCGAGGGACCATGATTTATTTTATGATGATTTAATCGAAGGGTCTTTGCTAAGTGTATCCCTACATTCGCGGGACATGACCGTAATACCGTAATATCATAAGGCAAAAGAGAGGTCCAAGATCACATATTTAAAGGCCATATTGTAAAGTTAATTAGGTGATTATGATGAATCTCCACATTAAAATCAATACATTAAAAATAATACATTAAAATTAATACATTAAAATTAATTATTAAAATTAACACATTAAAATTAATTAAGCAATTTAGGGTGGATCTTCATAAGGGTATCCCACAAATAAAGTGGAAGACCTAACGGCGGTCTTTTTTCTGGGACATATGAACCTTTGCAAAATTCAACAAACGGGTTAGCATACCAAATCAGGGTGCAATCGAGGATTACACCGCAAGAGGAGACACAGCAGCATGAATGTCAGGCAAAACAGTGCATAATTAATATAGAATAGATCAGGTTACGCATAGGACATAACAAACAAAATATTAGCGACTGTCCCGTTCGCCTCTGCCTCGCCTAGCGAGGGCCTAGCGAATACTCGCTACATGCTCGCTTAGCGATGTGCTAGCGAGCGGCTGCGGGTTTTGAATTTCAGAACAGTATGACTTCAACCTGCGGCATGGCTTATGGCATCCAACACATAATTATATGGTTCAGCATTCACAATATTCAGGCACACTTAAATTCACATGCAAAACCTCAAATATGTTTATGAATTCAATTATAATATCACATGCAAGTTAAGAACATAAAGCGGTATCACATGCAAATTAAGAAAATAAAGCGATAATAGTAATGCAAACCTGTTTGCAATCGAATTGCAACCTTGAATTGGCGAGCCGGATTGAGTTGGGTGGTGGTAGCTTCGGAGCGGAGGAGCGGCCTTCAGGGTTTCTAAAGTAGCCTCCAGGGTTTTTGTGCCAGGGTTTTCGTCTGTCTCCCTCTGTTTTTCGTCCTCCTTTTTGTTACTGAAGTGCTGGTATTTATAATGCCTTTTTCCATGACCTAATGGGCTCGGAGTGAAGCCCGAAATTTTCTGTTGTCTGTCAGCTTCGCTAGGCGAGCTGGTAGCGAACGTTTGCTTCGCTAGGCGAGCGTGTAGCGAACGTTCGCTAGGCGAGCGTGTAGCGAACGTAACGTTCGCTAGGCGAGCGTGTAGCGAACAGGCCAGTTTTGGGCCATTTTCTGGATTGGGCCATTCGTGAGCCGGGCCTTCGTTCCTTTGGGATGTCAGTGCCTTGTGGAACAAGTCGGAGGGTCTTGGAAAATGCTTTGTAATATCAACGGGCAAATTTTGGGGTATGACAGGGTGATTGGGTGCCACGAAGGTGGTCTCCTACCAACTACGTACCTGAACCTACAGCCCCTCCATTCTCAGGTGGCACTTCATCCTCAATACCTACTGCGGACATCACTCATATGCTTCAACAGATGGAAATTGCCAACAAAGAACGTCATGAGGAAGCACGGTATTGGAATGTTCAACAGTCTGAGTGGCACAAGGAGCATCGTGACTGGCATGATGAGCATACACGGATGTATCAGAATCAACACGCTTGGCACCAAGACTTGGTTAAATGGCATCAAGTCTTCTACAACGAAATGTCTGGCTTTATGGACGACTGCCGCGAAAATCCTGGTATTATGGACAGCTTTAGAAGCATTGAAGTTCAGAACCGATTTAGGCAATACTCCTTCATGGGCCATACGTAAAGACCTACATTGACATACATTTGTGTTTTTATTGTGTTTTTATCCCATTCTATTGTTGCATAACCATACGTAAAGACCTACATTGATACATCTCTTAAAATAACACATAAAATCCATTTTGTATCAGTATGCATCAACACATAAGCCTATGCATCGATCCATACAGCATGTGGTATATCACAAAACCCTTTCTGTTCAGTATGCATCGATGCACACGAGTCATGTATCGATACATGAAAGGAAAAAGGCTCTATGGATCGATCCATACGATCCTTGCATCGATGCATGATCAGTTGAAACAGCCTATGCATCAATGCATACGTATTAGGCATCGATACATGTTAGTGGAAAGGTCATATGCATCAATACATACGAATTATGCATCGATACAAGCTTAATTCATTTCACCAAAAACTCACTTAACTTACAGTATGCATCGATGCATACCCTCATGTATCAATGCATAAGTTGGTTTTTGTTATAACAGTTTCTTTTTTCAGCATATATAAGAGGTGTTGTGACAGAAGTGACAAGGTAACGAATTCTTTGAGGGAAAAACAATTGAACACAAGATCAAAAAGCAGTGTTGTAGCAATTGTTGGAGAGCACATAGAAACCTGAAAGAGACTTCATCTTCTTCATCTTCTCAATCACTTTTCTTCAAGAACATCAACACATAACCATTCTTGTTCTATGAGTTAAAGGATTATCGAGATAATGTTCAGTGGTACGATCAAGGATCTAGCTGTGGTTTTCAGTGGAACGATCAAGGATCTAGCTGAGTGGAAGATTGAAGGGGGTTTCGAAGAAAAACCTACTGGTTTATCCTTCAAGAGTTGAAGTGTTCTTGAGGGTTTGTGAGTCACGTTTGCAGAACAGATTCAGCCGCAGCGTTGCGTTTGGAGATCGGGGGATTTCGCAAGCAGGTCGTGGAACCGGTGAATTGTTTGCATTTTCGTGCAGGAAATTCTTGATCGTGCTCAGATCAAGTGAAGGTTCATACAAGAAGAAGTTCTTGGAAGTTAGAATTCTGTCTTTGTATCATAACCTTGTATCAACGAATTCGGCAATAATTGATAATCAAAGTTCTCAATTTCATTTGAAATTGAGAGGGAGACGTACCCACACGCGAGGACGACGTGGGGAACTTCCTTACCAAATCTCTGCGTATCGTATTCTTACCTTACTCCTCTTTACGTTTAAAACAGTTTTCGCAATTTCAGTTAGTGTGTGGTGATTGTTCTTTTTGCAAGAAAGCAGGGGCAAGAAAACTTTTTAATTAAACTCTACTGCTGTTCATCATTGATCACATACACACCAACTGTTTGACAAAATTGTTAGCTAGGTTTTATTCATTGGAAATAAACTTTAATGATAAGTGCATTCAATTAGCTAAAATTCTGGTGTTGATTGCTTCTGTCATTCTTATTCAAATCCAGCATTAAACTCGTGTGTCCGGTTTTCTAGTAGCGGTTCAGAATAGACGGAAGTCGATTCGGGACTGATATTTTCCGCCAACTTTAAAAACTCTGATAAAACTTTAAATCCGTTAAATTACAAAGAGGTGATCTATTCACCCCCCCTCTCGATCACTAGCCACACCGTCTAACAAAGGTGTTTCAACAATGTCCAGTAGTGTGAGAAGTTGGGTCGTCCAAGTCAAGTTCAGAATGGGTCTCCCTAGCGAGTCCAAGATCAGTGTTGCCTCGGTAGTCAGGCCTGAAGCTGATTGCAATCCCCAGCAGGGTTGAGGACTGTTAGTTCCCCAGCAAGTCTGAGGACTGTTAGTTCCCCAGTGAACCTGAAGATTGTTATTTCCCCAGCAGATGGGTTTGTGGGTAGTTTGTTCCTCAGCAGCCAAGTCTGAAGTGCTGTAATCCCCAGTAGGGTTTGAGTTTGCAGTTTCCCCAGCAGGGTTAAGAGTGTTTTTCCCTAGCAAGTTTGAAGTTGGCAGTTTCCCCAACGGAGGTTTGCATCAGTTGTTTCCCCCAGCGGAGTCCCTAAGTGAATTGGGTTCAGTGGAGGTCGTCCCCAGTGAGGACTATTCTTTCCCCAGCAGTAGTGCTATTCCCCAGCATGATCGAAGGTTGGTGTTTTCCCAACAAGTGACTCCCCAGTTGAGTTGGTTTCTCTGCCATTTCGAGAATGTCGGATCAGCAAGTATCCGCAACAGAGTCTGTTGCGTCTCCCCCACAGAGTTGAAAGACTGAATCAGAATCGTGTGCTCAGCAGAGTGATCACTTGCTCTCCCAGCAGGAGTTTTCCTCCATTTGCATCTCGCATATAGTAATCATTTGCATTTGCATCCTCAAATCGTGTAGCATTTCCATTCAGTATGGAGCATTGCGCCATGGAAAAACTCAAACATATGCATACATATGTTAAACCGGATTGGATCATATCCCCAGCAGAGGCGGATCATTTTTCAACATCTGTACGGCATATTTGCTACAGTTGCTCCTGACAGCATTCAGAATCGATAATCCCCAGAGAGATTTATTTCCTCACTCGTCCGTGAAAGGAAAGCTTGATTCTCCCCAGTATGATCCACGGCAGGTGTCTGCCTTGTTGTGACATATGTGGATGTCATCCTTGCGATACCGGTAAGTGTCGTGTCGACCCCCGTAAGGTCTATTTTTTTGGTGTCCGTAAACATCATCGTTCGATGTCGGTAAACATCGAGTCGTTTGTTAACCATCGGTAAATGGTTTTGTTGTTTCAAATCCCCAGCAGATCTATTATCGACGGATATCAGCCATCGGTAAATGGTTTCGTATCATGAGAGTATTCTTTCCTTAGTGTCGGTAAACACCATTGTTTCGGTGTCGGTAAACATCGAGTATTTTTCCAGTCATCGGTAAATGTCTGATCGTGATTCCTTTTTCCCAGTCATCGGTAAATGTCTGGTCGTGATTCCTTTTTCCCAGTCATCGGTAAATGTCTGGTCGTGATTCGTTTTTTCCCAGTCATCGGTAAATGTCTGGTTGTAATTCATCTTTTCCCAGTCATCGGTAAATGTCTGGTTGTAACTCATCTTTTCCCAGTCATCGGTAAATGTCTGGTCGTCTTTTTTTGATGTCGGTAAACATCATCTTTCGATGTCGGTAAACATCGAATTTTTTCCCAGTCATCGGTAAATGTCTGGTTGTGATTCGTTTTTTCCCCAGTCATCGGTAAATGTCTGGTCGTCCTTTTTTTGATGTCGCTAAACATGATCTTTCGATGTCGGTAAACATCGAGTCCCTTCCCAGTCATCGGTAAATGTCTGGTCATGTATCTTTTCAAAATCCCCAGTAGAGTCGTCGGTAAACGTCTTGTCTGGTTCCAGTTGTAAATATCTTTTTCCTCCCTAGTGGAAGCCGCCATCAGTAAATGGCCTTGATTTCCTGCTTCCCAGGTGCCATCGGTAAATGGCATCGCTGACTTTGATATCGGTAAATATCAAATGTTGCTTTGAAGCTACCATCAGTAAATGGTCTCGCTTCATTCGATATCGGTAAATATCAAGTGCCCAGTTTAGCCGCCATCGGTAAATGGCCCCGCTATCTGTGATATCCGTTCCCCAGCCGCCATCGGTAAATGGCATCGCTGACTTTGATATCGGTAAATATCAAATGTTGTTTTGAAGCCACCATCAGTAAATGGTCTCGCTTCCTTCTAATATCGAATTCCCAGTTGAAGCCGTCATCGGTAAATGGCCCTGCTTTCCTTGATATCAGTGTATATCAAGTCGACTGTTTTGAAGTCGTCATCGGTAAATGGCCTCGCTTTCTTCACGTCATCCCCCGCAGAGTGCAAATTCCAGGTTCTTTTGGTATTCAATCCCTGTTTACCTTGAAAGTATGACGGCCGTTGCTCTCATCCATTCAGGTTCTCAGTTGATTGAATAGGGGCAGCTGTAGCACCTCAAATTTGCACCCCCTACTCATGCATTCATTTCATTTTTTAGGTCATTAACATTGCATAGTACATTGCATCTTATCAGTCAAGACTGTCATCAAGAGAATCCATCTGTGCAAAGAGACCAAGCATTTCCTTAAAAGGAAAGCCACATGAGTATCCTAGTGAGCTTATGTGAATCAAGATTCACTTTGAAGCTATTGTACCAAGTGGTAAAGGCTCAAAAGTCATCAGTACATGTCCAAGTCAACTGAGGGCTAGGAGGTGGAGAAATGGTTTGAGACACTTCATTCATGTCCAAAAGAGATTTATTCATCATGTCAAACATCTACCTTAAAGATTTTGAAGTCAGATCAAAAGTTTCCCAAAATGGAAAGTGGCATGTAATTTCAAGTTTCCAAAAATGGCAAGTTTTTGGACCACATTCAACTTGACTTTACAACATCAAAGAAGCTTCAAATGGAATTTTGTCCAACATGAAAGTTGAAGATCTTTCTCTCCCATTTCCAAAAAGTCCAAGATCATGAGCATCTGATGAATGGTTGGGAAGTTATGATCCAATGATCACCAAGTGTGCATGAAACTTCAAAGTGCCATAACTTTTGATCCAAAACTCCAATTTAGGCCACTCTTTTTGCAAATTGGTTCTTTTAACCTATAATTTCCAAATCTATCATTGCATTGCATGGAAAAATCTCATATGATCATTGGTGCATACATGTGATTTTTGGAGGGAAAATCATCAATTTGAATTTGGTGCATGCTACAAGTTTTTTAACCATTCCATCATGTTCATAAGCTCATTTTAAGTGAAAATACATCATGCATGCTACTGTTCACGTTCATATTTGCCATGCATTGGGTGAAATTTCAAATTTTGCCTTACACCTCATTTTGCATTAAAATTTCATTAGCCAAGCCTAAGCATCATTAGCAATGTGATTAAGACAACATATAAAAGGCTAATTCTAACAGAATTTTTCAGTTTTTCTCATTCTAGATCTAGATTTGAGTTTTCCCTCCAAAATTTCTCTCAATCAAAATTCAAAAATTCTCCACATAGCATATGAATTTTATTGCATATTCTTGTTCCTTGATCATCATTTGGTAGGATTCAAGCATTGATTTGAAGAAATTGGTGAAGAATCAAGCAAATCCATACATGAAGATGAACATGGAATTTGAAGATTAAGCTAGTTCCAAGCCTTTCCAAGAGTTGATTCGTGCTTCAGACTTCATAACAAGGTTGATAGAGCTGATTTGGACATTGCTAGGCCTTTGAATTTACTGCTGCCATTGATTGTTCTTCAAGAGGTCAGGAATTCGCATCTCTTAATTCTTTTTTTCATTGCCATAATCTTGTAGTGCGTGTTCTCCTGATCATTCTAATATAAAGATCTTGAAAAATGGTGCAATATTCATGGAGATATGTTAGTTTAAAGTTTGATGCAAAGATTTGTTTTCTCTTCGATTTGCACTGGTTATGATGAATTAATGTGAATTGATGCTGGATTCGTGATGTACATGTCATGAACTTTCGTTTGATATAAATTTTGCATGAATCTGGAAAAATTTTGGAGCTTGCTACTGTAGCGTCACCGTCTTCATGAAGAAGACGGTGGAAACCACCGTGCCTGGACGTGCGTGAATAGTAATTAGGGCTTACTGGTTCAGCTTGTTCATTTTTACTGTAGCAGCGCCATTATCCTTCGCATCGTGTATTCGATCCTTGCATTTAGCATTTGCTTTGTTTCAATATTTCCTTGCTGGCGCTTGCGTGTGCGCTCCGTTGGCAGTTTCATTGGACCTCGCTTCTTTGACCATTCCACGCATGCTTTGACCTGATGATTGGGATGCCACATCAATTATTTAAACGCAGCGTTTTACTAGCGCCTGTTTTAGCCTTGAGCGCCTCTGTTCGATTCCTCCATAATGCAATTTCCAATGTCATTCATATTTTCATATTATTTTCAATGTTTTCCATTTATTTCATTTTATTCATGTTCATTCAAAATTGATAAAAAATAGTATACTGATCCAAATCACTTCCAATTTTTTTCTACATGATCCTTGAGATGTCTAGTATTTTTGTGATGTGATTTCATGATTTTACCACTTCTGGAATTTTAATTGTGTTGGCTTTCTTGGACATGTATGCAAATGTGACATGCTTCATTCATTCTATTGTGAAATGCTCATACATTGGCCAATGGATTTGGAATTTGGTGTGATGATTCTCAACATGTTGCATGATTTTTTAGGCTTGGTTGTGAATTTTTATCATTTTTCCTCTCTGTTTTGGACACATGAATGTAGGGTGTGACAATGTGTGTCACACGATTTTATGTCATACTTGTTCATTTTCATTTCTAGGTCAATTGAGCTCTGTTGATTCTAATTTTTGGCATGATGATTGTGTTTAACATGTTGTGTGCACATAAAAAGTTTCATGATTGTTTGATTCATTTCTGTTTTAATATGGAATTTTGATTCTTGAAGTCCAAGTATGTGCATTGTGATTGCCTTTGCCTTATCATGATTGGTTGATGGATTTGCCATTTGATTTAGGTTTGGTCCTTTTTAGGACATGTTCTTGATTGAATAAATATGCTTCATGTTGAATATTGGTTGCTATTTTGACTTTTTGCTTTGCCCTTGACCCTAGCCTTGGTGCTAGTGGTTTGTACTCATCTTTTGAGTTTTGCATTTCAGGTTCAAGCTCCTAGTCCCAATGGTTTATGTTGATCTCATGAACTGAGATGCAAAATTCTTTGTCCACTAACCTTTCTTGTGTTGTAGGTTCCTTGGTGATGAACTCACTTGAGTTGTTGACTTGCATTGTGTATATTGGTTGTCTCACTGTTGACTGTCTGTTTGGTTTGTCTGAATGTGAATATTGACTTGTTTGATTTTCTTACAGGTGCTTTAGTAGCTTTAACTCATTGCTTAAGTTGCTTTGCTTTTCTTGTGGTTGGCATACCACCTAGGTAATCATCCTCTAACTCCATGTAGTCTGGAAGCCCTGTCGTTTCTGTTTGGCAGGCATTTGGCTGAAGTCCTCCTTAAGAGGCAATGACTGTGTTTGTTTACTTTTGTGCCATGTACTTCAAGTCCTCCTAAGTGAAGAGGCAATTGGAAGATAGAAGGGACTAGCAGTCAGTCCCCTGCTATTCAGTTGAGTCTTTCATCTTGCTCGTACTACGTGCTGATGCATTTGAATAAACACCCAAGATCCTTGTATATAGAGTCAGTCAAGTGGAGTAGAGTCCCACATTATGGACTCCCACGTATTCATTGATTCAAGCTCACCCAGGCCCGGGTTAAGAGCTATGAGGTCTTATCCTCATTACCTTTCATCTGCTCACCCTGACGGTCAATGCCAGTGGTTAAGAGGCTCAGATACCCTTCCAGCTGGCTTGTTTGTCGAGGTTGATATGACCCCTTAACTAAAGCCTCACCCTTGATGTTTGAGCCCCTTGTTGGTGTGTTTACTTCATGCTGTATGTGTTTGTGTGGTGTGATTGTATCCCCTAGGTTTGCTAGACTTCGCATAGTCTCGTTTGCATGTCAATTAAGGTAGCACGGTTCCTTCGTCTAGGACTTCCTTTCTTGCGTGAGCTTTCCTAAAACACAAACCAACTTGATCCCCTCTTAAGGACACGTTAAATCCTTCTACTTCAGGTGAGTAAGTCTCCAAAGGTCAAGCATCCGGTAGATTGCGTAGTAACGCCATCCATCTAAAAAACACAAAACAAGTAGAAATGGTTTAGCCGAACTACGACAACTCTGATTCTCATGTTCAGATGGGATATGTAGGCACGAGATGCGATGTCTTGTCGAGTTTGACTGACAACTAACTTTGATCCTTTTCTCTCGCCCTCGTTGCGATTGAGATCTTCCTTTTCTCTTGCCCCAGTTGCAATCGAGACCCTTCTTCTTCTTGTGTGCGTGCTTGGAGTTTGATGTAAGCCCAGCGATTGGCATTCGGTTTCCCAGTTGTGTTTGTTTGTTTGGAGTCTGATGTAAGCCTAGCGATTGGCCTTCGGTTTCCTGTGTTTTTTTGTGGAGTTGGATGTAAGACCAGCGATTGGCATTCCGTTTCCAGTTGTGTGTTTCGTTCGACGTCTCAGCGTCTTTGTTTTCACTGTTTTGTTTCGGCGTGCGTTAGCCGAGCTACGAATGCTCTGATTCTTACTCTGGTTAGAGAAGATACGTATGCATAGGATGCGATGTCCTAGCGAGCACAACTCCCGTTCCCCCGAACTACGTCTACTCTGATGTTTGTGTCTGACAAACTACGTAGGCCCAGGATGCGATATCCTGCCGAGTCCGCTTTCTCCGTCCGTCATCTGTGTTTTATTCCAGTCTTGTGCAGTTTTTGAGCAGTTATTCAGCAACCTTCTTCTATTCTTTCTGAGCGTGGATCCCGTCGAGTACGACGGACGTGAGGGGGTGCTAATACCTTCCCCTTACGTAACCGACTCCCGATCCTTGCAATCTCTGGTCGTAAGACCATTTCCTTTCTAGGTTTACTTCGAGCGTTTCCTTTCCCTCCTTTGGGATAAATAACGCACGGTGGCGGCTATGTGTCTTTTTTCCCGCCGGTTGTTTTTCACGAATGCGACAACGTGTGAGTGATGTAGTGAGAATAAAATATTAGCAAATCTCCCGGAGTCAGTTTACTCAACCTTGCTGTAGTATGCTTTCAGAATAAACCCTACTTCAATTAGGTCTTTTGAGGGTTGTAACGTGGCTTCGTTCATGGTTATTGAAACAAAAGGATATAAGGCTCAAAGTTTATTTTAACCCATCCCTCCTTCCTGATGATCTCCAATCCTACGTTCAGTTAAATCAACACACACTTTACTTTTGTGATAGTTCAGCAGTGTAAGATCCCTTGAAATGACAATCATCCTATTTTGCTCTTCATGGATGTTGGTGACCTTTTGATTTGGGTATGGTGGTCACTGATTCTTGTTTTGTTTTATTGTAGACTTTCATTGTCTCTTTCGGTTTTTGTTTTGATCCCTAACTTTTGCATGGACCGCTTGTTGAAGCTTTAATCCATCGGGATTGCCCTAGTTTTTGCCTAAGTCTCTTTTTAGGGTGCCAGACTTAGCGGGTTCTTTCTTTGATTTTTTTTTTTTTTTTGAAAAATCATGACTGCCGAGTCATTGGTCATTGAAGAACAACCGACATAAAATTTGGATTCATATGGTTCCTTCGACACTTCAGGATGCGTGCGAAGACTATTATGTGGTTAATCCTCACATGAGATATTTCACCTTATAATTTGAATGCGTAGTCAAATCAACTAAACACTATCCTGCCCCAGGTTAAGCGTAAGGGTTTTGTAGATCCAAAAGAAACTCCTACTTCTAGGCTCAAAGTGGTTGACCAGGGATTAACTCCTTATAACTCTGGTGTTTGGGGATTTGAAACAATGCTTGTACATCATTAGCAGAATTTTATCCGAAAGCATACAATCAACAATTATGAGTATTTTGCTTTCATCATCCTCCTTCCAACATTTGCTAACAATAGTGTGATAAAGAAGGTGAAGTGGAAAAGTATGTGTTTGTGATTTACAAATGTGATAATATGAGTGGATATGAAAAAATTGATTCAGAACATGCATAATCATCCCATTAATAGAGTCAAATACAAATAACAATGTTTAAAGCATACAGTACTTAAACAAATAAGAACAAATTACAAAAGTGCGAAATGGTAAAAATGGCATAATGACTGCCTTCATTCTAAGAAACGGGCCTTCATCTCTTGATTCTTTATGAGGAATTGCTCTGCTTGTTTAGGCTGGTGGGAAGCTTTATCTTCGAGCTTCACTCTGCTTTGCATGCGTCGGTATGGGATTCATTGCAACATTTGGCCTAACTGGCGTGAAAGTAACCGCCTTACTGTCAATCAGGTCCTGGACCTTGTGCTTGAAGGCCTTGCAATTTTATACTGTGTGCCCTGGAGAACCCATATGGTACTCGCAGTGAGCATTGGCGTCGTAGCCTAGTGGATAAGGCGGAGTTACAGGTGTTAGCTCCTTCAAAACAATTGATCCATCCTTTAGGAGGTAGGGAAGGATCTTGCTATATGGTACCGACAATGGATCAAAATGTCTTTCTGGTCTCCTTGCCCTATGCTGATTAGGTTGACGTTATTGTGGAGCCCGTTGCTGTTGGTGCGGCTGCTGATGTTGTTGCTGATATGGTTGCTGATACAGTGTTGGGATGACAGCGGCAACCTGATGATAAGGCATAGGAACATATGGATGTGTCATATATCCTCCTCCTCTCATTATGGCATTGGTCTAGCCTTCTGGCTTCTTTGAGAGATTAGGATAAGGTTTCTTCATCCCACTTGAAGCATTGGTAGCGCAAGGTAGCTTTCCCTTCTTGATCTGGCTCTCGATTCGTTCTCCCACGAAGACAACCTCAATAAAAGTTGGGAAACTGTATCCTACCATTTTCTCCATGTATTAGGTATGCAGAGTTCCCATAAACATATCAATCAGTTCCTTATCAAGGAGAGGAGGTTAGACACGAGCTGCTAGCTCTTTCCACCGCTGTGCGTATTCCTTGAATGACTCGTTGTTACATTGAGTCATGTCTTGAAGTTGAGTGCGATTGGGTGCTAGGTCAGTGTTATACTGATAATACCCAAGGAAGGCTTCAACGAGATCTCTCCATGATTGGACTTGTCCTCTCTCTAGCTGCATATACCACTCCAAGGATGCCCCACTGAGGCTATCTTGGAAGTAATGAATCAGGAGTTGATCATTACTGATGTGTGCAACCATCTTGCGACAGTAAGCTCTAAGATGGGTTCTAGGGCAGCTGATTCCTTTGTACTTGTCAAAGTTCGGGACTTTGAATTTTTGTGGAATCACAAGGCCTGGTACCAAGCACATGTCAATAACGTCCAAATCGGGAGTAGTGTGAACCTCCAAAGACTTGAATTTTTCCTCCAAAGCATGGAGTCTCTCAACAGCTGGGTCTAGGAGACCTCCAACAACAGGTTTGACGGGTTGTGGCATGAAGAATGCGTCATACGGATCTTCATCACCCATCATGGATCCATGTGAGCAGATGTGGCAGAATGCTCATGGGGATTCATATTGTCCATTGGGACTGGAATATGGGTCGGTCCTCCTCTAGGATGATTAAGGTTACCATCAAGGTCAGTCACTCTAGGGATACTAAGCGATGGTGATCCAAACTGAGTAGCAACTTTTCTGACTTCGGCGCTAGTCTCAGCATCCTTCTCCTTCTTGGCTAAGAGCAACATGGTTTATAGCAAGCAATCCGTCTTTGCCTACATGGAGTCAATGTCTGTCCTCATCGAGACTTGGTTGGCTTCGAGCTGTTCGAGCGTCATCTTGTAGTTGCGGCGTGTATCGTACCGGTGTCGAGTAGTCAGTGTTACTGGACAAAGGGTAGAATATGGTGTAAGTTTTTGTTTCTGGAAAATGATATGCAAAGCATGTTTATGATATGCAAATGCATGAAATTTTGCCATGTTTTTTCGGCAAAGGAATACCAATATTCAAGATCAATTATGCGTCGTGTACATAAGGATAATAAGAGGAAGTAATGGGTGTCTCTTATTACTGAAATTACCAAGGGTAGGCTCTAAAGTTAATAGGTTCCCAGAGTCATCGATTCTCATTGAGAGCGTCACTGCCGTGACGAAGACTCGTCGGATAGTAATACCCCTAAGATAATCTCATCTTAGGCGAGGTTTTCGTACTATCCCAACAAGGAAGGCTCCATGGGGAGTCTACTATGCGACTCTCGAGTCCAAGGTTCTAACAAGGTTCTCAGAGTCATAGACCGAGGTTGGAAATATTATTGTGAGGTAATAATACATCCAAGGGATCTCATCTGATTGGGGTTTTTGTGTTAACCCAATAAGTATGAAACTTCGTAGGTTAATACTACATAACCGCCAGATAGTGGGTTAAAAGGTCCCTAGAGTCATTGATCCAACTTGAGAATACTATCGTCATAACGAAGACTCGTCGGGCAACAATATCTCAAGAGAATCTCCTCTAGGCGGGGTCTTCGTATCTTCCCAACAAGGAAGATATCTTGTGGGCGTCCACTATGCAACCACCAACTTAAACTTATAGTTTTTCTCAGACTCGGGTAGAGAGCCTATCTCACAAAGTAGCAACAATCAGAGAACCCCCAATAGTATCATAAGAAATAAACCACAACAATAACTACACATAATAATAACATAATAAAGATAACAAACAAATAAACAAGATTAGCACTCAATACATAAACTAAACTAAGTTAGGCTTCACTCTCTCTTGCTTGGAGCATGAGTCCCCAACAAAGTCGCCATCTGTCGCACCTCGAAAAATGCGATCCCTCGCGATGGACGTGGAAAAATTATTGTTCGAACAGAGTCGCCACCGAACTTTATTCATTCCAATGAAGGAATAGGAAAATATCGATAAAACCTTTAGGAAATTGAATAATGGTCGTCGCAACCATATTTGGGTTCGGGAGTGGATTATGCAAGGGGAAGGTATTAGCACCCCTCACGTCCGTTGTACTCAACGGGAACCTTTTAGTTCAATTTTGCGATTTGAGTGTTAGCTGAATGTTGTTTATTTTCTTCGAGTAATTAGAGTTGATAATAGATATGGATGAAGACCTCAGAAGGGAGAAAAGGGAGGTTTTTTATTAATGTGCTCGCGAAGATACAACAATCTCCTGCCTACGTATCCTTATGGTGCAATAAGGAAATCAGAGCATTCGTAGTTCAGGCAACTACGATTAATTGGTGTGTTTTGTTTGATGAACGACTATGTAGGTCGGCGTTCTAAAGGCTAAACTTTGGCTTGTCTACTCTCGGTGGAGGCTCTAGCACTAGTTTGTTGTGCGCATTAGAAAGGATTAACAGTGTTCTTTTGAAAAAGGGTTTTAGTCACACGGGGTGACAAGTTGAATTGATGTGTTTGATGTTTTGTTTGATTGGTTTCGAACGCACGAGGGGGAGAAAAGATAGACTTGACGTGTTGAGATATTCTTGTTGGATGACGATTACTCGGATAGTCGAGTAAGACAACTCGTATCCTAATAGTCGGGAGAGGGAATAAAAGACTCTAAACCGCTTTCTTTTTCATCCTTAATTGTAATGAAAATAAGGTTGTGTACGGTTGATGTATTTTAGAATAAACGACAAGTACTTGAATGACTGAGTAAGACAACTCGTATCCAAGCTTTTGAGGAGAGGAATCGAAGACTCAAGACCATCTCCTTTTTCGTATAGTTCATTATGAAAATGATTTGTTTAATTAATTTGAGGAAAAATGACAATTGTTCGACTAACCGAGTAAGAGAACTCATGTTCAAACAATTGAGGAGAAAAGTTGAAAACTCAAAGTCATCTCCCTTTTTATTTCTTATTACAAAAATGATTCGATTTGATTGTGCTTAGGTGGATAGAAGTGACGACTATTTGACTAACCGAGTAAGAGAGCTCGTATTCAAATAATCGAGGAGAGGAGTTAAAAACTCAAAACCATCCCCCTTTTCATTTCCAAATGAAATGGTATTTGATTGTGATTGGGTATTTCAATTAATATTCAACGTTGGATCGAGGTTTTAAATTTGTGTTTTTGTGAATAAATTGGATCATTTTAGTGTATTGATCATCTACTAGATTAAAATCGAATAGGTCTCATTGTAAGAAAGCCCAAGAGTAAGCTATGTGAGGTTGATGGCGATGCTTTAAAAGCAATCGACTTACAAAGGTGTTTTTGGAAACGGACTCGACATTGAATCGAGAATTATGTGATTTCAATGGTTTAAAGTGGTTTTGAATTGATGATGAAATGGAATGCAATAAATCAATCGATATTTAATTAACCAAATTAATTAATTAAAATTTGATTTAATCGATTAATTAACTAAATTAAGATTAATTATCAAAAATATTTATTCAAGCCAAATAATCATGTTAATTAAAGTTAATTAATAGTAGTTAACTAATTAAGCAAAAATTTCAATTGGTTAATTAATTTATTTAAAAGAACGAAAATATGTGATAATATTGATTCACAAAATCGAATAGAATCGGTCACAAAATATGCTCAAGAACCGGTTTGTACATAACGACAATGGAATTTGAGTGCCCTATGTAAAGATCGAAACACGGTGAAAATATACAATTGATGTATTGAAATTTGGTGGCATAACGACATATAAGTGTTGTACCCATAGTTCGAAATTCGATTGTGCAATGTAATGAAGTAAATCAACCCAATATAATTATATGGACGTGGATAAAGATGAACTAGTTACATCAACTAAGAAAAAAACGATTAAAGAGATAATCACAAAAACATCAACTTAAGGGTTAGCAAGCCATGATATCAACAAAATAATTGAAAGCAACAAACGGTAAATGAATCAAATTAGAAGTTTCAAATTTGTTTTCTATGCACCAACGGGCCCTTGAGCACACTCATGAAATCAACTATAGGCAAAATAAAGATGGGTTCATTTTACAGAAACAAGAGGTACATGTCGAAATAGAGTAGATGGGCCTGAAATTTTGCAAAGACTTGGTCCAAGTCTTGTAAATCTAATTTGTTGATAACAATAATAATAATAATAAACAAAACTAAACTATATTTTGACCTTTTCCAATCAGAACGAGGAAGATAAAAAAAAACTCTACTATGCTTCTATGTTCATCCCAAAATGCAAAAACATCAAAATTATGCATTTTAAACTCCCATATACGATCACAGTCCCTTTTCTTAAAACAAAAGTTACAGCAACCAACTTCTATCAGTAATGGAACGAAGACAAAAGTGAAGAAGATAATTAAGCTACCAATCGGCGAAAAAATTGTGGTCAATTTTGAGTTAATGGAGCGTGGATGATAGTATATGCAGTCGTGTTTCCGGAGAAGAAATTGAGATCTTCAGAGACGGTTCTTCGTGGTGAAATGGTTTGAAGCAACTGTGTATGGAACCGATCGAGGTATCACGGTTGTCGTAGAGTTGAGTTTGCATTTTGGAATGAATCACTGTAGGCCATAACACTGAGTAGCTTGGCTCAATTTGGTATGTCGGGAAGAGGTTTCACGGCGGCATGCGAACGACTGTAATACCCCAAAATTTACCCTTCATTTTTCTTGGAAGCATGGGATTGTGTCTTACATTTCATTAGCATCATACTAGGTCATACTCATTGCATACTGCATTAATGACTTGGAAATCAGGGTTTGATTGACCACTTCTTAACCAGAGGGAGCCCACACAAAGAAAGACTGAGAATTGAACTTCATTCTCCAAATATACAAGTCTCAAGGTGGTCCAGGTATCTTATGATGGTCTACAGTTCATCAATGAAGGATTCAGAGCTCCCAAAGTGTGCATCTGGATTTAATCAGAAATTAGGATTTCATGGCTACCTGCAACAGGCAATGTGTGGTTAGAAGTAAAGGGGGTTCATTCATGTCATGATTAGAGAGGCATCTTGTCCTAGGAAGATTCACAATTATCTCAGAAAAATCCATTGGCAAACAATGCAATCAGTTCTTGATCATTTTGCCCTAAACTAGGGTTTGGTATAAAATCAGTCTATTTCTGATTCTTTGGGTAAAACTCTTTTCCATGGCCCTCCATATGTCCACAAGGGTCTACATACAAAAAATCAACTCTTCATTTGAGCCAGAGGTGCTTCAATTGATCAATGGAATCGGGAATCAGACAGTTTGGGAAAAGTCAACTGTGGGGCCAGAAAAGTCAACCCCTGACATTTTGAGGGTGGAATCTCAAAATCCATGCCTAAGGGAGCCTACATGTGAAATTTTATCAAGGTTGGATCATGGATTCATCATTTAATCAGGAATTGAAAAAGTTACTTAATTTGGAAATGGTTGACTTTCCATTTAGGGCAAGTTTTCATGGTTGTTGCACCCAATTTAAGCCCATTTTCCATCAAGATGAAAGATTCATTTGAAAATTTCTCAAACATGAAAGTTGTTCCTCTTGTTCCAAGCTTTCTAGAGATATAAAGTTTGCTCCATTTGGATTAAAATTGAGAAAGTTATGCTTGGTCAAAGTGAGACATTTTTCTAGGACACTTAGAAAAATTTCTAATCCAAAATCTGCAAAATTTGTCAAGACTTCTTGGCCAGATTTCTTGCACTTCAAGGCATCTTTTGAAAATACTTTCTTCATGACAATTGTACCTTGCCATGTCCTCTTTCACATCCTTTTGGATTCATCCCATTTGGATCATTGGTTTGAGAGATGCACTCATCTAAAGTTGGCATCATGAACTGAATTTCTAGGCAGCATTTAGGCCAAACTGGCCCAACCATTTTGCAGATGATGAGACACGATTTTATCGCCATTTTTCACCTCTTTCCACTCATCATTTCAACTTGTGCCCAACATGAAAGATGTTAAGCTCCATGCACTCTTCCTACTGTTTGCATTGCCTTGCCATTTGGGCATATACACATCAAGATACAAGGTCACAAAGTCCTCATCTTGGATTATTTTTGTGCTGCACAAGATAACCAAGTCAAGTTGCAAAATCGACCAGCCCATTATTTACCTCATTTGGCCATGTACTTTTGTTGTCCACTAACTTAAGTTTTGCCAAAATTAGAAGCTTACTTTCACCACCTCACTTTTGTATCATAGTGCACATAACCAAAACCAAATATTTAAGCCTATTTTAGACACTTTAAATCCAACATATATAAACACTAAAACCCTAATTTGAAGAGGGAGGCTAGTATTTTCGAGCAAAGAGCAAGGGCAAGTGCACAAAGTTTATTTTCCTTCCATTTCCATTTCACAAGTTTCTCAAGCACAAGCATCAAAACAACACCTTATTCTCCTTCCATCTTCTCCAATACCAAGAGGCAGTGGACCTTGCATCCACTAGGTAAACATTTTATCACTCTCTTCCATGGCCATATTCATACTTATTCATTACTTGTTTTTTCATGTTCACCATGCTTATCCTTATGCTTACCTCGTTCATTGCTTTTTTTTCATGCCATTACCATGCCATTCCATGCTTGCTTTATGTTGTCAATATTATGCCATGCTTGTTCATGAAGCCCTCAACATGAGGCATTGCCATTAAGTTTGAATGTGTGATGTTGTTTTCTGCTCATGCCGTGTTCATATGGTTGTCTTGTTGCTCACTTTTCTTCATGCTAAGGCCTTTATTTTTAATGAAATAAGATACCATGATGATCTACTCGTTCCATACTAGAACTTTGGTTTTTACTTCATGACGTTTGGTACACTATAGCATGAGCATTGTTGTGTGAAAAAATGGAAAAGTACGCTGCGTTTTTCACGCGTTTCAGCTGCATGGCGCTAGGGTTTAGTTGGGAGAAGATGACGAACGCGTGGCGCCTTTTTAGCCCTTCGATTCCTAGCGCACGATATAATCTTAGCCACCCAGTTTCCTTTTGTCCTGTAGCGTTTAATGAAGCCTTGCCCGGTTGATATGTAAGTCACATGTTTTTTAAAATTATATGTTACTTTATTTAATGTCACGCTGAATTATGTTTGGCTTTGGACTGTGGGCCTTTGCCCACCTGCTTTTCGCACCCCACGCTTCGCCAGGCCCACCAACGGTCCATTCATTTTATTTGCATTTTCATTTTTAATTCTTATTTTATTTTCTGTTTTGTTTTTAAATAATAAAAATATTTTATTTATTCATAAAAATACCAAAAAATACTTTTCACATTTCTTAATGTTTTATTTAATTTTATTTAATTTTTATTTTCATATTTATTTAATGTTAATATTTTATTTCAATTATTTATTTCAAGTGGATCATTTTGATATACATATTTTTATTAATTTTATTTACATGACTTATAATTATTTTTAGGTTCTGATTTTTGAGATGAGGGTTAACCAATGTCTCATGGTCAACCTGACCTTTTCTTGGGATTTTATTTCCCATTTTCAATTTATTTTGGATTTATTTTTGACCTAGTTTGCTTGGTTGACGTTTCATTTGACTTTTGTTTTATTTTAATCAATTTATATATCAATTTTCATTATTTTTGAAATCTTTTTGGGGGATGATGATGTCCTGACCCCACCTTACTTAGTTTAATTTTTCATGATTTTCTTGATTAATTTGCTATTTATTCCATATTTTTTAAGTTGACTTGACTTTTCAGTTGACTTTTCTATGATTGATGTTTGACTTAGGGATTACTTATGGCAATTGAAGAGATCTTTTGATCCTCCCTTGTTCATCTCATATGCCATGTATTAGAGGTCTTTCATTTTGATTTTATTTGATCTTTTCATCATTTCCCGATTAAATTATTCAGTGATCCTTTGTGTGCATAGTTTTATATGTCTGATTCACTTGTCATCTTTTATACTTGTTTCTTTCATCCATGCTTCTATTGTTTGATTGTTTAACATGTTTATACTTCTCATGCATTGTTTAATGCTTCATTATTTCATTCTTTGATTATTTGATTTGATCATAAGGCATATATTCTTATTGATTGATTGCCATGAACAATCCCCATTCATAACAAATGTACCCCTCTCCCATAAAGTGTATAATGTTTATTCTTTCATTCTTTATTCATCTATTAATATAAGAATTAAAATGAACACCCAATAACCATTTCAAAACAAGATCAAAAGCTCGATCCAACATCGAGTAATCATTTTTAAAACTTAACAGAACCAGCACGTATTCATCCATCCTTTTGTAAGTCGATTGCTTCAGGCATCGCCATTTCTCTTGTAAGTCGATTGCTTCATGCATCGCCATCTACCTGTAAGTCGATTGCTTCATGCATCGTCATCTACCCTTATCCGTGGCTCCTCTCCTTGCTCCATTCGTCGACTCTTGTTCCGTTTAGGTAACACCCATTAGGTAGAACCCTTTGTATGATAACATAGGTAGCATTCCCCTATTCTTTGTATGATAACATAGGTAGCATTCCCTTATTCTTTGTATGATAACATAGGTAGTATTCCCTTATTCTTTGCATGCTAACATTAGGTAGATATTCCCATTTGTAAATCTTAACACATAGGTCCACATTGCATGACAACTCTAGGGCAGAGCTTCCCCACTTTTTTAGATCTTCCGTGCGTCTCCGATCTTGTGGCATGTCAGTCTGTTCTATTGCAAAGAGGTAACTGCCTAAGACTCGATTCAGCGAGCTGCGACACCTATTGCTAGGACGTGAACACATTTCCCACTCTCCTTTGACACAACTGGTGTCCTCCTTTGTAAGTCCATGTTCAGATGGCAATCCTTAACCCGTAGTTAGTCGAACTACGACAACTCTGATTCTTATTCCAGATGAGATACATAGGCACGAGATGCGATGTCTTGCCGAGTTTTTGACTGACAACTAACAACTAATCCTTGGTTGCTTTCGCCCTCGTTGCGATTCTTTTCTCTTGCCCTCGTTGCGATCGAGACCTTCCCTTTCTGTTGCCCTAGTTGCAATCGAGACCCTTTGTTCCCGTAGTTAGCTGAACTACGGTTTTGCTCTGATTCTCATTCCAGATGAGATACGTAGGCATAAGATGCGATGTCTTAGCAAGCACACTTCTCTTTAACCCATATGTAGCCGAGCTACGAAGACTCTGATTCTCATACTCAAATGAGATACGTATGCAGTGGATGCGACATCCGTGCGAGTCATTTGCTTTTGACCCTTTTCTTTTAGTAAATAGTACCTTAGATATACACACACCCTTTAGACGAGAACAATAAGAGTGGATCCCGTAGAGTACTACGGATGCGTAGGGGTGCTAATACATTCCCTTCGCATAATCGACTCCCGAACCCAAGATTTGGTTGTGAGACCTTGTCTTTTCCTTTCTCTTCAGGTTTTCTTCGATCGTTTTCTTTCCCTCATTTGGGATAAATAACGAACGGTGGCGACTCTTCTGTCATTTCTTTTTCGCCGGTTGTTTTTTTTTGCACTCTTTTTTGTAGGTTGCGATAACTGGCAACTCTACTGGGGAACCTGGTTTCCCTATGCGAGTCCCTCCTAGCTTTTGTAGTTTTCTTGTTTGTTGGGTGTTTATTCTTTTGTACAGTTATTTATTTTTCAGCATTTACCTGCTTTACCTTATTGCATTCATGTACATATGTTTGTTGTATCTGTGGGTTCTGTGGGTTGGCTGTTTTGTTGGGTTGGGGTGTTTTATGAGAGATAAGCCCACTACCCAGGTTTGAGCGTACACACAGGTTTTAGAGTGGATAGTCATGAGGCTTGCGTAGTATGTTGCTACGTCAAGTCGTTCATGAGACCCACACCTCGACGTGGTTTCTTTTGGATATATTATGTCCTATGGGTGTTCCATAACGACAGATGTTCCTTTAGAAATCGTCGACTCTGGTGACCATTTCCCGAGAACTCAGTCGAGGCCTCTCCTCCGAGACGCGTTTATGTTAGCTCTGGTGGGCGCATTCTCGCTGCTCAACCCGAGGACCCCGAGGCTGGGAACTTGCTTTAGGATGTCCTGTTGAGGGGAGTCAGTGGAGGTCTTTTATCCCGTAATAATGCCAAACCTTTAGTGGTAAACGTATTATTCTCGACTGAAGGCCTAAAGCTGACAAACTTCTGTTCTTAGAACCTACCAGTGAGGGGCGGGCTAAATTCAGGAAACCTTAACCTTCAACCAACCCGGTTTTCTGGAGCAGAACTTTGATCTCATATTATATTCCTCAGTGGGTTTTCTCTTCAGACAATGCGACCTGACAGTTGTCCAAGCAGATACAACAGTCCTGATTTCCATGTCACTGCATTGCATCACATCATTTTGCATTCATATCATTTAACACATATTTATCCATTTCTAGAGGTTTATATCTTCTTCTTGATTCCGGTCAGGGTTTTCTGGTTATCTTAAGATGGATATTGGCAGAAAGAGACATGTCGCCTACAAGTTTCATGTGGTTTGTTTGGATCCTATTCAACGACTGATGAAGTTAATGGATCATGATTCTCTAGGAGGGTTCCAGAAGGATTATGGTTTGATTCTAAGTTTCGTCACGGTTCTCTCCAAAGATCAACATGATGCTCTCTTTACACTGCTGCAGTTCTATGACCCTCCAGTGAGATGTTTTACATTCCCGGATTATATCTTGGTCCCTACTTTGGAGGAGGTTGCCAGTTTTCTCAGAGTGCCTATCAAGTCGCAGTTGCTGTTCTACAGTTCTGAGTTTCTGCCCGATCTCAGCATGGTTGCTTCAGCCACATATTTGGGGAAATCAGTCTTGAAGTCTAATATGTGTCAGAAGGGGGGAGTCAATGGTTTTCATTTGAGTTTCTTAGTGGGAAAAGCCAAGAAGAATCTTGAAGATGGTGATTAGAGGGGTTTCAATGCTGTGTTGGCTCTTTGCGTATACGGGATTGTCCTGTTCCCTAATGTTGCAAAATTTGTGGACGTAGACGCAATACGCCTTTTTGTGTTGGGTAATCCAGTGCCGACCTTGTTGGGAGATTTCTTTCATTTAGTGCATCACAGGAATGAGAATAGAAAAGGAGGATTGGTGGATTGTTGTGCACCCTTGTTTTATAAGTGGTTCAGTTCTCACCTACCCAAGTCAGGAGCGTTCGTTGATCTCAAGGACTCGTTGAGTTGGTCGAAGAGACTGAGGGGATAAGAGCTAAAGATATTTCTTGGTGGTCAGACCAAAACTTGCTTCGGGCAGATATTGTTCACAGTTGTGGGAACTTCTCGAATGTACCGTTGGTAGGAAGAAGAGGAGGAATCAACTATAATCCTTCTCTAGCAGTCAGACAGTTTGGATATGATTTAAGAACTCCGCATTTGGAAAAAGATATGGAAGAATCTCTGTTTTTCTTTTCTTCATCTGACCTAATTGTATCCCATAAGGCAACTGAGGCCTGGCTCAAAGTGATCAAGAGAGGAAGGACTGTGCTTGGAAAAGGAGACTGCATGACTTATCCTCAGTATTAAGATTGGCTTCAGGGAAGAGTTGAAGAGTTTGGTCTGTCGTTTCCTATTGAAGAACCTTTGTATCCACCTACTCCTGAGCAGTCAACAATGGTGAGCTGAGAGAAGTACGACAAATTAAAGAATGCCATGGAGGAACTTCAAACTGAAAACTCGGAGTTGAGTGCGAAGTTACAAGACTGTATGCGTCTATACCATGAGGCGGAATATCAGAAGGGGGAAGCTGTCAGATTGGAAGAGGAAGCAGAGAAGAAATTGGTTGTGGAGGTGGATTTCTTCAGGAAGACTGATAAAGCCTTGGGGTCATCCAGTTCTGAGTTGAGGCGAGTCAAGCAGCAGTTAACAGATGCCCATGGTAAGTTAGCTAGTTGGCAAAAGCAATGGGATGCGTTTTCAGCTTCTCAGAAGGCAAAAGAGGAGGAAATGGTGGCCGAATTGACTGGTCAGATGGATAACTTGAAGACTCTGCTGAAGGAGAAGAACAATGAGCTTTTGTGCGTCCGTTCAACCAATGGTTACATCACGGATCAACTCGACAAGGCTCAAGAACAGATTGAAGAACTCAAGGTGCTGACAGGTTTGAAGAAATCCAGACTTGAAGAGGTGTTCGGAGAGGATGATGGGAGTTATTACATAGAGCACATCAACTAACTGGATGGGGTTATTCACAAGAGGAATCTGCTTATCCGGCATTTGACAGGATCTCCAAATCATCCTGACACGGTGGCACTGCTGGTTGAAGTTAGGAACAACCCCTATAGGTTGCATACAAGAGGCTGATTCTTGATTTTTGTTCCTCTTTTTGCTTATTGTGTTGTAGTGATGATCCATGGGCTTGTTGTGGGAATCCTCTTTTAATTTACTGTTGGCTAAGGCTCTTCTCTTTGAACCCGCTTGTATGACAGTTTCTCTTTATTACATCTTGGTCGCAAAAGCTTATCCACGACTCTATCTTCTTGCACTATTTACCTGATGTGAGACTGGAATCAAGGGGGTAGAATACCCTTTGAAATTGATAAACGTGCCATTGCATTTACATATTCATTTGCATGTCTTACATAACAGGTACCTCCGTAGTGGTTCTCATTTTGTTTGGTGTTCCACTAGCAGGATAGCTGAATCAGGCATTCACCGATATGGTACCCGCAGAAATCAACAGAAAGCAATGGAAGGCCTACAAGCAGAACTCGCCGAGATGAGGATACGCATGAACCAATTCATGGACGTGGTTCAGGGGGTGGTTCAAGGACAGCAAGAGCTCAGATAGATGATACAAAGGAATCCCGCCACTACTCAACCAGAGACGGTAATTGATCCTCTAGTGGGAGAAGTTAACGGACCCAGTGGACCGGGGCCTATCCCGATCCCACGTGCCAACCCTGATCAACAACCCATTCATGATGATCAGGAGGATCAGTTCACCGTGATGCAGGAGGACTTTGGCATGGGCCATGGCATGGACCCCATGCTTAGAAGATTGGAGGAGAGGTTAAAGGATGTGGAAGGACAAAATGCTCTCGGAGTAGATGTTGCTGACTTGGGGCTGGTCCCAGGTGTGAGGGTGCCACCAAAATTCAGAGTCCCAGTGTTTGACAAATACAATGGCAACTCTTGCCCGAAGACTCATGTGCAAGCCTACTTCCGCAAGATGGTTGCATACTCCAACGATGAGAAGCTACTCATGTACTTCTTCCAGGACAACCTAGCTGGGGCGTCCTTGGAATGGTATATGAGGCTGGACAGAGCCCACATCCGCTGCTGGAGGGACTTGGCTGAGGCCTTTGTAAAGCAGTATCAGTACAACACAGACATGGCTCCTGACAAAACTCAACTCCAGAATCTGTCTCTCAAGAGTAATGAGTGCTTCAGAGAATATGCTCAATGTTGGAGAGAGACAGCTTCCCGTGTTTAGCCTCCGATGTTGGAGAAGGAGATGGACAACATGTTCATGAACACTCTGCCCGGATCTTACTTGGAGCGTCTGGTAGGTTGCAACGCTTCCAACTTTGCTGATGTAGTCTCTACCGGTGAAAGAGTGGATAACTACTTAAAGACATGTAAGATCCAGAATGGAGTTGGATCATCATCAGGGGCGAAGAAGTCGTTCATACAGGGACAAAAGAGGAGAGAGGGGGATGCCAATTCTTTGTCTTTATATCAGAGCAGGGGTATCCGGAGGAACAGTTTCCAGAGCTATCATCAACAACCTTATGTTGCAGCTGTGACCATTCCGGCTGTAGCACCAGTGCAACAACAACAACCACAACGTCAACATAATCAATACCAACCGGGTAACAGACCCGCCTACCAACAGAGGCAAAAGATGATGGATAGGCGTTTCAACACTCTTCCAATGTCGTACGCTCAGTTGCTTCCTAGCCTTCAACAACTACAACTTGTGCAGTTACGCACTCTGGCTCCTCCCGTTGGCAGGCTTCCGATGGGTTATGACGCCAACGCTAGGTGTAATTTCCACTATAGGGCACCTGGCCACAATATTGAGAACTGCAAAGCTTTTAAGCACGTGGTTCAGGACCTCATAGATTCAGAGGCCATTAACTTTGCGTCGGCTCCTAATGTCGTCAACAATCCCATGCCGCGGCATGGTGGTGCAAATGTTAATATGGTGGAAGGAGAAGCAAGTCCATCAAGGATGTGTTGAAACTGAAGACTCCGCTGTTGGAGATTAAAGACTACTTGCTGAAGGCCGATGTTTTCCCCGGTTGTGCGAACAGTTGTTTGGGTTGTATTGTACAAGGGGGAGGTTGTTTGAAGCTGCAACAGGGTATTCAGGCCTTGCTTAACGATGGTATCCTCCAGGCTGAAGACTTGTCTGTCCAAGAGTCCGTTGGAGGGGTTGTGGAAGAGGTGTTTGAAGATTTCGTTGAAGAATTCACAAATGTTATTCCTGCTGATTCTGTAATTCATAATGATGTATTTAATTTTTCCAATGTTGTTGCTGATATCCCAAATAATGTGTTTAATTCTGATGTATCTGTTGAACTTGATTCCGATGTTTCGGATGTTTATGTTTCAATGAATGAGATTTCTGAGTATGACTGTGATGTTGCTACTATCATCATTTTCTACCCAACTGCTCAGATCAATATGCCAGAAGCACAACCAGTGCCACCAGTGCGACCATTCCACTATGACCCTCACGACCCCTGGTCCTTTACCTTTCACCAGCGAAAGGACCATTCCTTGGCATTATGGGGGGAGTGTATACACGCATGATCATGGAGTGGAACGACCACTGGAAACAGAAGAGGTGCAGAATCAGAAGTCTGAATCTGGAGTGGAAATAAAAGATCCCGCAGTGGATAATGTTGGTGGAATCGGGCGATTCACCAGGAGTGGTAGGCTGTTCTCACCACCGGTTACCCAAGCTGATAGTGCTGACGCCGCGGCGAAGACCAAAGGCAAGCAAGTTATGAATGAGGGTACCTCTGCACCACAGGCTTGCTCTGAGCCTACTTTCACGAAGGACGTGGACGAGCTTCTGAGAATCATAAAGAAAAGCGACTACAAGGTAGTCAATCAGCTGATTCAGACACCGTCTAAGATATCTATTCTCTCACTCCTGTTGTGCTCAGAGGCACACAGGGAGGCACTTCTGAAGGTCCTTAATGCTGTATATGTGCCTCAGGAGATCTCAGTAAACCAACTAGAAGGGATCGTTGCCAATGTTCATGCAAGCAACGAGTTGGGTTTTACTGATTCTGACTTGACACCAGCTGGACGCAATCATAACAAGGCTTTGCACATTTCGATGGAATGCAAAGACACTGTGTTATCACATGTTCTGGTGGATATAGGTTCCTCTCTCAATGTGCTACCCAAGAGAGCCCTGTCAAGGTTAGAAGTAGAAGGTTTGGTCTTGAAGCCTTCCGATCTCGTTGTGAGAGCCTTCGATGGCTCTAAGAGGTCGGTGTTTGGAGAGGTAGAATTGCCAATTCAGATTGGATCGCAAACCTTCAACACCGTCTTCTATGTGATGGATATCAGTCCTTCCTATGGTTGCCTGCTAGGTCGTCCTTAGATCCACAATGCTGGGGCAGTCTCCTCAACCTTGCATCAGAAGATCAAATTCCTGGTCAACGGAAGAATTATCACTGTCTGTGGTGAGGAGGACATTCTGGTAAGTAACCTGTCTACATTCAAGTATGTAGAAGTAGAAGGTGAAATTCATGAGACCATGTGCCAGGCCTTTGAGGCAATTCATGTCAAGGATGCAACTCCGGTGGAAGAGGTTAAAGCAGGTGCCTCTATCTCATCCTTCAAACAAGCACAGGCCGTGGTAAATTCAGGTTTTGCTCCCGGTTGGGGACGTCTGTTGGAGTTACCGATGAAGGAAGATAAGTTCGGGATTGGGTATCAGCCAGCTCTGACTTCTACAACTTCAACGCCTCAGACTCGTCAGGGGCCAATTACTTTCTCCAGCGCTGGCATCATTCAGTATGGCCAGATCTGCGCAATCAACGAAGAAGATGGGGATAGTGATTGCGACATCGACAATTGGGTGCGTCCGAGGGTCCCGGGTGAAGTCATCAACAATTGGTCTTCTGAAGAGATTATCCAAGTCACTCTTCTTGAAGAGTAATTTTTCTTGTTTGTTCATGCATATCCAAGTCTTACGTTCCGCCCAGGGCGTAATGACTCATTGTAGGGCTCATCTATGTGGATACCTGCATTTTTTATCATAAATAAAGGATGTCTTTTGCATTCAAAAATTTTTGTTCATTGTCTTTCTATTTTTTGCAGTTTTTAAAAATAAAAAAAAATCAAAAAATATTTGGCAATGTTTTGTTAGTTTGCACTTTTTGTTCACACTCATAAGCACATACCATCACTCATGCAGATGCACGTCACCGGATCCTATTGATAATAGTTCTGCTATGGCTCGCTTCGACTTTGAAAATCCAATCTTTCAAGCTGAAGAAGAGGGTGATGAAGACTGTGAACTCCCTAAAGAACTTGCCAGGTTGTTAAAACAGGAGGAAAGGGTCATTCAACTGCATCAAGAGTCTGTCGAAGTGGTTAATCTCAGCACCGAGGACGCCAAGAGAGAAATCAAGATAGGGGCTGCTTTGGAAGATGATGTGAAGAAGGGGTTGATCAAATTGCTACAAGAGTATGTTGACGTCTTCGCTTGGTCTTATCAGGACATGCCAGGGCTTGACACAGACATTATGGTGCACCGTTTTCCTCTCAAAGAGGATTGTCCTCCGATCAAGCAGAAGCTCAGAAGAACAAGACCAGAGATGGCTGTCAAGATAAAGGAAGAAGTGCAAAAGCAGTTGAATGCAGGGTTTCTAGCAGTTACCAATTATCCGCCGTGGGTTGCATATATCGTCCCAGTACCTAAGAAAGATGGAAAGGTACGGATGTGTGTTGACTACCGGGATCTGAACAGAGCTAGTCCCAAAGATGATTTCCCATTACCTCACATCGATGTTTTGGTGGATAACACGACTCAGTTCTCGGTATTCTCCTTCATGGATGGCTTTTCTGGCTATAATCAAATCAAGATGGCACCAGAAGACATGGAGAAGACAACTTTCATAACCCCATGGGGCACCTTTTGCTACAAGGTGATGCCGTTTGGTCTGAAAAACGCTGGGGCAACATATCAATGAGCTATGGTAACTATTTTCCATGATATGATTCATCATAAAATCGAGGTTTATGTTGATGATATGATTGCCAAATCTCAGACAGAAGAGGAACATTTGGTGAATTTGCAGAAACTGTTTGAGCGTTTGAGGAAATTCAAGCTGAGGCTTAATCCGAACAAGTGTACTTTCGGGGTAAGATCTGGAAAGCTGTTGGGTTTTATTGTTAGTGGAAAAGGGATTGAGGTGGATCCTGATAAAGTGAAAGCGATACAAGAAATGCCTGAGCCAAGAACAGAGAAACAAGTCTGTGGTTTCTTAGGGAGGTTGAGCTACATTGCAAGGTTCATCTCTCACCTAACAGCCACGTGTGAGCCAATTTTCAAGTTGCTAAGAAAAGATCAGGCTATCAGGTGGAATGATGATTGTCAAAAAGCTTTCGAAAAGATAAAGGAGTATTTGCAGAATCCTCCAATCCTTATGCCTCCAGTCCCAACGAGACCTTTGATTATGTACTTGACAGTACTAGACAATTCCATGGGTTGTGTTCTCGGTCAACACGACGAGACAGGTAGGAAAGAGCATGCCATCTACTACCTGAGTAAAAAATTCACAGATTGTGAGTCGCGATACTCAATGCTGGAAAATACATGTTGTGCACTTGCATGGGCTGCTAAGCATTTGAGACAATACATGCTGACTCACACAACCTTACTGATCTCCAAAATGGATCCAGTCAAGTATATATTTGAGAAGCCAGCTCTCACCGGAAGGGTTTCTCGTTGGCAAATGATACTGACAGAGTACGACATCCAGTATACATCCCAGAAAGCCATCAAAGGGAGTATTCTGTCAGACTATCTTGCTCAGCAGCCGATTGATGATTATGAGCCGATGAAGTTTGATTTTCCAGATGAAGACATCCTGTTCCTCAAGATGAAAGACTGTGAAGAGCCAGTTGTTGAGGAGGGACCTGATCCAGATGAAAAGTGGACTTTAATGTTTGATGGGGCCGTCAATGCCAAAGGAAGTGGAATTGGTGGTTTCCTTACTACTCCGAAAGGTGCCCACATGCCTTTCACCGCTCGTCTGACTTTCGAGTGCACCAATAATGAAGCTGAGTATGAAGCCTGTATCTTGGGTATTGAGCAAGCCATTGATTTGAGAATCAAGACTCTGGACATCTTCGGAGATTCAACTCTAATGATCAATCAAGTAAATGGAGATTGGAATACTCTCCAGCCTAATCTGGTCCCCTACAAAGATTACACGAGAAGACTATTGACTTTCTTCACAATAGTAAAACTGTATCATATACCTCGTGATGAGAACCATATGGCAGACGCTCTTGCTACTCTATCCTCCATGATCAAGGTGATTTGTTGGAACCAAGTTCCCATGATCGATGTTATGCGTCTTGATAGGGCCGCGTATGTGTTTGCTGCTGAACTGGTAGTTGATGACAAGCCCTGGTATCACGACATCAAGTGCTTTCTGAAGAATCAAGAGTACCCTGCAGGGGCATCTAACAATGATAGAAAGACTTTGAGAAGATTGGCAGACAATTTCTTCTTGAACAAAGACGATGTGCTGTATAAGAGGAACTTCGACATAGTTTTGCTCAGATGCGTGGATAGATATGAAGCAGACATGTTAATGCAGGAAGTTCATGAAGGCTCCTTCGGTACTCATGCCGGCGGACATGCAATGGCTAAGAAATTGTTGAGAGCGGGTTATTACTGGATGACCATGGAATCTGATTGTTTCAAATATGCTCGGAAGTGTCATAAATGCCAGATTTATGCTGATAAGGTGCATGTGCCGCCAAATCCTTTGAATGTGATGTCTTCGCCGTGGCCGTTTGCTATGTGGGGCATTGATATGATTGGAAAGATTGAGCCGACTGCTTCCAATGGGCATTGCTTCATCCTTGTTGCCATCGACTATTTCACCAAGTGGGTCGAAGCAACGTCATTTGCGAAGGTCACCAGACATGTGGTTGCCCGATTCATTAAGAAAGAAATCATTTGTCGTTATGGGGTTCCCGAAAGAATCATTACTGATAATGGTTCTAATCTCAATAACAAAATGATGAAGGAGTTGTGCAAGAACTTCAACATTCAGCATCACAATTCTTCCCCCTATCGTCCTAAGATGAACGGTGCTGTTGAGGCAACAAATAAGAACATAAAGAAGATTGTGCAGAAGATGGTCGTTACGTACATAGATTGGCACGAGATGCTACCCTTCGCCTTGCATGGGTACCATACTTCAGTACGTACGTCGACCGGGGCAACCCCTTACTCCCTTGTGTATGGTATGGAAGCAGTTCTACCTGTTGAAGTGGAGATTCCTTCTCTAAGAGTCCTATTGGATGTCAAGTTAGACGAAGCTGAATGGATTCGAACAAGGTTCAATGAGTTGAGTCTTATCGAAGAGAAGCGAATGGCAGCCATTTGTCATAGAGAGTTGTATCAGAGTCGGATGAAGAGAGCCTTTGATCAGAAAGTGCGTCCTCGGTGTTTCTAAGTCGGAGATTTGGTGTTGAAAAGGATCCTTCCTCCTCAGACAGATCACAGGGGCAAGTGGACTCCTAACTACGAGGGACCATATATTGTCACCAAGATTTTTGATGGTGGGGCCTTAATGCTTGCAACTATGGATGGTGAAGACTTCACTTCCCCTGTGAACTCAGACGCAGTTAAAAAATACTTCGCATAAAATAATCCCGCTGGACAATAAAAAGAATAGTCCAGGAAAAAAAAATGGGCATCCCAGCGAACCAAGAAAATGAAAAAGGTTCGGGCAAAAGTTAGGGATTAAAAATGAAAAAATTGTACACCCGGTAAGTTGAAAACCTGAAAAGGCAACTTAGGCAAAAATGGGTATCCCCGTGGATTGAAAACCCGAAAGGGTGATCCAGGCAAAAGTTAGGGATTAAGCGAATGACTGCGTTCTGAGTAGTTCTGAATCCCATCTCATGCCGATAACTGGAAAATTTCGAAGGATAAGAAACAGTCCAATCACCTTTTTTTCAGAAAGCTGATCATCTGGAGGATCTTGAAGACGAGCGAGTCATAGCAGAATTGGAACCCGATAGAATTCCATTTCACATTGCCATTAGATTAATTGCTGTTTTTATCTTTTGTGCAATTACCTCTTTCCAGGGATTGCTTCCTGATGTAAATGCCTATTCAGAGGCCATTCAATCAATGAAATCATGTTATTCAGAATATCTCTGTGTTCATTTTCATTTTACTGTTTTGTTTGCAAAAATGACATCCGAATTTTTGATAAACATTGCATCATAAAACATGAGATCTTTACAGGTACATGCTTAATAAACATTTAAAAATGTTGTAAATTTTAAGTGCTTTGGACCATCAATTCAGAACAGGTACACTCGGGGCATTTCCTTGGGGTTCCCAGCAGATGATCGTGGATGTTTTCTTCAACAGTTAGTTTGGTATCTTATCCCTGCAGAATTGGTCCAAGCATTGGATTCTTCAATCCCCAACAGCTCCTCGCTACTGTACTCCCCCAAGCATGTGCTTCAGATTATACACTCCCCAGTAGAGTTAACAGTGCCAGACTGTATATCCCCAACGGAGTTGACAGTGCCAGACTGTATCTTCCCAGCAGAAGCGGCTGCTCCTCAGAGTTCGATGCCAGATCGATGATCTTGACGCTAGACCCATGGTCTCTTTCCTTGAAACAGAATCTCGATACCGTATCGATGTTTGCTGCTCCTGTTGAGTCGTCTCTCTCGCAGACTGTGGTTGCTAGAACCACTGTCGCTTTCCTCAGCAGCAAGCTTTCAATGTCAGTCTCTCCCCAGTCAGAGTCTCGGTATTTTGTTATTTCCAGAACACGGTCATTTCCCCACAGAATTCATTGTGCTGTGTATCTCCAACAGCATCGCCTGGGTCCAGAGGACTGTGATCATTCCCCCAGCAGAATTCCTTGCCTCGGCCTTGCATTCTAACTTAGGATTTCACATCCCTGCATGTAGAATCATATCGCATTGCATCCTTCCAAATCGCGTAGCATTTCCATTTTCATGGAGCATTACGCCATTGAAAAATTCAAACATACGCATGTAAAGCATAAGACATTCTCGGTATCCCAAGCGATAAGCCAGAAGTTTGTTCCAGTGCTCAGACTAAAAGTTTGTTCGTGACTTATCCTTATTATTCCCAGCAGGGGTCGTTGGCCCACGTGCCGCCTCAATTATCACTTTCCCTATTTCTGCCGATGCTGACAAGCATGAAAATTTTCCGGTATTCAGACCGAAGTGGCATTCAGGCCAATTTTCCGGTATTCAGACCGAAGTGGAACTCAGGCCAATTTTCCGGTATTCAGACCGAAGTGGTATTCAGACCAGTTTCCGGTGTTCAGACCGAAGTGGCATTCAGGCCAGTTTTCCGGTATTCGGACTGAAGTGGCATTCAGGCCAGTTTCCGGTGTTCAGACCGAAGTGGCATTCGGGCCAGTTTTCCGATGTTCAGATCGAAGAATTTTCCGACGTTCAAGTCGATGCAACTTGTGGCATTCAGGCCAGTTTTCCGGTATTCAGACCGAAGTGGCATTCAAGCCAGTTTTTCCGATGTTCAGATCGAAGTCATTTCCAGTATTCAGACTGATGAGCGGCATTCAGGCCATGGTTATTTCTGTGTTACCATTTATTTTGGTATTCAGGCTAATATTCTTTTTTCGCTGTTCAGAACGACTCTCACCGTACCAGACGGATTCTTTTTCAAGACTACCTCTTTGCCAATCTTGACAGGTATTATTACTTTATTTTTCACTTTCACACTTCAGTGTAAATTATCGGGTTTTTTTATTGTATTCAATCCCTTAAAACCTCGAATGTGCGAAAGCTGTTGCTATCTCCCTTTCGGGTCTCCAGTTGATTGAATAGGGGCAGCTGTAATACCCTAAAATTTACCCTTCATTTTTCTTGGAAGCATGGGATTGTGTCTTACATTTCATTAGCATCATACTAGGTCATACTCATTGCATACTACATTAGTGACTTCGAAATCAGGGTTTGATTGACCACTCCTTAACCAGAGGGAGCCCACACAAAGCAAGACTGAGAATTGAACTTCATTCTCCAAATATACAAGTCTCAAGGTGGTCCAGGTATCTTATGGTGGTCTACAGTTCATCAATGGAGGATTCAGAGCTCCCAGAGTGTGCATCTGGATTTAATCAGAAATTAGGATTTCATGGCTACCTGCAACAGGCAATGTTTGGTTGGAAGTAAAAGGGGCTCATTCATGTCATGATTAGAAAGGCATCTTGGCCTAGGAAGATTCACAATTATCTCAGAAAAATCCATTGGCAAACAGTGCAATCAGTTCTTAATCATTTTGCCCTAAACTAGGGTTTGGTATAAAATCAGTCTATTTCTGATTCTTTGGGTAAAACTCTTTTCCATGGCCCTCCATATGTCCACAAGGGCCCACATACAAAAAATCAGCTTCATTTGAGCCAGAGGTGCTTCAATTGATCAATGGAATCGGGAATCAGACAGTTTGGAAAAGTCAACTGTGGGGCCAGAAAAGTCAACTCCTGACATTTTGAGGGTGGAATCTCAAAATCCATGCCTATGGGAGCCTACATGTGAAATTTGATCAAGTTTGGATCATGGATTCATCATTTAATCAGGAATTGAAAAAGTTACTTAATTTGGAAATGGTTGACTTTCCATTTAGGGCAAGTTTTCATGGTTGTTGCACCCACTTTAAGCCCATTTTCCATCAAGATGCAAGCTCCATTTGAAAATTTCTCCAACATGAAATTTGTTCCTCTTATTCCAAGCTTTCTAGAGATATAAAGTTTGCTCCATTTAGATAAAAATTGAGAAAGTTATGCTTGGTCAAAGTGAGACATTTTTCTAGGACACTTAGAAAAATTTCTAAGTCCAAAATCAGCAAAATTTGTCAAGACTTCTTGGCCAGATTTCTTGCACTTTAAGGCATCTTTTGAAAATACTTTCTTCATGACAATTGTACCTTGCCATGTCCTCTTTCACATCCTTTTGGATTCATCCCATTTGGATCCTTGGTTTGAGAGATGCACTCATCTAAAGTTGGCATCATGAACTGAATTTCTAGGCAGCATTTAGGCCAAACTGGCCCAACCATTTTGCAGATGATGAGACACGATTTTATCGCCATTTTTCACCTCTTTCCACTCATCATTTCAACTTATGCCCAACATGAAAGATGTTAAGCTCCATGCACTCTTCCTACTGTTTGCATTGCCTTGCCATTTGGGCATATACACATCAAGATACAAGGTCACAAAGTCCTCATCTTGGATTATTTTTGTGCTGCACAAGATAACCAAGTCAAGTTGCAAAATCGACCAGCCCATTATTTACCTCATTTGGCCATGTACTTTTGTTGTCCACTAACTTAAGTTTTGCCAAAATTAGAAGCTTACTTTCACCACCTCACTTTTGTATCATAGTGCACATAACCAAAACCAAATATTTAAGCCTATTTTAGACACTTTAAATCCAACATATATAAACACTAAAACCCTAATCTGAAGAGGGAGGCTAGTATTTTCGAGCAAAGAGCAAGGGCAAGTGCACAAAGTTTATTTTCCTTCCATTTCCATTTCACAAGTTTCTCAAGCACAAGCATCAAAACAACACCTTATTCTCCTTCCATCTTCTCCAATACCAAGAGGCAGTGGACCTTGCATCCACTAGGTAAACATTTTATCACTCTCTTCCATGGCCATATTCATACTTATTCATTACTTGTTTTTTCATGTTCACCATGCTTATCCTTATGCTTACCTCGTTCATTGCTTTTTTTTCATGCCATTACCATGCCATTCCATGCTTGCTTTATGTTGTCAATATTATGCCATGCTTGTTCATGAAGCCCTCAACATGAGGCATTGACATTAAGTTTGAATGTGTGATGTTGTTTTCTGCTCATGTCGTGTTCATATGGTTGTCTTGTTGCTCACTTTTCTTCATGCTAAGGCCTTTATTTTTAATGAAATAAGATACCATGATGATCTACTCGTTCCATACTAGAACTTTGGTTTTTACTTCATGACGTTTGGTACACTATAGCATGAGCATTGTTGTGTGAAAAAATGGAAAAGTACGCTGCGTTTTTCACGCGTTTCAGCTGCATGGCGCTAGGGTTTAGTTGGGAGAAGATGACGAACGCGTGGCGCCTTGTTAGCCCTTCAATTCCTAGCGCACGATATAATCTTAGCCACCAAGTTTCCTTTTGTCCTGTAGCGTTTAATGAAGCCTTGCCCGGTTGATATGTAAGTCACATGTTTTTTAAAACTATATGTTACTTTATTTAATGTCACGCTGAATTATGTTTGGCTTTGGACTGTGGGCCTTTGCCCACCTGCTTTTCGCACCCCACGCTTCGCCAGGCCCACCAACGGTCCATTCATTTTATTTGCATTTTCATTTTTAATTCTTATTTTATTTTCTATTTTGTTTTTAAATAATAAAAATATTTTATTTATTCATAAAAATACCAAAAAATACTTTTCACATTTCTTAATGTTTTATTTAATTTTTATTTTCATATTTATTTAATGTTAATATTTTATTTCAATTATTTATTTCAAGTGGATCATTTTGATATACATATTTTTATTAATTTTATTTACATGACTTAGAATTATTTTTAGGTTCTGATTTTTGGGATGAGGGTTGACCAATCTTTCATGGTCAACCTGACCTTTTCTTGGGATTTTATTTCCCATTTTCAATTTATTTTGGATTTATTTTTTACCTAGTTTGCTTGGTTGATGTTTCATTTGACTTTTGTTTTATTTTAATTAATTTATATATCAATTTTCATTATTTTTGAAATCTTTTTGGGGGATGATGATGTCCTGACCCCACCTTACTTAGTTTAATTTTTCATGATTTTCTTGATTAATTTGCTATTTATTCCATATTTTTTAAGTTGACTTGACTTTTCAGTTGACTTTTCTATAATTGATGTTTGACTTAGGGATTGCTTATGGCAATTGAAGAGATCTTTTGATCCTACCTTGTTCATCTCATATGCCATGTATTAGAGGTCTTTCATCTTGATTTTATTTGATCTTTTTATCATTTCCCGATTAAATTATTCAGTGATCCTTTGTGTGCATAGTTTTATCTGTCTGATTCACTTGTCATCTTTTATACTTGTTTCTTTCATCCATGCTTCTATTGTTTGATTGTTTAACATGTTTATACTTCTCATGCATTGTTTAATGCTTCATTATTTCATTCTTTGATTATTTGATTTGATCATAAGGCATATATTCTTATTGATTGATTACCATGAACAATCCCCATTCATAACAAATGTACCCCTCTCCCATAAAGTGTATAATGTTTATTCTTTCATTCTTTATTCATCTGTTAATACAAGAATTAAAACGAACACCCAATAACCATTTCAAAACAAGATCAAAAGCTCGATCCAACATCGAGTAATCATTTTCAAAACTTAACAGAACCAGCACGTATTCATCCATCCTTTTGTAAGTCGACTGCTTCAGGCATCGCCATTTCTCTTGTAAGTCGATTGCTTCATGCATCGCCATCTACCTGTAAGTCGATTGCTTCATGCATCGCCATCTACCCTTATCCGTGGCTCCTCTCCTTGCTCCATTCGTCGACTCTTGTTCCGTTTAGGTAACACCCATTAGGTAGAACCCTTTGTATGATAACATAGGTAGCATTCCCTTATTCTTTGTATGATAACATAGGTAGCATTCCCTTATTCTTTGTATGATAACATAGGTAGTATTCCCTTATTCTTTGCATGCTAACATTAGGTAGATATTTCCATTTGTAAATCTTAACACATAGGTCCACATTGCATGACAACTCTAGGGCAGAGCTTTCCCACTTTTTTAGACCTTCCGCGCGTCTCCAATCTTGTGGCATGTCAGTCCGTTCTATTGCAAAGAGGTAACTGCCTAAGACTCGATTCAGCGAGCTGCGACACCTATTGCTAGGACGTGAACACATTGCCCACTCTCCTTTGACACAACTGGTGTCCTCCTTTGTAAGTCCATGTTCAGATGGCAATCCTTAACCCGTAGTTAGTCGAACTATGACAACTCTGATTCTCATTCCAGATGAGATACATAGGCACAAGATGCGATGTCTTGCCGAGTTTTTGACTGACAACTAACAACTAATCCTTGGTTGCTTTCGCCCTCGTTGCGATTCTTTTCTCTTGCCCTCGTTGCGATCGAGACCTTCCCTTTCTCTTGCCCTAGTTGCAATCGAGACCCTTTGTTCCCGTAGTTAGCTGAACTACGGTTTTTCTCTAATTCTCATTCCAGATGAGATGCGTAGGCATAAGACGCGATGTCTTAGCGAGCACACTTCTCTTTAACCCATAGGTAGCCGAGCTACGAAGACTCTGATTCTCATACTCAAATGAGATACGTATGCAGTGGATGCGACATCCGTGCGAGTCATTTTCTTTTTACCCTTTTCTTTTAGTAAATAGTACCTTAGATATACACACACCCTTTAGACGAGAACAACAAGAGTGGATCCCGTAGAGTACTACGGATGCGTATGGGTGCTAATACCTTCCCTTCGTATAATCGACTCTCGAACCCAAGATTTGGTTGCGAGACCTTGTCTTTTCCTTTCTCTTCAGGTTTTCTTCAATCGTTTCCTTTCCCTCCTTTGGGATAAATAACGAACAGTGGCGACTCTTCTGTCATTTCTTTTTCGCCGGTTGTTTTTTTTTCGCACTCTTTTTTGTAGGTTGCGACAACGGGGAAGAGGAAGGTCGACGGTTTGCGTTCGCCGGCGATGAGGAGGATAATATGGTGTTGGAAGGAAAAGAAGTGCTTCGCGTGTGGGTTTGAGTGACGGGTTCGCCGGCGGAGGTGAGCGGTGTATTGTTGTTGAAAACGGATCGAGCCCGAAGGAGGATTTGAGTGATGTCACACGCGGTTGGGGTTTAGTGTTGAAGGGTGTTTCTTTGGTGGTGAATAGTGGAAGAGAAACTGACGATAGTGGTGATGGATATAGGGTCGCCGGAAGATTGAGTCGAGCAGAGGTGATGGCACGACGGTGGGAAGTGAAGGTGCGGTGGATTTGGTGATGGAGGCGCATGTTGTGGAAGAAGAAGAGGAAACATTTTTATTAATTTTCTTTTCTTCTTCTCAGAGAGATGGCGTCTGAGAGAGTAGAGGGAGTAAGTTCCTTTCTTTTCTTTGTTTTTTCGTTTTTTTTATGCGAGAGAGGTGAGTAATGAGTGAAGGTAGTTGATAGTGGGTAATAGTTTTTTGTTTCTCTTTTTTTTTGTGAGTGCGAGAGATATGTTGAGTGAGTGCCTTTTTAGTGGAGAAGTGACGTGAGTGAGGGTGAGGAGAGAGAGAGACATGAGGTGAGTGTGTGGGAATGGGAATCTTGCCAGCTATGTTTAGATTTTGTTTCCTTTCAAAAGACCCGTTAGAGCCTTCTTCTTTCTCCAAAAACAGACACGTACTTCATGCAGATTGGAGGATGAATAATTTCTCTCCATTTACAGCGCATGCTAGCTGACACATTGTTGGCTTGATTGACATTAATTTCCTTTATTTTGAAACTATTATCATTATTTTATTACTAAAGAAAAATATGTTTATTTTAAAACCTAATCAACATTCAAACTAACTAATAGGAAAGTCCTAATTAATGAGTTTGAATATTTAAACAAAGAAACAAAAAATAAAACTATTAAATATGCGTAAAAGTCAGGCACAAATCTGCTTGAAAAATTAAATCGGTCGTACAAAAATGATCAACACAAAATATACTTATTGAAAAATACAGCGTTTCTTTTAATTTTGAAATAAATTTTCACCGGTTAAAAGACTCAGGCGGGTCAAAACGCAACCGAAACAGCTGCTAAAAAATATGACAGGCACGCCAGGTTAAACCACGTGAACCGTAGGTTAATAATACTGGCGTCTGCAATTTTAATTTTGAAACTTTTTACCCGCTGATTTTGCATGTTCTTGAGAAATGATTTAACCAATTTGTCTATAGTTTTTCAAAGACTTATTCCGACTGATATTTTAGGTATTATTCCTGATGAAATGCATGTCATGCTGTGCATATGATGCAAAATGAAAAATGAAATCAAATTTACGAAAATTTAAAATGCCCGGACAAAATTGGGGTATGACATATGGGATATCATGAATTTGTTCAACCTTCCCAATGCGCAAGCTTCCTTGATGTCAAACGACCGTTCGCATGTAAAATGCTCATTTTGAAAGCGGTAATTGTAATGTCATGCTCATGCAAGTTTTGAAACTCAAGTGTGTTCACTAAGATTATGACATGTTGTGAACAAATCACTTATTAGAATGTCATATCAGTATCAATACAGATGACAAGAAAATCTTTAGGAGTCAGCTAAACGCGATCTTACCATAGTATGCTTTCAAAATAAACCCTGCTTCAATTAGGTATTTTGAGGGTTGTAACGTGGTCTGGTTCACGGTTTTAGAAGGAAAGGATATAGGGCTCGAAACCTAATCTAACCCTACCATTCTTCATGATTTTCTTCAGTCCTACATTCAGTTAGCTTATAACAAGTGTTCATCTCTCATAAAAGTATTTTGGATATCAACAGTGATGGTTAAGGAACCCTATTGAGAGTTTGGAACGCTAGTCACTCACCTTCTGCTTTTGTTTGCAGACATAGAGATTTGCTCTTGCTGAGGATTTTGGTATTGATCCTCTGATTTTTTTGATTTGTTTACCCTTATTTTTGCCTGGACTGATCCTTTGGGTCTGCAGCCCACCGGGACACCCTAACTTTTGCCTAAGTCAATCTCGTTTTCAAGTTCTTGACTTAGCAGTCTTTTCATTTTATTTTGATTTTTTTCATTTCATTTCATCTTTTATTTTTCTTGAGCAAATGCTGCGACACTGCTTTCTTGATTTATTGCAAGGTTGTGATTATCTCACTCCTTTTGTGGGTAAGGGATAACCATTTTGAATTTGTGATTCTATCCTCTTGAGAGGAATATGATATGATTGATCACTTGATGAGAGTATTCTCCTTCTGAAATTTGAATGCAAGTTCAAACTAACTGAAGATTACCCTGCCCCTGGTTAAGCATGAGGGTTGTATATGTTAAAGAAAGAAACTCCTACTTCAAGGTCCAAAGGGATTAACTAGGGATTAACTTCCTTATATCTCTGGTGTTTAGGGATTGAACAATGCCTTACATCATCAGCGTAATCTTATTCAAAAGCATACAGACAACAATCTTGCGTATTTTTAATTGCATCATTCTCTTTTGATTTTATTTTGACAAACAGTATGATACTGATAAAATAAAATATGTCTGAACACGAATGGATTTAAGCAAAAAATGAACATTTATTTCATTATTATTATCATTTGAAAACCAGACAAGTTTTACAAATGAACTATATATGACAAACAAGAAAATATTACACATGAGACATGATTGAATGAAAATGATATTGCTAGCCTTGATACTCCTCCGAAGAAGCAACTGGATCGGAGCAATCCTCACCACTAACTGCATTCACAATCTGTACATAGTGGTATGGCAACAGGTTGGTTATGACATTGGGTCCTACCTCAGAGAATGACAAAACCTTTTGATCAATAAGCTCTTGCATTCTAACTTTGAAACCCTAACAATCCTCGGTAGAATGCCCGACATGATAAGAACATGAGGCATTAGGATCGTGCTTTGCATGATATGGGAATATAGCAGGTGGAATCTCCTTTGGCGCGATTGTCCCTTGCTGGACAAGGTATGGAAGTAGTTGAGTATATGATACAGGGATCTAGTCATGCTAAGGACGCTTCTTGTGACAACGTTAGGTTTGCCTCTGTCCTTGATGGTTATGAGACACAGTGTGTTGTCTTTGCAGAGCTTGAGCCTGAGGAGGCTGTTGATACTGGGACGTAACACCATGTGGAAATGAGTAGCACGACATAGGCATCCAAGGTACTTGCAACAGAGGATGAACCGTAGGAATAGCCATTAGTCAGAACGTCTGAGCAGAATGCACCAAGCCAGAATTGGTTGTCTCATGAGAAATCTGTCCATAATGAACTCCAAATGGGATATATGATGCCCCAGTATAAGCATACTGAGGCGTAGCAACAGCAGGAGATGATGCCCTAGGATAGGCCGACAACATTCCAAGGTGGTACCATTGATTCAGATACTCCATAACAGGCTGAACCATAGGTGGAGGAACTTACACATGAATCGGAGGACCATTGTATTTGAACTCCTTGTTAATAAGCACCTTAGCAGTCATGGGTGTAAAGCACAACAAATTTCGATCAATGAGTTCTTGAAATTTGTTCTTGAGAACATGACAAGCTTTTGTAGAGTTCCCTACGTATCCATCATGGTATGCACACGTGGTGTGAGGGACATGCTTATGGTGGTAGGGAAACTTAGTAGGCTCAATTTTTTAGGCACAATTGCCCCAACGTTAACTAGCATAGGTAGCAGTTGTGCGTAACTCATAGGAATTGGATTATTGCAAGGGCATCTCCCTTCTTGATCTTTGTTCTTCTAACTGATTTACTTTTGCTTCAATTTTTAGCAGGCCTCTTATATTGTAGTAAATGTTGTTCTTAAGGAGGAAGTGGCAGAAAGCCTGCAGTCACCTTTTGTTTGTTATCTTTCTTCAGACCGTCTTCGACTTGCTTGTCATTCACAACCTGATTTGGGGCATCTGTTGTCATGCTATCCAAGAATAGCCCCAAAACCATGTCAACTCTGTCAATGCTCTTAGTCTCTTCCATGATCCTCAAATGACTGGTATCGACGAATCGTTGTCTTTCTGACGGAGGAATGGATATGGTGAGTTTTCTGGTTAACATGCATGTAATGCAGATGAGTGAATGCATATGTTAGGGATGGAATGCAAATAATTATGCAACACCCATAGATTCAAAGCATTGATGATATAGCAACCCAGGTTCAAAGCTCTGACATATGTACAACAATGCAAAACATAGGTTAACAACACCAATGATCCAGATAATCTATATATACTACCTGATACGGGATTAAAGGTCTGAAGTTCATGAGGATAAGGTATGTAGAGTCTCTGGTTTCCTGCAGATAAATCCCATATCCACTCACAGGTGTGGAATATGCTCCAAGGTGGTCCATAGAAGGTCTCCCAGAGTCATCGATTCAAAATGGAAATACCCTACCCTAGTGAACACTCATAGGACAAAAGTACTTCCAAGTGAATCTAGTCTGTGTGTGGTTCCCGTGACAACCCAACGCGCAAAACATAGGTGTACACGACTATCCACGAGTTTATCCTATGTGTATACTAATCTCGGTTATAGAGCTTCACTCATATAGTAACAACCCCAACCCAACAACAACATAACAAATAATATCAATAACAATATTTAGAGCAATAAGAAACACGATAAATAAAACGAGTAAATCTACAAAGGTAAACACCTAAACTAATGGGGAAACAGTCAAAACTAGGCTCGACTCCTTTTAGCGACTAGGAAGTACTCCAAGCAACAAAGCCTCCCCAACAGAGTCGCCAACTGAAGCTGGGGATGCTCAAGAAGAGACCCCTAACTACAAGCAAACTCCCAAGCAGAGTCGCCAGCTGAAGCTAGCGGAAATATACCCGAATCTATCACACGCTCGAACATACAAAAGAGTCGCCATCGAACTTTATTTATTCCCGAAGGAAAGGGAAAACATCGATAAAACCCAGGGGAAAAAGATATGATGGGTAAGGAAGTCGGTTATGCAAGCGGAAGGTATTAGCACCCGTAACATCCATGGTACTCCATGGGAACCGTTTTGATTGTTCACGCTCGAATAGGTGTTTTCTAAGTATTACTCGCAAAAGAATGGGGGAAAAGAAAGGAAATAGATAAAGTGCTTGGTGAGGATTTGGGCCCTCGTGCCTACGTATCCTCATAGTGCAATGAGGAATTCAGAGCTCCGTAGTTCATGGAACTAGTGGCGGGAGATAAAAAGAAGTGTAATACAAGTATGGTATGAACCAAAGGATAATGTTGTTTGAACTCCAACAAGGGGTGAGAACGTGAACCCAAGAGTAAAACTAGTATGAACCAATAAGTGAGGGGCCCGAGGCATGGTATCACTGTATTGGAATAACCGAAAAGAAAGGGTTTCCTAAATACGACTGCAAAGTAAGTAAGGAGATGTTCGTCTAAGCTACAAGGTCTGACAAGACAAACAAATCTGCTCTTGGTTCACAAAAAGGGGTACAAGATGGAGCTCAAAGGTATATTGTATTTGGCTCAAGAACACGGGTATATCACATGAAGTGAATGAAGGTAGATTACGAATGCATCATGGAGATGAACAGAGTGAAGTGACCAAAGTCAGAAATGGGGATTGGTAACAAGTGACCGAAAAGGTATGATTTGAAAAAGGTAATGGTGTATTGGAATCCATAAGAGAAATGGAATTTGTACCATAGAGGGAAAGGTGGCATGGACCATAAGTGAGGAGTCTAAGACATAGTATCATTATATGGTTGGGGCGAAAAATAAGAATTAAATGTCCGGGGACAATCCAAACAACTCTAGGGACAGATATAGACTTTTTGTTAGGCGTCCTAAAAGGGTATATATAGAATTCCAAAGAAAGTGTATCTGATCTCAAAGGAAAAGTACGTCACCGGGGTGAACGGTTTATGATCGAAGGTAGATAATGGACAGTGAAAGATATGGATGGTGCCCTAAGGAGGAAGGAGGAATAAATAGAAGTATGCTCTCCAAGGATTCGCATTCTCGTGCCTACGTATTCTCATCGTGCAATGAGAAAGTCAGAGCAATCGTAGTTCGTGGAACTGCGAAAACAAAAGAGAAGCAAAATAGTGTTTGTCTAAGCAACAAGGTATGACAAGACAAACAACTAAAGGAGTATGATTGAAGTGATTGACAATGTAACTTATACCAACAGAATGGTAGCATGGGAAATTCATAAAGGCAAATTGGCTTTGAATCAAAGAGTAAACAAACATATCGACAAGTGATAGGCCTGAGGCATGGTATCACTGTCGTTGAATTATTGGAAACAAAGAGAATTAACTGTATGGAAGTAATCCAAACAATTCTTGATACAAAGATGGATATTTCATTAGGTCGTCCTAAAAGGGTGAATATGGAACCCAAAAGGAAGTATTGGTTAGCACAAGGAAAAATATATCACTTGCTGGGGCACAAACAATTTGAAATCAAAGGAGAAAAATGTATCTTGGATCCATGAAGGAATAAACTCTGAACCAAAGAGAAAAGGTAAACCAACAAGTGAGGGGCCCGAGTCATGGTATCACTATAGTGGAATAACCAAAAACAAAGGAATTGAATGTCTGGGTACAAGTCAAACAGCTCTTGGTTCTCAAGGCGGACTATTCATTTGGCGTCCTAAAAGGATGAACATGAAAACCAAGGAAGAGTAGTATTCGATCTCAAAAAGATGGTATTGATTGATGAATGAAGAATGCTTGATTAATAAATAGGATAGCTCGTGGAGAATCTCAATCCTCCTGCCTACTTATCCTTATAGTGGAATAAGGAAATCAGAGCTATTGTAGTTCAACCCACTAGGGCTGAAGACACGGTGATTGAGGAGGCAAAAAAACACGATTGATTGAGAGTGTGGAATAAACTTGATAGTTACTTGATAAGAATCACACTAAATTCTATGAGTATAAGTGGATATGATAAGCAACAAGCCAAACATCTCACACCCAAAGATATCCAGAATGAGTGTAGGAAAGCTCCAGTCTCATTCCTTCTTTTCTACTTAAGGCTCACGGCATGCAATTCTTATCTTATCTTTCAAGTAGGAAGAAGAGTCTTTGTTATTGTTTTTGATGATGAAAACTTTATCAATCATTCGATTCCAATTGCACTAAAGTCTATGAATGAAGGTGAATACGATGAGCACTGGGTCATTCGTCTCATACCCAAAGATATTCAGAATGGGGGTAGGAATTCTCTAGTCCTATTCCTTCTCCATTGCTTAATTCTTGTGTCGCACAACTTGAATTAGGATTGATAAATTGTTGATGTAGTCCTTGCTTGTTGCATTGCTTTGTGGAGAGGGAGAGACTTGTCAATCGTATGATTTGAGTTGTGCTAAAGTCTATGAATAGAGGTGAATACGATGAGCGATGGGTCATTCGTCCCATACCCAAAGATATTCAGAATGGGGGTAGGAATTCTCCAGTCTCATTACTTCTCTATTACTTAAGGCTCATGTCACACAATTCTAACTTTGATTTAACACGCTCTTGAAGATGCCACCTTTGATATGCTTGTACTAACCGCTGATTGGTATGATTGAGGATGCCTTGATTGAAAGTCTGACTTGAGGCTTCGAGCTCCACAACTTAGAAGAAAAAGTCTTATCAAGTGACCAATGGTCTTTTGGTCACTAAAATTAGACTGTGGGATTGTACAAGTTCAAAGGATTTAATTAATCAAAATTACTTTTGATCAATTTGAATCAGGTGGTTTGGATTTAATTGGAAAACTAGGCTAAACCTAATATAAAGGTAAGAATGGTTAGAAACTTCCCTAAGGGATCATGCATGGGTTAATCATGGTTTGATTAGCAATCTAAGCCTAAGAGATCATGCCTTGAAAATTCGATTAAAAATTCTAAATCAAAATTCTTAAGGGAACAGGTTAATATGGCTAAAAATGGCGAAGTAAACCCTTAAGGAGTAAAATGGTCTTTTCACATTAATGGCCAATTACAAGCACAAATTCTAATGAGAATCTAACTATAACCTAAAACGATTAAGCCCTAGAATTTACTTCAGCCAAATGTCTACAAATTGCCTAAATTCTAAAATTAGTCAAAATCTAATAACTTCCTAATTAATTCTAATTAAAATTCTATATCAAAATCTAATTAAAACTAAACTAATTCTAAATTCCAATAAATCTTAAATTCTATTTAAAACTCAAAAGCTTAACAGGAATTCTAAGAAATTAATTAACCTAATTAATTCATAAGCTATTATTCCAATTAACCTAATTAAGCTAACTTAAAATCTAATTAAACTAATTAAAGATTCCAAAACCCTAATCAACAAGATTAATGCACTAAATCCTAATATCTAAAACCTAAAGATCAAGAAATTACCTAACTCTGACAAGATTAAGCTAATCTAATCAGCAAGATTAACATAAAATTGGGGATTAAAACAGATTAAGCAATGAATTAAAATTATAATCAAGTAAAAATAAAAACATGGGCCAACATGGAGGCGTATGAACACGGAGGGGGTGAGGTTATGTGATTTCGCTTCAATTTTGCTCTTATCACCAAGAACTGAGCTTTCATCGAATACTCAAGAACATGATTCCTCCCTTCGTACCGGCGTCGAGGTTGAAATATACCATTCACGGCATTGCGTATTGACGTTCGACGACGAAGGATGAAGATGAGGTTCTTTTCGCGCGTGGAAAGGATTCGAAACGAAGCCGGAAAACTCACTAGTATCGGAGTTCCGATGCGCAAAAGGTGATGACTTCTTTCTCCTTTTCAGTTTCTGATTGCTCTGTCTTCTTCTCCCCTAAAATGCTTCTGTTCGACTTTCCTTCACCAATTCTCTTCTTCTGCTATGGTTGTTGCTTTTTGCTATGCTCCTTCTGTTACAAGAGCTTCTTTTTCCTCTATGGCCAATCCGAATGTATATGTTTTTCGTTTGGATCAATTGCTGATTCCGTTTTTTGTTGCAGATCCCCTTCTGACTCTACTGAGTTTTCTGTAAATGAATGGTGAAATGGAAAATGGATCGACAAGAAACACTGGTTGAAATTCCACCTGTGAATTCTGAACCCTCCATTGATGAAGCGGGTATGAGGTTCTGTCGAGAGGTGGTGGTTTTGGATCGTACAGTGAAGGTTAATGGATGTTGAATTGCAGGTTTCAGTGAGGGTTTCCTTTCTATTATGCGGAAGGTGAGAGCTGATATTGAAGGGATGGTTCTGTGAGAATGGATTGAAGGTTGAAGCTCAACCGAATAGAGCTTCTGATGTTGAAGCTCTATCGATTATGACAAATCATAGCGTATGGTGAAGGTTGAGAGAATAGAGAAGAGTACGCAGTTCCAGCCGAAGAATGGAATCCCCTCCGAATGAACTGTGAGGTTATGAATTTATAGGAAAAGATTGTATGTTAGAAAATCCAAATGAAATTCGGTTGAAATGAAACTATTAGTTAGAAAAGCAATAAGTTGTTAGGAGTTTGTTAGTTTGAAATGTTTGTTGAGTTCTAATTCAGTTAGTTGGTTGGTTCAGTTATGTTAGAAGCGTGAAATCTTAGTTTTGCAGGTTGTACTGTTAGGATAAAGTCAGTGTGATATTGGCCTTATCAGGAAAAGTAAAAACAGGAATAAAGCTTGAATAGTCTTCAAAGTCAGTGTTGGATGACTTAAAATCTAAACCATGTTGAATTCAGACATCAAGCATCATTGAGGTTCCAGATACACACAAGACTCCTGAAGTTCGTCACTCTATGCAAATTCTGCAAGAGAAATGTTTCGACACTTGCTAGTTGTGCTTGTGCTTTCTGATTTGTAAGATTCAGGTAAGTCATTCCTTTTTTAGTGAGCCATTGCTGTCATGATTGTTGCAGGACTGTAATTGTTTGCTTGTTTGTAGGTTCTGGTTGTCGTCGATGTCATTCTGTATGCAGTTGTCTTATGACTATTGCAGGTATTATGTTGATTGGAAGTCATGTTGTTGTAACTTCCGTAGTTGCAATTGTAGCTGCCTTGTTGAATTGGTTGCAGGTTGGTTTGCACGGTTAGAAATGGATGCAATACAGCCTGCTTTCCATAAGCAGTTTGTGAGAATGGGTCTTTATATATTGTCCTTGTTCCAACTGCCTTTCTCCACAGACATTGTATTCAGGTGAATTACTAGAAGACTCCTGATTATGTCTTGAGCTTGATTTATTTCCTGCATTACCATTATGTCTTGCATTTTCAGATTTTCGATGCGCATTTCCTGATCTTTTATGGATGCAGGGTTTAACATTCTCTTCTCAGCATGCTGTCACGAATGAATTACCAAAGTAGGCCTTTGTTGCGCAACCTGGAAAGCATATTGAAGGTATGCTTGATGGATAAGGTTTAGCATTTGTTGTTGCTCGCTAGTTTGACCTCTGAGCTGAGCATCTTGATTGGAACCATGTAGCTGAACTAAATCGGTGAATTTCCGAAACTGTTGGGGCAATTGCATAGGATTGTTGTTGGAAATTGTTGCTCCTAAATACACCTCGATGCCCTTCTTGATAAGCTAAAAATGCTTCATTTCCTTCAGGTTTTCTTAGCAGCTATTGTTTGGATGGTAGCTTTACGGTTTCCTTGGTCTCGCTGAAGGACCATTTCCTGGAACTGATTTAGCAATTGTAGCTTATGCCTTTTTCCATTTCATTTCATCAGGATGTGCAATAACTCCTTGGCTTATGTAAATCATTATTTGGGTAATAGTTTAAGGTTTGTATTACTTATGCAATGTTTGGATGCACTAGCATCCGGTTCAATGCACTGTTCGGAGCTCCATATGTGTGGTGATAGGAAGTATCATATTGTCTATCATCGATGTCTCGATCACGTGCATTGCTTGACATTTTATATTTCATTATAGTCATAAGTCCAGGAATTATGGTGATGAAATTGGACATGATAATGGAATTTTGTATGAGAGGAGGTGTATGAATTATGGTAATATCAAAATGAAATATTGTACTCATGAATGTATGGAAGATGTAATCAGAATTTGAAACGAATGAAATGTTATTAAAATAAATATGGAAATTGAATCAATGCATTAATAGTCGAATTGGAATTGGCTCATAAATGATTAAAATGATTTAAAATGGAAAGATGGCTTGAAAATGAAAATTGGATTAAAAATGGCAACATGGTTTGAAAAGTAACTCAGGTTTCAAAATGAACTAATGGTGAATCAAAAATGGATTATGGATAAACGGAAATAGAGATTAGGAAAGAATGGTCGGTTGACTTTGGTCAACTAGTTAATCGAAAAGTCAACAGTTGACCAAAAGTCAACTTAGGTAAAAAATGTATTTTCTTATGGACAATTGGACATGGACCATAATATCTTGAACCAGATGACTCAGGTCCTTCTATGAATCAAACCATATGGACATCAATCAAACAAGAGGTCTTGAACATGCAGAGCCTTGAATGGACTTTTAATCAAGCAACTAGGATCCTGAATTTTGACCAAGTAAACGAATCATCCATAATGGACAAGATGAATAAGATGAATCCTCAAACTTGAACGTACACACAAATGGATGATAGTGCCACAACCATCATCCAGGGTTCCCACTCCCTCAATGAAAACCACATGACTCATGACCTTCCAAGATCAATGACTAGGGTTTGGGTGACTACCCAGTCCAAGGATCAACCAATAGGGTTTCAAACCAGTCATGGAGCTCCACAAGTAATATCTTAAATCATGGGCCCACAATTAGGGTTTATAAGTCTAGTTCATGCACAGAAGCCAAGCAACAAGATCCCTCAAGATCAAGAGTTAGGGTTGCAACCCACATGATGAGCAATACCATAATCTTCAAGCCAAAATCATGGTTTTATCAACCACAACCCTTGAATTTATGATACTTGTCAACACATGTTATCCATGAATGAATGATGGGTATGAATGAGACATGAATGTGTCTCTAGTTAAAGGTTAGATGAAAAACAAAAAGGAAGGGAAAATTTTAGGGTACAACAATAAGACCAAATGTCTTGTCAAACATAAAAATATAATTAATGCATTCTTTTCTCATCCCCTCACTCTATATTTTTATCAAACATCATTTTGACCAAAACACTTGCACACAAAAAGGGCTCCCTAGGAGTACTTAAGACACTTTGGGTGCTGATACATTCCCTCTGTGTAACCAACCCCCTTACCTGTAATCTATGACATTTTATTAGTTTTGATTTGAAAACTTCTTATCTTTGGGTTTTGTTTGTACTTTTGCCATTTTCCTTTGGAAATAATAAAAGCGCGGTTGCGACTCTGGTTTTATTGACGTCAAGTTTATCCATAACTTGATGGTCATGAATTTACTGCTACAAGTGGTAATCAAAGTTAGTAAAGTTAAGTGAAGTTAGTATTATGAACAAGATCAACAATTAAGGATTATTTATCCTTAGGTCAAAAGATTCAAAACATGGCGCAATAGGGGATAACTTATCACTGATGCAAAGTATTGAAGATGATCAATGATCAACTTATAATGGGTTTGTAAAAGTTAAAGTTATGCAAATCCCAAGTCCATCTATCAATATATTGACAAAAGTAAGACTATACAAACTTAAAGGTTAAAAGTTAATGTTTTGATTAAATGATTAAGTTAGACAAGTTATAAGGATCAATATGCAACATAAACAAGTTAACAATAAGGGTTAGTGGGTTAGTATAACAATGGAAACAAAATGGAACAAAAGGAACCACAAGTTAATATGTACATAAACAAGGCTTCATCTACATGTCAAATGACTCAAGTTGGTTGATGTAGAGGCAACATATCCACGTTTCAAAGTACCATGAATGACCTCTTGATCATTCATTAGTAGGTTTGAAATATAGAAGGTTCAAGCAACCCTAATCAATCCAATATCATGACAACTATAGACTTCATTAGCCACTAAGTTCAAGACCTCATAAGTCAATGGAAAATTACTCAAACAGCCTGAAATAAAGCATAATAAAATAATAGAGACAAAAAAAACAAGAGTCTATGTTGGGAATATTTTAAGAATAACAAAAATAAGTGGAGTAAAAAATAAAATTAAATGGGAAATAAATAAGGTGGAAAATAAAATAGAAGTGAAAAGAATAAAAAAGGGACATAATATAGGGGATCAACCCCCTCTCCCATTGGGCCAAGCGCCCTTTGGTGATTTTGAAACACACTCACATAATAAAATAAAATAAATAATAAAGAAAATATGATGCACGCTAGCTGACCAATAGGAACAAGCCAACAAATATATTCAAATTTGAAACATGCGTTCAACTTCGTCTTCTTCCTCGAGACACCTCATAATCAAAACCTCCAAACACAAGTTTTTCATTGGATTTGATCATGGAAACATTTCCTATTCATAAAAACAAATCAACCTCCAGACTCATGAGCCATTGATTAGCTCTGAGTGTGGAGTATTTTACCAAAAACTCATAAGAACAAGTTGACCTAAATTAAAAATTAAATAATGGATAATGGTTAATCATAACTCAAAGCATGGGGTTAATGATCAGTGAGTGGTTTCGAGTTGAATGGTAACTTGTTTGAGTGGAAATACCTTATTGGAATCAGTTTCAGAGTGGTGCTTAGATGACTTGGTGCAACTCATGTGAGGTGTTGGGAATGTGAGTTAGTGTTTATAAAAGTTTCAGTGATGTTCAAGGATGGATTCTAGGGGCTTATTTGGAATTGAAATGCTTTGAATCTAAAAAATGGTAACTCTGTTCATGGGTGAGAAAATTGATTTTGCAACAAAGGTTTTCTGGCTTTCTAAGCTTAGTTTTTGAGTGAGACACTTCGCCTATTCATAGGGAAGGTGATGGAATGGTTTTGGAGGGAGAATGAAGTGATTTGATCAGAAAAGTGTGATGGCCCGAAGCATGCTTAAGTGTGACTTGTGGAGGAATTGTGGTTGAGCTTCTAACCTGGTTTTCCCCTCAACTCAGTTTGTTTTCACTTTAGAACCAAAAAGGAGGGACAAGGATGGTTGGATCAGAGCTGTGGTGGCTTTTGTTCTTAGCCATTTTGGGAATTTTCAACTTTTTGCACATGGCTCGGGTTCCTTGGCTCGTAACCCTCTTGCATCCAAGTTGACTTGCAAACATACCTAAATATGTTATGCAATGTGTTAGAGATCAAAAGGGATCAAATCCATGTGGTTTAGGAGCTTGGTCAACCAAAATGCAAATTATGGCTGGTTCTGGTCTGGTTTGTGCATCATGGTGATTTCCAATCTTTGAACCAAGGCCAAATGAAATTGGCACGTGCATTTTGCATGAAATTTGTGCCAAATGTTCCTTTCCATGTCCTTAACTATATGAAAAAAGTACCAGGTCAAAAGGAGTTGTGGTTTGGAAATGGAAATATGGTAAAGTAGCGGTCTTGGTCATCTTTTAGGGCATGGTAGGCATGTTGGACCAACCTGGCCAATGCAAAAATTGAGGTCCTTTCTCAATGAATTAGGTCTTGGAACTTTAAACAAAGTTGGATAGGGACTAAATTAGGAAATTTTGCTCTAAGTGGAACTTAAAAAGCTTGTAATATGATAAAGTTGCAGACTTTGGAACTTGCCATAGGCCATTCTTGCCAAAAAGTGACCAACCAACATGACCTAAAAATGTGATTTTTTGATTTTTTGATTTTTTGATTTTTATGGTTCAATGATAGATGTTTTAAGCTCTTATGATTATATCATGATGTAAAATGAGGCTTGGGTATTTGTGGAGGGATGTTAGGTCAAGTTCATGGGTGAACCAAATATCTTGAAAAGTCAAAAACCATGACCAAACTAAGTACTTGTAATATGAATTGAATGAGTGTTTGAATGGTGAATTATGGTTGAAAATGACTTAATTTGATGTTTAATGAATGGTGGTATGATAGGATGATCAAAATGAAGCAAGGTAAATGATCAAAGGATGCTGAAACTAGAGTTTCTTGAATCACAAGTTTCATCAAGAACAATGGTCAGAGAATTTAGGGTTTGGTGATGCAAGGGATACATTGAGAAGTTTCAAAGGTTTGGGGCATGAACCAAATTTGGATTTTAGGGGTCCCCAATGACATGGTTAAGATTCATGGTGAACCATGACTTGTACAAACCAAATGAGGGTCAAGGGTTATAACTGAGGTCCTTGGGTGACCAAATGAATCTCTATGAGTCTTCAATGGGGACTCACCATCCAATTATGGTTTTGGAGAGTGAGTGAGATGTCTTGAATGATCCTCCAAGCTTTGTTGTATTCTTGAGGATAAAGATTATAGTTAAGGTGGTTTGGGCACACCTTAACATGGGCAAAGGGTCTTAAGGCTTCATAGATGAATCATATGCCTTGAGTTTGTGGATTATTATGGATCATTAAGTATAAATGCATATGAGATGACATGTATGAGATGTATGCTCATGAATTAGGGTTCAAGAGGGTGATGTGGAGGTAGGGTAAATTTGAGGGCATGACATGGTATAGTCAAAATTTCTCAAGAAGTCTTAGAATGTGAGTCTTTGAGTTTATTGTAATCAAATTGATTATTGGATTAAGTCCTTTTTGAGAAGGCAAAATCACTTAGGCGGGTGGACTGGACGTAGCTTAGTTAACAATGAACCAGGATAAAAATACATGTGTTATTATATTTATCATTATCTTTGTTGTTTGATATATTGGGTGGAAAAAGTTTTTAAATCAACAAACCTAATTCAAACCCCATTTCCTTGTGTTTATAACACCTTTATCTAACAAGAAGGATATGAGGGATACAATTAATTAGTGTAACCAGAAAGAGATTGATGACTTCAATAAGTTCATCGAGGCTATAGAGCTTATTGATATCCTAACTTTAGGAAATTTCTTTACTTGGTCTAATAGTGAGAGAACTGCTAGAAGTATGCTTGATAGGTTCTTGATTTCGAAGAGTTTGTGGCTGGTTGGAAAGTGGTAGGGCAGGAGATTGGCGATAAAGACATATTTGATCGTGCACCGGTGTGGATCAGAACCAATTAATTAAACTAGATCCCAAAGTTGTTTAGAGTTTTAAGCTGATAGTTTGAGCATAAAGACTTCAAGAGTTTTGTGGTGGAGGTGGGGAACTCGTTATAAGTGGAAGGAATGTATGCATATATGCTTAAAGAAAAATTACAACTATTGCGTCAAAAGCTTAAAGTTTGGAATGTTTGGGTGTTTGGTTGGATGGATTTAAGGATCGAGTTAGTAGTTAAAGAGTTCAATGAGATTGATGAACTGTTATACATTGTTGGCCCATCATCTAAGGAGGAGTTGGTGGTTAGAAGGAATAATTTATCTTCTGACCTCTGGAGAGACCTTAAATTGAAGGAAATCGTCATTCATCAAAAGTCAAAGATAACTTAGTTAAATGAGGGGGATTTAAACACCATATTTTCTCATGCGAAGTTGAAGGAGAGAAGAAAGAGTAATTCAATCATTTTGGTTACTAAGGAATAGGTGTAGGATTGAGGATGTAAAAGGCATGAAGGATGAGGTGAAAATAAAATTTGAAGAAAGGTTCTCAGAACATGGTGGGTGCAGACTTGTTATGGATGGTTCCTTATTTAGAAAGTTATCTCTAGAAGAGAACTTAAAGCTCGAAGGTCCATTTTCACTCGAAGAGACCAGGAGAGATGTTTGGAATAATCATGGTTCTAAAAGCCCTGGGTCAAATGGTTTAAATTTTGAATTCATTCAAAAATTATGGAGTTTGTTGTAAGCTGATTTCGTTAAGTTTATGAATGAGTTTCACATGCATGCTAAGTTACCCAAAGGGATAACAACCTCTTTTATTGCGCTCGTCCGAAAGGTCCTACATTCTCAAAAGTTGGGAGACTACATGCTTATATGCTTAGTGGGGTGTCTTCACAAAATCCTGTCAAAAGTGCTTGCAGCCAGATTAAAAAGGGTTCTTTCTAAGGCTGTTTCACGGTCTGAAACAACCTTTGTTCCAGGAAGAAAGTTGATAAATGGTGTTCTTGTTCTTAATGGGATCTTGGATTTAGAAAAAAAGAATATGAATGAGTGTTTGTTGCTAAAAGTCAACTTTGAACAAGCCTAAGATTGTGTGAATTGGAATTATCTCATATTTTTTTAAGGAGCATTGGTTATGGGACAAAGTGGTTGAAGTGAATGGAAGCGAACATATTCAGTAGTAGCATGCCTGTTTTGGTTAGAAGAAGCCCAAAGGACGATTTCAAGGTTGAGCATGGATTGAGGCAAGGGGATCCTATATCCCCGTTTCTATCTGCTTTAGCATATGAAAGATTAGCCTGTCTAATTAACAAGGCTGTAAGTTTATGCAAGTTTGAAGGCTTCCGGATCGATAAAAACACTAAACACATGATCCTTCAGTTTGCAGATGACACAATCATCCTAGGGAGAGGCAGTTGGAAGAATTTGTGGAGTGTAAAGGAGGATTTTAGGGTTTTCAAAATGGTGTCAATGTTAAAAGTAAATTTCTTCAAAAGTAAGTTGTATGGAGTTCACATTAAGGAGGCATTTATGAAGGTTAGATCTCACTTTTTATCTTGTAATATCTATGATGTCTCGTTCAAGTTTTTGGGCATTCTTTTAGGATGTAATCCCAGAAGATGTAAAAGCCTTTAATTAATAAATTAAAGAGGAAGTTGATGGTTTGGAAGTGTAAAAGTCTCACAATTTGGAGGAAGAGCTATTCTTTTGAATTAAGTGCTTTCTAATCTTCCTGTGTTTCTCGCGTCGTTCTACAAAGCTCCAAAAAAGATAATCAAAGAGATAAATCAAATCCAAAGCAGATTCTTGTGGCACAGTTCTGAAGAGAAGAAACGAATTAATTTGATACAATGGAATAATATTTTCAAATCAAAAGAAGAAGGATGATTAAGGGTTAGAAACTTCGAGTCTTCAATGAATCTCTTCTCTATAAATGGAAATGGAGGTTTTTGCAAGAAGATGGTACCATTAAGAGGGATCTTCTCTCAACGAGGTACATTAATTTACAACATCAAGTCATGGAAGGGGAAGCTCCGAGAGGTACTAAAAACTTCTCAAATTGGTGGAAAGATATTCATTTATGGGGAAGTAATTTTCTGTTGAGAAAAAAGTGGTTTGTGGAGAACATTTCGATCAAAGTCGAGGTTGGAAATAGGATTTTGTTTTGGAATGATAGGTGGTTAGGTTGTATTCCTTTGAGGTTTAATTTTTTATTTGTTTCAGGTGTGTACGAACAAAGATGAAGTGTTAGCTGATGTCAGAGCTTGGGTCAATGGAAGTTGGAAGTGGCATTTCAACTTTAAAACAAGTGATGACAATGCATATGTGGCGGAACAAAGTGCAGAATTGACGGAAATTTTGAAAGGTATTTTGTTGTCTCTAGGTTCTGGTGATGTTTACTCGTTGGGGAAATAATATTGATGGTGTTTTCTCCGTTAAGAGTTGTTATTTAAAGTTGAATTTTATGGATGAAGAGGTCAAGTACGAATAAGAGATGATGATAGCTTTGAAACAGGTTTGGATAACAAAAGTTCCATCAAAAATCAAACTTTTTGTCTGAAAAGTTTTATTGGGTAGAATTCCAACAAGAGAGCAACTTGCGAAGAGAGGAATGATTCATAATAGTCATGAAAAGGTTTGTGTGTGTTGTTTTAAGGGAAATGAATCTCTTTCTCACTTGTTTTTTGGTTGTAGAGTTAGTAAGAAAGTTTGGGAGGAAGTTTTCATTTGGTTGGATATGGAGGAGGTGGATTTCGATGAATATATCCAAAATTACTTTGGTTTTCGTGTGGCTGGGAGAAGGAAGATGAAGAGGTCGAAGACGAGTTTGATATGAATGGCCATAGTTTGGAGTTTATGGTTGACGAGGAATGCAATTATGTTCAACTATGTTATTACCTCAATTGATGATGTTATTTTCAATATAAAACTTTTGTCTTGGTTTTGGTTAGCTTTATGGTGAGGTTTGACTATTATGATTGATGTGTAAGTACTTAAGACTTCATAAACTTGTAATTCCTATTTTGTGTTGTTGGGTTTGAGTACCACTTGTGCTCTATCCATTCATATTTGCTTATAAAAAAAGTAACAAAATCCATGACATATCAATTCTTATTTTCTTTCATTTACATATACTCCACAAGAAATTCATGTCCACATGTCTTTTTGATCAACAACAACTTATTAAAAACAATATCTCATGTCATAAGTTATTGCCAATAATAAATAAGAACTTTCTTTTAGTGTCTTTACACTTTTCTTCAAATCTAGTTTTTCTTTGCACATGATTTCACAAAAAATCTTTCAATGTTTTTATCAGATCTATCAAATTATTCAATCCTAGAATCCTATATTAATCTACCATAAATTTGAAAAAAAAATCTATACAATAAATAAGGGTCTTTCGGGGTTGTAATAAATCAAGGTGATATATTTTTAAATAATACAATTCTATTACTTGAGTTTAGGCAAACTATCTTTTAAGTATTCACTTTTCTTTTTATTTACTTTATTTACTTGACGAAATTCTTGAATTAGTCCAAACAATTATAGATTTAAGCATTTTTTATTTTATTTTTTATTTTTATAAGAGTATTCATTTTTCTTTTATATATAATATTTTTTATTTGTATTTTGCATTTTCAATTAAATTTCATATTTAAATTTATGTGAATGATGAGAATTAAAACGAAAAAAAAATTATTTCATGAGCAACTTAAAACTCTTACTAAAACAAAATATATATTTTTTTAATTGAGAAGAAGTTCTAAGTACCAAAGTGCCTCAATATAAGTATAAATCAAATGTTGTTAAGAATTAGTGTAAGCTCTGAAGTTGTGAAAATATTTATGAAATATCACACAACAAAATATTTAAATGTCTAGGCTCAACACACTTGAAAATATTTTAAAATTTTAAAATAAGGTCACAAGTCTAAATAAAATTTCTATGTTAATAACTTTTGGATATTTAATAATTAGAGACAATCAATAAAGTTAGATCAATAATCAAAATTAATTAAGTTTAAAATGTTTTTAAATATTCACAACTCTGTAGATAGAAAAAAAGTGATGAGTGACATTCATTGAAATTCTACTAAAGTTATAAAGGAATTAGACACATTCCTTATAACCGGATCAAAATCATCCAAGTTAAATGGGAAAGAAGTCCATCCCTCCTCCTTCAAATAAGCCATTCTAATAAAGTAAGAAAAGATTTAGGCACATTCTTCATAAATGAATCAAAATCGTTCAAATTAAATGGTCAAAGAAGATCATTACTCCTCCTTCAAATGAGCGGTCAAAAATATCATGCTGAAATTTTTTGTTAGACGAAAGATATAAGAATTGATAAAACTGTTAAAATAAATTCTTTACGATTTATTTGTAAGATTGTGTTAGAAATAATACCTATTTTTTTTTATTGTTTATACCAACAATTTGATTTCATAAAATCTCAAAAATTAATTTAAAAAATTATCGGAAAACTTCAATTGTATCATTAACTTATATTTTTTCCATGACAATATAAAAATATCACCATGACACACTTCTCATTTCTCAAAATCTATCCCATATCTCATCATATTTAACTCATACACCTTTTTTTATATTATTCCACAATAACATTTTTTCCATATATAGGTGCACCTACCTAGCCGCACATATTATTCTCTCCAACTACCTATAGATACAAATTTCCACTCCACGTTTAATAAATGGATATTTTGCTACTTATTTCGACCAACTCAAATTAATCCAAGACATTACATATAAAATTAACTTGAAAAGAAAATTCATTTTTCAACCAAACTTTCATATATCATTAATTTCATATCCTTTGACATAATTAAACTAAAACACTTTTCTTATATAAAACATAAGTTCTGTTCTATATGTACATATACATGCTATAAGACCTTAGTCTTCAACTCTTCATCATAACATAGAGAGTTTCTACTTTTGATTAACTTTTTTGAAAAGATGCTCATAACAAATTTTTAGCAGGCATCAATCAAAATAAGCCAAACACCACCATGACTATCACTACTTCCATGTTTGGATTGCAATGAATTTTAACAAAATCACAGTGACACCGTAGTTTTTGCCGGAATCACCGTGTTCCAGTGTAATTCTGTCATATTCACCGTCAATCTAAACATGAGCTAAATGTTATTTCAAATTTTACTTCTTGTTACCATAATAAGGAGATGCATATCCATTGCAAGGAGAGCCACAACTATTATAAGGAGAGGCATAACCACTATAAGGTGAACCACAATCATAGGGAGAGCTAGAGAAAGTTGGAGGCACAAGAACAGAAGAAGATACCTTAAACCTCTTACTACTTGAACCTTCACAAATATCAGAACTATCATCAATCCACCCCAAGAGTTGATCCAAAAAACCTTGATCACCAACATTAAAACCAACATTATTAATATTATTAATATTATTATTATTATTGTTATTCTCCACTATATCAGATCCATCAGAGTCTAATCCATGATTCTGAAAACCAAACCATTCAGAACTACAATCAGAAACACTTGAAGATTCAACAGGAGGAACAATAATGCTAGGCTGGACCACTTTTTCAATGTTCTTCATATCAACCGCGGAGATTTGGTGGTAATTATTCTTACGGTTGAATATGCTAGCAAAGGTGAAATGATCACTCACTCTACTCTTTGAAAACTTGTTGCTGTTGTTATGATGTTCGCTAGTTCTTGCCATAATACTTTGAAGATTCTTGCTCAGTTTTGCTCTCAGTGAAGCAAAAGTTAAACTGTTGTTTTTTCCTTCATTTGTTTGTGGTGATGGTAATAGTCCCTGATCATCATTAACTGGTGTAGTGGTTTCTGATGCTGCGGCGAAATTTGTTCGAGCATTTTCGCCACGTAAAGCTCGAGCGGCTTCGTCGTAGGCCCGAGCTGCTTCTTCTGGTGTGTCATACGTTCCAAGCCATAATCTTACATGTTGAGATGAGTCTTTGATCTCAGCTACCCATCTACCTGATGGCCTTTGTCTTACACCAATGAATCTTCTCATGTTTGGCTTCTTTGATTTTGTTATGCTGTTTGTAGCAGAAGCATATTTAGTAGCTTCAGCTCCAGCCATGATTTTTGTTTTTGCTTTTTGATTAGGTAAGAAAAGTTTGGGTTTGGATTTGTTTGATTTTTGGTAGTTGAGGTTATATTATTGGATTGATAAACTTTGGAGATATGTTGCAGTATTTATATGTGTAAAGTTTTGGAATTCAGCAAAATATGATTGTAGGAATATATAGTATATACCTTTTTAAATCAATTTTTTATTTGTGCACGTATGTCTTCAAGTGTCTAATTTTTTAATACTTGATATGTACTTGCAAGTTGATCTCCTTGCAACTTGGATAGGTTTATTTGGTTGATGAAAATTCTACCAACTTGTTAATTTTTATACTATAGAGACTCCCAGTTGAACCAGACTTTGACACCCTGACAAGAAGACTTTCGATACAGAGAGCCCCAGTTGAACCAGACTTTGATACCATTGTTGGGCTATGAGAGGGTTCGAGGATCATCATATCGGGCTTAGTAGCAACCACGCAAGTTAGAAAGACACTACGTATTAACCAAAAATCTTAAGACATTGGGTCTATGAGTCTTCTTATTTATAAAGTGTTAAACATCTACTTTTTTATCCGATGTGAGACTCATACTCACACTTGATATACCAACAGAAAGGTTTTTTTTTGTCTGTGTGTGAGAGAGAGACCTGCAAAGTTATCACTTCAACATCCATATTAATGAAGTTAGAGAGAGAGACCTACAAAGTTATCACTCCAACATCCATATTAATGAAGTTAGAGAGAAGGAACTTTTAAGCTTCTAAAAGTAAATCGTATTGGTTAGAACCATCCCCTGTGAATGTAACACGGAGACCGTATGATGGATTCCAACAATTGAGATGAACGTAATGCTTGACTTAGATGTGTGACTCCTTTAAGATACACTTGTTCGTTGATATAAGCGGTCTTGGAAATTTTGTTACAACAATGTATAAAAAAGATTAAGAATAAACAAAAATAAAAAGACAATCAACACAATTGATTTTTGTTAACGTGATTTGGCCAATGATGTTCACCTATGCGACTATAGAACAACTAGATTTTTTTTTCTTTCTTATGAATTGGTTAGGATTTCATGTGTTACAAGCCATCTAAATAATACTCTAAATCGTAATATGTAATTACCTTCAATAAATAATTATCTCTATTCATAAGAGCTATATTTAATAATATATAATTATCTCAATAATATGAATTATACTCAAAAATATATAATTATTTTAATTTTAACAATATGGCTATATTCAACACCTTCGTAGACCACTTTTATTAGATATTTGGTCAATGACAATAATTTCGTAGTAGGTGAATAATGTGGTGAAGTTAAAAAAGTTAAAAAGAATAAGTGAATAATGAACACAAGATTAATTTCCTCTTTGGTATTGGTAGAATAAGGTTAAGATTTAGTAAAATCCAAATTGAAGCGTGTTAATCAGTAGTAGCCACTAAATCATCCAAACTCAAATTATTTACAATGCATGCCTGCAATCTACGCCAAGAAACAGATATATCCGCCAACTTCATGTAATATTGCTATGCCACTGTTTAATTTTTTGTATTTGTAATTTTGCATAAAACTTCATTTTAATTTAGTTGACTATGCTCAGTGCTTACTTTAACATTTTACTTTTCTGTATAGCAATGATTAGGCTTCCTCAGTTGAGGTTTGCTTGAATGCTTCACATGCATAATCATAATAATCAATTCTATTTTACATGACAAATAATGAGTTATGGAATTTTATGCATGCATGAATAAATAATTGTTTTTGAATAAATAATTGAATATACCACAAACACACCAATCGGAATGTGACATCATAAAGAATCCAATAAACATCACCTTGAGTTTAGAACAATTACATAAGTAGAATTAGACACCAAATCTTCATATAAATTAAAAGATATTAACATTGTAAAATTTTAACACATTTCATTTTAAAAGGGACAAATTCTCTAACAATCACAAAAAGTTGGGTAGTGTATTTTTAATCAAGTATACGATATCATTTAATTTTAACACATCTAATTATTTATTGAATAATATAATTCTTTTGTTGTTTTTAAAATATTTTACATTAAGACCAACTTTATCCAACTTTTTGAGTTGGGGAAATAAGAACTCATTAATTTTAAATTATATAATTAGGGGTGTTCATGGATGCGAGTTGATCCACGAACTCACCGATCCAAACCGAATAAACCATAAATTATTTGAACTCATTCATTGTATATTCAACCCAACCCATAACAATTCGTATAGTTTTGCTTCGAACGTCGAGTTTTAGTTGACTCAACTCATTAATGTGCCTTTATTAATTTTTTATTATTTTTATTATAATTTTAAATAACAATATATAATTAATATCTTACTAATAATATTATTCTCCACAAATAATAATATTAGACCAATGATTTTACATAGTTCTAAGATTAAATATTATTTCTTATTTCTTTTTACATCATTTCCAACTTATATATTTTATGGAAATAACATATCTTGTAAAATTTATATTATTATTAAGTGATATGTCGTGTTGATGAAATTTTATAGATATTATAATACGTGTTTTTATCGAATTTGAGTGTTATAAATGAGAATGATTGTACGAGTCGTGTTACATTTTTTTAAACCGACAAATAGAATCATAAAAAAAAATATTTGAAACACAACCACGAATGGGTTGGTTCGAGTCGGTTTTTACAATGAAATTCCAGATTGGACGAAGAACTCAACCCATTGAAGTTTAAACGGATTGGATAGCGGATTATGCCAAATCCGATCCAACCCAACATGTGTACACCTCCTATATATAATGTAGTTCACCTTGCACATCAACCATAAATCTTAAGTATATATATCTGAGTTTAACATAAAAGAAAAAAAAATATGATGTTGAGCAATATATATATATATATATATATATATATATATATATATATATATATATATATATATATATATATATATATATATATATATATATATATATATATATTGCTTAACATCACATTTTTTTCTTTTATGTTAAACTCGGATAGAAAAATTACTAACACAACAACTATCAATAATAATAGCAATAAAAGAAGATGCATAATAGATGAAAAAATGAATCTTAAACATACAAGTGATGAGACCAATGTATACAATATTTTAAGATTTATGGTATAAAATTACACTTGTGTGTTTGCTTTTAGCCTAATATAATGATCCATCGTGCTCATTACCCAACACTTACCACATCCTCATCCACCTTGTGTGTGCTTCCCTTCATTAGGTGTTGTCTAATCCTCAAGTTGTCTTCACAGTCTGTGAGAGTTAGACTTTCTAATTCCTATTCTGATTCATCACTAATCTCTCATTAATTCTTTCTTTCCTTGTTATTTTCTCCCTCCCATGGAGAAGCAAAATATGGAACCAAAAATAGTGTTTGATCAGATGAAAGGTTTTCTCCCCGACCCTTTGAAACATATAGGTATTAGCACTGACCCCAACCGTACCATATCATACACCAATCTCTGCTTCAAAATGAATCAATCCATGCAACCTAAAATAAATGGTCGTTACTTTATGAGTCTATCGAGTTATCTAACTGCAAGTATACAGTCTATCGCGTAGTTTTAAAAGATAATGAACCCATAAGGACTAATAATCAATCTAGTGTTATTAATTGATGCAATGTAAAGCTAAAGCTATTGATTACTTAATTTGGATGTAATTAAAAACTAGAATTGGAATAGGATTTAGGAAAAATATCAAGAAAGGGAGGTCGGAATGTGGATTTCGTGCACCTCATGGACTCTGTAATTCATTGGCGTTTGTTTTATGTTAAAATTCTTTCAGTAGGAAAAATAAGTTTAAAAACTCGAACTCACACTCTCACGCTATTGATTAAAGTTACACCCCATAACCATGAGATTTTGCTCCCGCTCGCCCATTTCAATTAAGAAGCATTGTTTGAAAACTAAATAAGTCATGATTGATGCCTAAAGCGCTCTCGCTGTATTTAGGATTAATGCCTAGTTTCCATTATCCGGTTCAACTCTCACACTCTCGCGCTATCGACTCCAACCTTAATTGTCTTTCACTCTCGTGCAAAAACGTTTAAATTAGACTTGGAAACTAAAGCTAGAAAAATAGTTTAAGAAAAGTCTACGCCGAATTCATTACCGAATCTCGTCGGAACGACGGCCTCACATAACGGACTCAAAGACGTTTAGCTAGACATGGAATTAAACTCAAACAAACTAAACATGTTAATTGAAATTAAAGTCAACATGGTAATCGAATTAAAGTGCGATAAACTGAAATATAAAGCAATAACGTAAAAACCTCAAAACTTGAATTAAATTGCGAGAAACTTCAAATAGCATGAATGGAAATAAGTTACTTTAATTGTGTTGGCGGGCTTGTGATCCAAGAGTACAAAAAATTAAACTAAGTTGCGATAACCTCTCGACATGAACGGTTATCACTTTGAATGTAATATATGCGTAAAACTAAAAACAACAGAGCTTCCACACAATACTTGGATGTCTAAAACTTCTTAAAACAGTGCCTTGTATAGAGTCCCAATGTTTTAAAACCCTTTTCAAACGTGTAGAACTTCGTTCAAAAAGGTAGGAGAGTGGGAAAGAATTAGTCAAGTTGGTTTTCTCCACATTCTATTATTGCGCATGTATGGCGACCGCCATTAGGCTCATGGCGAACGTCATGAGCTTAAGTTGGATGATGACGTATCTAGGTGCATGGCTAATGCCATAAGGTGATGTCGAACACCATGCACCCGAAACTTGATTTTCTTGCATTTTTCTCCCTTTTCTTGCTCCTTTTCCGGTTTTTACGCGTGGACACTCTATAATCGACAAGTACCTGAAATGCAAACCAAGTACAACATAAAGGTACTAAAACATGAAAAAACAACACTAAATAGCATGTGAATCGGGTCAAAATATACGATACATTTTCTCATTTTCAAACTCTCTCACACTTAGACCATTGTTTGTCCTCAAGAAATCAACCAACACAATAAAACAAAATAAGCTTGGCTCGAAACAAAGGTACAATGAAACTTTATTCATACGTGATTGTTAGGCTATGGTGAGATCGATAGGTACTAGATATCAATACTAAGGATATAGTAATGACATATATCTGCATCTCACGGTCTAAAACTACCCCTCATGCGAATGAATTTGAGTCATGCCACTATACCCAACCTAGATCCCTTATTCTTTTTTACTCCATTTCATTCAAGCGCAATCACATTAAGCCCGTTATCCTTGCACGTGCATGGTAAGTAAATATGTTGGTGATCAATGACCTTATTTTTTTTTTCTTTTTCATTGTTTGACAAAGAGTTTGCACCGTTTGGCTAAATGATCGGGTGAGGATCACCTAACTTAGAGGAGACATATCTTATCATCCATTTTTTCTTTTATTTTCTTTTTCTTTATTTTCTTTTCATTCGAGATCAGAGGTCATACACTTATTTGCGTCAATTTCTTACTCAGTGTGTGCTTTAGGATGGTGTTGACTGCTAAAATAAACCACTAGGGAGTTACTTAAAGATTGAGCTTAAGGTCTCAGCATAGTGAGTACTCAAATTGAATTCACAAAATAAGGGAGTTCAGGGTGTCAGGACGGTATCGATGTTATTGAAACCTTCCCAAGTCTCTCTAGCATAGCCTAACGACCTATATAATATCAGAGTGTCATGCCATGAACCGAAAAAAAAATTTTGGGGTCAAAGTTTATGGAAAATGCGATGAACAACCGAAAACCACGCATAAAGACTCGACATCACATGCAATGACTCAACAAAATGCTAAAAATAGGCAAGATTCTAAGAACAAGAAATAAACTAGAAATCGGTAAAGTAGAAAGCGATAAAATTCCTCCCCCACACTTAAACCAAACATTGTTCCCAATGTTTTGATAAAAGGTGGAAAAGGAATGAAAAACCTGTATGATGGCTACTGAAGGCCTAGGCCTCGTGCTCGTCCATGTCCACCTCTACCAAACTATGGAGGCGGCACTCCCACATGGTGCATATACTCAAACCAAACCTCCACACCTACTCACAATTCTCCCATCTCATCAATCAGGCCCAACATGTTGTGCTCGGTCCTTCCTGCATAGTCATGTTAGTGCTCTTACAGCTGTTGAATGTGTGCCATCATGTCAACCTGCTGACTATGCATATCTCTGATAAGCTATTCCTGTTAATAAGGAAAATAACAAGTGTACTATTTTTCCAATGTCGTAATAATAAGGACGTTTCCCAAATGTCGATCTCGAGGATTTTGCAGTAATATTAGGTTAAATTATGATTCAATTAAACAAAATCAGCAGTTTGAAGGTTTGGAATAAATTCACACTATAATTGAATTAGACAGAATGCAAAATATAACTTTTACACAAATAATAAAATTATGCCAAGGACGGTGTGTGATTATCTCATGCAATGACCTTGAATGTATATCTCCTCATTCAATTCAAATATTCATTTACCAGATCTTAAAATTGTTTCCTCCTAAAACCTTAGAGGGAAACCTTTGGTCATTCATTCTAATCTCTAAGTCCTTAGGGAATTATGATGAAACCAAGCTTTTTGAAATAACAAGATATAACCAGTAACCATAGGGTATCCCTAGTCCTGGGTGATATCTACTACAGTTTAATTGTGCAAAAGCCTTAACAATTGCAATCCTGCAACTTGTTACCCATCTAACAATCCTTATTTTTATGATAACGAAAGCGTTAAAAACATTGCACAAATAAATTGAATAACAAACATAAAATTGAGGGAATTATGAATTCAGAGTCATTACACGATCAAATCAGGGATACCCTTTGGAATTGGGGGATTTAGCCGCTCATATTATTCAAAGAAAATACAACACTTAAATTAGACATTACAAGAATAATGGGATTCTATTGATCTTCAATAACATTAGCTGTTGAAGGACCTACGTTCTACGAAACTCTTGATCGTCCCAATTTCAATCGTGCCAATTCTTTGTCATGCAAAAATGTCTTGTTCTCCTTCTCCAAAAGTACCCTAAATAGTCATTGATCAATTAATCGATGTGGAAAATACCCAAAATTCCCTCCGGGGCCAGCAATTCGAAAAATCCGGTAAAATTAGAACATGAGGCGTCCAAGCCAACACTGGCCGTGTCAGGCAACACGACCGGCCGTGTAGGCTTACTACTGCTGATTTCCCAACACGCCCATGCCAGGCTTGCTGACACGGGCACCCGTGCCAGCCTACTTTTTTTCCTCTTTTCATCCTCTTTTCTCCTCCCCCTGACACGGGCCATGTCAGGGCTACTATAACTTCAAAAATTCTTCCCTGTGAGCCCGGAACGCTCGATTCCCTTGGAGAGTCTTTGGGCGTTCTTGCTTGCACCTGAAAACCAACAGAACTACCAAAATAAAGCATAAAATGTAGTATATTAACGAAAACCAAAGATAATAACCAAACGAGAATGGAAATGCGAACATCTAATTTACTTGATAAAATAGTACAAAAAGGTAAAATAAAGTGTTACCGACTTCATGAATTAATGTCGAATGAGTGTCAGAAAACTAGTAGAATTGGTGACCGATTAGGCATCTAAGGTGTTAAGGTGTCGTAGCTTGTCAAGGACATCGTCTAGTGCGGTCATGATAGAGGTGTAGTCATTCCCATCGCGGGATTGGTGTATGGAGGACGTACTTTCAAAAATATTAATGGTATCGTGTGTGGTGTGTGGGAGGCTCAGGGGCATCATGCGGATTGAATAGTGTCTGCGTGAGTGCACAATGCAAAAAGTATAGCTCTTTTGAATTTACCTTTTCGTTGTTCACCCGACCAAAAAGGGTGCAAGCTAGAATACGGTGCACGTAACGAATGGCCAGGTTATGGATGGAGGTGGACTTTAGGCCTTCCCAATCATCGATGGCCTCACTAGTGAGACTTCTCCAAAAGAGGAAAACATATACCGCCTAGTCCCAATCTAAGGGTCCTTCACATGCCAAACCATCCAGATGCGGGAATTGTAGCAAGTCGGTAAGATGGTTCTGGCTAAACTCATAATCTCTATTGAACATCATAAACCTAACAGTGCATGTGGTGCGTTGACAGTCTACCAGCTTTTGGTAACTGAATTAACTCAAAAACTCATAAGTAAGCCTAACGTAGGTATGACTAGTTAAAGTGCAAAAATGTGACATTCCGAGGTTCCCTAGCATCCAGTTAACACTACCTATCAAGCCTAAGTTATGCAGAATGAATTCATTAGCATACCTTGTCGGCGTAACTTCACGGTTGAATAGATTCGCATACTTTGTTCTTTGCACCTCGCCATCAATACCTTCTCCAAAAACGATTCCCATGTCGTCTATTTCTCTTGGTCTCACTGCTCTTGGAGGCATGATGGAAAGAAAATGGAAGGAAATCAGATACATAGACGAGAGGGATGGAAAGGGAGTGAGAGAAAATTTAGTTGAGAATGAGGGATTTTTAAGAGGAATAATGTAGTATATGGATGGATTTGAAAGTTATGGGGTAGTGGAAAATAAAGTTAAGAGAGTCATGGGGAATAATGGATTTTGGAAGGTGAAAGGTTTGAAAAATCGTGCCAAAGGTATTTAAATCATGCTACTGGAAGTTACTGTAAATGGCGAATGCCATTAGGCTAATGGCGAACGCCATTAACTTTATAATGCGCTTTTTTCAATTGATGCTCATGGCGAATGCCATGAGCCTTTTGGCGAACGCCATTGGCCTAGGACATATAAAAATTAATTTTTGAGGCATTTAAAAGTGATGTTGTAAATAAAATGAATAGAGAAATTTGGTCGAGCTATAAATGAAAAGCATAAAATAACAAAAATAGCAATTAGTAGAAAAATGAAAATTTCAATAAATAATGGAGAAAAATGTGGGTTGCCTCCCATACAACACTTCGTTTAATGTCGGTAGCTCGACACTGTGTAGTGAAATTATGCATGTGAAAGAGAGGGAAACTCTTTTAATTTATAATTGGTGTAGGAATCTTTGTTTTCTACACAGTGATAATGCTTAAGTCGGAGCCCGATCACAACGAATGTCTCTTTCAATTTACTCTTTATTTCAACAGCTCTGCTTTGGAATACTTTTGTAACTTCAAAAGGTCCAAACCATCTAGAACGAAGTTTTCTTGAAAAAAGTTTTAGTTGAGAGTTTAAGATAAGTACCACATCACCTTCATTAAACTCTCATATTGTTATGCGTTTATCATGCCACTGTTTAGTCATTTTATTATAAATACGAGCACTTTCATAGGCATTTAACCTAAGTTCTTCTAGTTTATGGATGTCGAGAATTCGTTGTTCTCCTGCGGCTGTATAATTTATATTTAAGGTCTTAATGGCCCAATAAGCTTTATGTTCTAATTCAACAGGCAGGTGACAGGATTTACCATAAACTAGTTTAAATGGAGTGGTCCCTATTGGTGTTTTATAGGCTGTTCTATAAGCCCACAGAGCCTCATGAAGTTTGAAAGGCCAATCCTTCCTATAGATTGCAATAATTTTCTCTAAAATTTTCTTAATTTCCCTATTGGAAATTTTAACATGTCCACTCGTTTGAGAGTGGTAGGGTGTTGCTACTCGGTGTCAGACTCTGTACTTGAGCAATAGTCTTTCAAAGATATTTGAAATAAAGTGGGATCCACCGTCACTAATGACGAGTCTCGGCACATAGAATCTAGGAAAAATAGTATTCTTAAATAGTTTAACTACGACTCGTGCATCATTTGTAGAAGAGGCTACAACTTCGGTCCATTTTGATACATAATAAACTGCAACGAGTATGTATTTGTTACCAAAGGAAGATGGAAAAGGGCCCATAAAGTTAATACCATATATGTCAAAAACTTCTACTTCTAAGATGCCTTTCAGTGGCATCTCATTGCGTCTAGAGATATTTCCAGTGTGTTGGCACCAGTCGTAATTTATAACCGTGGCGTGGACCTATTTCCATAAGTTAGGTCAAAATAGGCCAGGTTGTAAGATCTTTTCCCAAGTTCTTGATGTGTTTGTATGCCCTCCATAGGGTGCAACATGATAGTGAGATATGATATTTATTACCTCCTCTTCGGGGACACATCGACGGAAAATACCATCGGTGCCTCTCTTGAAAAGAAAGGGCTCATCCCAGTGGTAATGTTTCAAATCATGGAAAAACTTATTTTTCTGTTGGTAAGTTAATTATGGTGGAAGCACTCCGGCGGCTAGGTAGTTAACAAAGTCAGTATACCATCACACAATGGGTTTAACAAAGACTTCTTCCATGACTTCTTTATTTTTGATTTTGGGATTATTTTGAGAGCATTTGGTTGTTTCGTTTGGGTTACTTCCTAATTGGGCCACAAGTCGTTCTTACGGGAAATCATCATTGGTGGCCACTTGTTCCTTTTTTATATTCTCAAGTCTAGAGAGATGATTAGCTACGACATTTTCAGTGCCCTTTTTATCTTTGATCTCTAGATCGAATTCTTGCAATAGTAATATACATATAAAGAGTCTTGGCTTGGAGTCCTTTTTACTTAAAGGGTACCTAATAGCAGTGTGGTCAGTGTAGACAATTATCTTAGCTCCTACCAAGTAAGAACGAAATTTATCTAGCGCGAACACGACAACTAGGATTTCCTTTTCTGTCGTGGCGTAGTTCATTTGTGCTTCATCTAAGGTTCTACTTCCGTAGTAAATCACATGAAGCTTCTTATCCTTTCGTTGTTCGAAAACTACTCCTACGGTATAGTCGCTAGCGTCGCACATTATTTCAAAGGGTCTAGTCCAATCGGGCGGTTGCATAATAGGTGCAATAATTAGGGCTTCTTTTAGTAACAGGAACGCCTCTAAGCATTTTTCATCAAAGATAAATTCAGCATTTTTCATCAATAGGCAAGTTAGTGGTTTGGTTATTTTAGAGAAATCTTTAATGAATTGTCGGTAAAAACCGGCGTGTCCTAAAAAACTACGTATTTCTCTAACGGTCTTCAGAGGTTGAAGGTTTTCTATAAATTCTATCTTAGCTTTATTGAATCCAATCCTTTTATCAGATACTATATGTCCAAGCAAGATTCCTTGTCGGACCATGAAATTGCATTTTTCCCAATTTAGTACAAGATTGACCTTCACACATCTCTTAAGTACAATTTCTAGTTTCGATAGACATCCTTCAAAGCTCTTCCCACAGACAGAAAAATTATCCATAAATACTTCCATGATGTTGTCTAGACAGTTTGTAAAGATTGCCATCATGCATCTTTGAAATGTTGCGGGAGCGTTACATAATCCAAACGGCATTCGTCAGTAGGCGTATGCACCATAAGGACATGTGAAGGTAGTGTTTTCTTGGTCATCAGGATGAATTGGAATTTGGAAGAATCTTGAACATCCGTCTAAGTAACATAAATAAGAGTGTTTAGCCAATCTTTCGAGCATCTGATTGATAAGAGGTAGATGGAAATGATCTTTATGAGTGACTTTATTTAATTTTTTGTAGTCAATTCACATTCTCCATCCATTTTCAACACGTTTTGTTACAACTTCTCCTTTCTCATTTTCGAAAACAGTAACTCCTCCTTTCTTGGGTGCGACATGTACATGGCTAACCCATTTACTGTTGGATATCAGGTATATAATTTCTACTTCTAACAACTTTTGTATCTCTCTCTTGAATACATCATTCAAAATTGGGTTAACTCTCCTTTGGTGTTCCCTAGAGGTTCGGCGGTCCTCCTTTAGCATAATGGGATGCATGCATATAGAGGGGATAATTCCTTTTAGGTCTGAGATGTTATAGCTTAAAGCTGCAGGGTACTTCCTTGAGACATGTAATAATTTCTCAGTTTCTATCTGTCCTAAGTCCGTGTGTTGACTATTACCAGGCGTTCGAGCTCTGGGTCTAGGAATTCATACCTCAGATTTTTGGGTAATATCTTAAGTTCTATAGAGGGTTTGTTTGGGTAGGGCATATGATCTGGAGTAAGTGCAAGACATTCACTTAGGCTCCTATCTACATATGGCTTTCGCCATTCATCATCTTCAAATATAGGAGGTGCTGGAATCTTTAGTATTTTAATATACTTAGGTGGTTTCATTTCCATTTCTCTTACACATTCGTCGATGATGTCTAAGGAACAACAAGAGTCATTTATAGTCGGTGCCTTCAATAGTTGTGAAAGAATAAATTCAAATTTCTCTTCACCAACCTTAAAGGTTAGTTTTCCTTTCTTCACGTCTATAATGGCGCCAGCTGTGGCCAAAAAGGGTCTTCCTAAAATGATTGGAATGTTGGAAGCCTCCTTTTTGCCCATAATTATAAAGTCGGTAGGGATGTAGAATTGACCTATTTGAACGGGAACGTTTTCTAACATACTTATGGGGAACTTAACAGAACGGTCAGTCAGTTGGAGAGACATTCTCGTGGGTCTTACTTCTCCTAGTTTCAGTTTTTCACAGATGGAAAGGGGCATTAAACTAACACTGACTCCTAAATTGCAAAGTGCTTCGTCTATGACAAATTTTCCTATCACGCAAAGTATGAAAAAACTACCTGGATCTTTTAGCTTTGGAGGCATGTTATTTTGAATTATAGCGTTACACTCAGCTGTGAGCATCACAGTTTCATTATCCTTGAGCTTTTTCTTGTTGGAAAGAATTTCTTTAAGGAATTTAGCATACGAAGGCATTTGTGTGATGGCTTATGTGAAAGGGATTGTGTTATTCAACTATTTCAGAAGATCTACAAATTTCTTAAATTGCCCTTCGATTTTATACTTAAAAAGTCGTTGAGGATAAGAGATAGGTGGTTTATATGGTGGTGGAGGCACATATAGTCTTTATTCATCTAAGACCTCTTTGTTTTTGTCTCTCTTCCCATTGTCAGTTGATTTATCTTATTGATCATTGTTTGCTACTTTTTTGCTTCTTTTCCAGAATCATGATACATGGGTGGATTTTGAAGTCTCGGATATACTGGCCCATCTAATTTTGTCCCACTTCGTAGTGTGATAGCATTAGCATGACCTTTCGGGTTAGGTTATGGTTGGCCACGAAATACTCCAGTTGGGGCTGCTATTGCTGCTTGTTGTTGGGCCACTTGAGAAATTTGGGTTTCTAACATTTTGTTATGGGTAGCCATAATATCAAGCTTATTCGATATTTGTTTCATTAACTCATTCGTGTGAACATGTTAGTTAGCAAATTCTTTATTTTATTGGGTTTGGGTTGCGATAAAGTTATCCAACAGTAGTTCGACATTTGACTTTCTAGGTGCTTCAGGAGCAGCGGGGGCTCCTTTTAGATAACTCGGAGGAATTGGAGGTGCTGGATTTGGTGAAAACAAAGCATTGTTACTCTTATAGAAAAAATTAGGATGGTTTCTCTAGCTTGGGTTATAGGTGTTTGAGTATGGGTTCCCTTGGGCATAGTTTACATGGTCAGTTGGAATACCAGCCAATAAATGACATTCAACAGTGTTATGCCCAAATGTTCCACATAATTCGTGGTAGGGTGTCACAGCAGCTACGGTAGCTGCTGGAGTTACGATCAAACTTTCAATCTTTTTGGTAAGGGCATCCACTTTAGCATTGACATGGTTTATGCCATTAACTTCATACATTCCGCTCTTTAGTGGTGGTTTCTCTATAGGTGTTATCTCACCTCCCCATTGGAAGTGATTTTGTGCCATTTTTTCAATGATTTGATAGGCTTATTCGTAAGGTTTATCCATTAGAGCACCGCCAACGGAAGCGTCTAAATTCAGTTTAGTGTTGTACAGGAGACCATTGCAGAAAGTATGGATATTCAGCCACTGCTCAAGTCCATGATGGGGACAAAGCCTCAGCATATACGTGTATCTCTCCCACGCTTCGAAAAGAGATTCATTGTCTTTCTTCCTAAATTCATTAATTTGGGCTCTTAGCATATCAAGTTTGTTAGGTGGAAAATATTGTGCTGAGAAGACTTTCTTTAACTCGCCCCACATAGTGATAAAGTTGGATGGTAGAGACTGGAGTCAAGCTCTCGCTCTATCTCTTAAATAAAAAGGAAAAAGATGTAGTCTTATGGCTTCGGGATTAACGCCATTTGCTTTCACTGTGTTTGCATATTGTACAAACACTGGTAAATGAAGGTTTGGATCGTCCTTAGGGCTACCAGAAAATTGGTTTTGTTGCACGGCTTGTAACAGTGAGGGTTTTAAATCAAAATCGTTTCAGTCGATGGCAGAGGAAGCAATGTTGTTATGTGTATCTTCTTGCGATGGAGCAACATAGTCTCGAAGAGGATGATTTGGATTTTCGGCCATAACTGGTTCTGGGATATTCAGGTCAGGAATGTTGTATTTCAAACAAAACTCTTTGATTTAGTGTCTTAGTATTATATAACGCTTTACTTCGTCAATCAATTGTTCCAACTCTTCACCTTGTAAGCGAGTGTTTGGCATACAACTGTCGAATAAATGTTTGCCTTAGTCTATATGGTGCAATGATGGAGTCACACTATTGACTAAATTAGTCCCCGACAACGGCACCAAAAACTTGATCGCGGCTTTATGAGTTTTTCGGATTATCTAACTACAAGTATACAGTCTATCACGTAGTTTTCAAAGATATTGAGCCCACAAAGACTAATAATCAATATAGTGTTATCAATTGATGTAATGTAAAGCTAAGGCTATTGATTACTTAATTTTGACGTAATTATAAACTAGAATTGGAATAGGATTTAGGAAAAATATCAAGAAAGGGAGGCCGGAATGTGGATTTCGTGCACCTCAGAAACTCTGTAATTCATTGGCGTTTGTTTTATTTTAAACTTCTTTCAGTAGGAAAAACCAATTTAAAAACTCTATCTCACACTCTCGTGCTATTGATTAAAGCTACACCCACTAACCATGATATTTTGCTCTCGCTCACCCATTTCAATTAAGAAGCATTTTTTGAAAACAAAATAAGTCTTAATTGATGCCTAAAACGCTCTCGCTTTATTAAGGATTAATGTCCAATTTCAACTATCCGGTTCAACTCTAACACTCTCGTGCTATCGACTCAAACCTTACTTGCTTTTCACTATCAAGCAAAAACGTTTGAATTAGACTTGAAAACTAAAGCCACAAAAATAGTTTAAAAAAAGTTTACGCCAAATTCATTACCGAGTCCTGTCGAAACGACGATCCTCACATACTGGACTCAAAGACGTTTAGCTAGACATGGAATTAAAATCAAACAAACTAAACATGGTAATTGAAATTAAAGACAACATGGTAATCTAATTTAAGTGCGATAAACTGAAATATAAAGTAATAACGTAAAAACCTAAAAACTTGAATTAAATTGTGAGAAACTTCAAATAACACGAATGGAAATAAATGACTTAATTATGTTGGCATGCTTATGATCCAAGAGTGCAGAAAATTAAACTAAAGTTGCGATAACCTCTCGATGTGAGAGGTTATCACTTTGAATGTGATATCTACCTAAAACTAAAAACAACAGAGCTTCCGCATAATAGTTAGATGTCTAAAACTTATGAAAACAATGCCTTATATAGAGTCTCAATGTTGCAAAACCCTTTTCAAACGTGTAGAATTCCATTGAGAAAATGTAAGAGAGTGGGAAAGAATGAGCTAAGTTGGTTTTCTCCATATTCTGTTACTGTGCATGTATGGCGACCACCATTAGGATCATGGTGAACGCCATGAGCTTAAGTTGGATGATGACGTGGTCGGGTGCATGGAGAACGCCATAAGGTGATAGCAACCTCCATGCACCAGAAACTTGTTTTTCCTGCATTTTCTCCATTTTCTTGCTCCTTTTCCGGTCTCTACGTCTGGACATTCTATAATCGACAAGTATCTGAAATGCAAACCAAACATGTCATAAAGGTAATAAAACATGATAAAATGGCACTAAATAGCATGTGAATTGAGTCGAGATATACGATACATTTCCGCGTTATCAATAAACCAAACCCAAAATCAAATATCTAACTCCATTATAGTTCCATAAAAAATGGAGAAAATAATCATGCCTAACATTATATAAGAAGGAAGAGATTCCATTAAACATAAATACATTAAAGCGAAAGATGTCACCCTAAAATCAACAAAGAATCAAAATTCTTAGTGTATGAAGAAGATGAAATTCAAGATTCTCAAGGAAACAACCAAATATGCATTCTAAGAAAAATTGTAACTAAGAAACCTCTAAATCTCATTGTTATAGAACTTGAACATGCAATTTCCAAAATCACAATGGAAAAAATAAAAGACAACTGAATTCTAATGGAAGCCCGTGGATTTTTAGAAATTCATGGTTTATCCTTCATGAATGGAACATAATCACTTCCATGGGGTCTTTGGAATTCTTTAAAGCTCATATTTGGGTCCATATTTAGGGGTTACTAATCAACGGTAAAACCCTACAAATGTGTCGGAAACTTGGAGAAAAACTTGGTGGGGTATGCAAAGCAGTAGTGTCTAAAATGCTTGATTGATCCATCATCATCATAGTCAACGTAAAAAATAAGGTGGATACTTCTATCAAACAATGCATGTACATTGAGGGTAAAGCTAATGAGGTAAAATTGATTGACTTTAGGTATGAAAAACTTCATATGTTTCATTTTCAATGTGGTTTAATGGGTAACAAAGAAGATCATTGCAAAACCCTAGTCAATCTGGGTCATGGCATCACATAAGTTAATCCTCTTGGTCCATGGTTAAAAACAAACCAATATGGCCGAAGACAATTTCAACAAAAGGGGAAACCCAATTGATCTTAATATAACTAATGTTATTAACCAAACTTTTTTGGATTGTCTCTTAAATGATTTAGATTACACATAAAACATGAAAACTTGGTGCAACAATCAACAAGGAACTCATTTTGTTTCCTCTAAATTAGACACTTTCATGGCTACTGATAGTTGGAAATGTCTACACCCTCACTATACCAACACCCACCTAACCAGAAACAGATCGACTCATAATCCTATTGATTTGACATTTAACCCCTTCTTCACCCAATCTGCCACTAGAACCAAAAACTGAAAACCCAATTTTTTTTAGAGAATCTGGATGGAGAATATAGAAATAGAAGGCATTGTTCTCAAGAGTTGAACTCAGGTCAATAACAATGATAAAGATAAACTCAAACACACTCTAAATTCTTTGTGGAATTAGGGCAAGTCCAAATTTGGTGAAATTGATAAAAAGAAAAACTTAAAGAACTTCATCTTGGACTTAAAAGAGCCCAAAATGGCAACTACCAAAACAAAAATAAAGACCTTATTATTAGCCATCAAGAAGAGATTGATACCCTCATCCATGTTCGGAATTTGAGCCATCTAATTCTACAACAATTTTATGCCCCTTTAAACCTTGTTTCTTGCAAAACTTATAAATTTGTTGTCAAACAAACTCCTGGCCAATGTCAGATCTTCTTTCTCTATCATGTCCTGATCTCTAGTTACATATTTTTTTATCATGAAAGTATTTACCGACTAATGATGCATTAATAGCAACAGTGAAACCATCTAAAACATATAACCCACATGTTTTAGACCCTTTAGACACAATCAATGTACCATGTTAAATGTTTAGTACTCCATGTTCAACTCTAGTGCAATAGTCTAAATCATCAAGTATGGTTATGAGCACCAAGTTTCATTTAAGATTAGGAATATACTCACATTTCATAGAAGGAACTCAAGGTTATAAAATATTTTAATTCTAATCATACGAATATCATGAAATTTTCAAGCCTTATTGTCATCGAGTCGAACAACTTCACCTTCTTTTAGGTGCAAAGTCTTAAAGTGTTCTTTTTTTTGGCACATGTGATAAGAGCATCCTAAGTTCATGACCTAAATATTATCTCTAAACTCATCACCACTAACGCACCAACGCTTTCATAAAGATCTTTATTTAAGCAAATTATAATGTGAACATAATCATCATTGCCCCCTCTCAGGATAATCCTTTTTTAAGTGAATGGTTTTATGAAAAACACCGCATTTTAACATTGACTTATCAAAACCCATGGATTTGTACTTCTCACTACCCTAACCCCTTCCTCTTGAAACACTCAAGCCTTTACTACTATTGTTAATCTTCAAACATTTCATTTTTGATAGCCCCTTAGACCTTACAGCTATCTGGACTTCATCCAAAGTGGTAGTGCATTTCATACCATAAATAAAGGTATCCTTGAAATGCTTAAATGATTTGGGTAATGAGCTTAAAAAGAGTAGATCCTTGTTCTAATTATCTATCTTCACCCTAATATTTTCAAGTCACAAACGATCTTGTGAAATTATGTCAATTGCTTTACAATGGATTTTTATCTACCATTGTGAATGAGTAAAGTTGTTGTTTTAGACACAAACTATGGGCCGAGGACTTTGTCATATACAATGACTCAATTTTGACCCACATATTTGCCATAATACTCTCACTAGCGACTTCCTTTAAAAATTTATCTCAAAGACATAAGATAATGTTACTCATGGCCTTATCAACCACCTGGTCTTCTCTTCTTGTGTTATGCATGCACGCATCAAAGCTCCACCCTTCAATTCTTCTACATACTTTTGTTGAATGTATATTACTTGCATTTTTACTTGCCATAATCTAAAATCATTGTCTTTGAAAAACCTCTTGATATCCCAGTTGGAACCCATTGTGCTCACTTGTAATCTTAATCTTTTTTCCTCACAATTGGCATTACTTTTTTTTAAAATGTGGTCATATGAGTCAAACCAAGAATGTTGATGTGTGGGGAAAAAACAATGACAACCAGAATAAATGACCTCAAACAAAATTAATCTACCAAACAGTGTAAGCAACACCACACGAGAAATAGTAAAATAAAAAATGAGAATACATATATTTTTATACCTTTTTTGATAAAACCGATCTTCTCTGGGGAGAGAACAACTCTTCAATTCACTATATTGTAAGATTTGTTACAAGAATTCACAATATGAGTTATAAGAAAATAGTCATCCAGATTTCCAAAAACATATCTTATTTTTACCCAAATATTTATTAATCTCTCTTCCTCCTAATATATGAATCACACACAACCCTCAAAGTGTTCATAAATATTTCCTAATCACCTTAGATACACTAAAGATCTTCTAATTCTTAGAATAATGAATCCTAAGAATTTCTACGATTGTCTCTATATGTTTTTCTCATAAGGATTTCATCACCTCTTTCTCATACTTCAAAAGTGATAGACTAACATATTTATAAAATTTTAAAATCCGGATGGAACAAATTTTCGAGCCCAAGCCGCGACCCAATGCACCCAATCTAAGAATGCTGAAAAATAGAAAAGTAAATAAATTTCTTGAGAATTGAAGACATACTTCCACAATCACCATTGATTTATGGTTATGTGATTTCTTTGCTAGGAGATGCTAGTTTGGAACTTGATTTGGTGTTATCAAAGAAAATTAACTCAAAGTTAGTGTTAACAAAGACTAACAATTAACCAAGTCAACTCGAAGATAATTCAAAATTTGACTCAACAATTAACTAATAAATCAAACTAGTTGAACTTGAGCTGATATCATTGAAAGAACTTGAGATTTTAATAATTTGACTTGTTCGATTTACGAAGCTGACTTAATTATATATATAAATATATAATATATAATATATAATATATAATATATAATATTTTTGTTTATCTTTTAAACATCTCATACACATCTTTTAAAAAACTAATTAAAAGGGTAATGATCTAAATTTGAAGCTTTATTTGTCAAAAAGATTGGTTTTTAAATCATGTGATTCAAACAAACGACCATAATCAATCAAGTTGTTTTGAATTCAAAAGTAATCAAGTTCGAATTAAAATCAAGAATTACAATAAACTCGAATTAAATTTTAATATAAACTAATTCTTATCCGATTAAATTGTGCTGAAACGAGTTTGATTCGAATAAATTTCTGAGTAAACTTAACTTATCTCTTTCCCTTGTCTAAATTACTAATCAAGTTAATGTACTAATCGAATGCACTACAAAATTTATCTATAGTAGAGAGCTTGGAAGTAACTTAGAAGCTGTTGGTTTAAATTACAAAGCAAATAATACATTAAGAAAGATACAAAATAAGAGCAAAAACAAAGAACGGGTTCGCAACGTTAAATCATGGCCAAAATATAAATTAAAATATCAATTGATAAAGTTTATTTATAGCTTTTAGTGACGTATTGGAATTTAGCAGTTGTTAATAGAATGATTTAAGGGCTCCACTATTTTGTACTCTTGTTTTTTCTTCTGTTTCCATTTACCCTTAAATGCTATGATTTAGGATTATTTAATCTCTTGTTAATTGAGTTTAGCGGGTGAAATTAAGATGGCTATTTTGTCCCATTTGTTCAAGACGTGGTCCATTTGAATTATGACTAATCACCTAAATGTGGCCTTAAGATGCCACTAATTTCGTTTTTGTCAACTTGGGAGTAAGAGATTTGTCCTTTAATATTCTCAACTTTTGGATAAAGATTTAATTTGTGTAATTGTTGCCACTCCAAAGTAGGTGGAAAAAGTTTCTTTTAAGACTGTGTTTGGATGATAGAATTTAAAATTTTATAAACGATTTAATTGAAATTGATTTATTTTTAAATTTAATTATTTGAAAAGAGTATTAAGATAACTTATTAAATCTTTTGAATCATTTTTATAAATTTTAGAGTAAATTTTAAAATTTTAAAATAGAGACTTATTTCCAAATTTTAGAATTTAAAAAGATTAATTTATAAAATTTCAAAATTATAAAAGACTAATTTGTAATTTTTAATTTTTTTTTATATCAATTGTTGAAAGTTTGAAAAATGTGAGAACTAACGTGTAAAATTGTATTGTAAATATAATAGTAATCAATTTGACGTTCAAATTCTATATAATAAGAGAGGAATTTGAAATTATTTGATTTTAGATAATTTTAATTTTTTTAAAATTATAAAATTTAATTTGAACAAAATGTTTTATAATTTTTTATCATTTTGATAATTTTTTGTATTTTTTTAATCATAAATTTTGTCCAAAATATTTTAAATTATCTTAAAACATTAAATTTTTTATTAAAATAATTCATCCAACATATTAATTAAAGTTTGTGATGGGGTTATTTGTTTTATGGCTAGTGTCATATGCTCCCCAAAAGGACTCATTCAAAAATTCGAACGTTTTGTCCAATTTCAAGTGTAAGGTAGCAAAATTAGTGTTCTTCATAGTCGATGATATCAACAAATGTGTGTGCTCATTATTCTACTAGAATTGTAATGAAGTTGAGTTCAGGTACTTTTTTTTTTTTGTGTATATTTTTTTTCTTAAAAGAGTGATTATAAAGTATTTTTTGGTAAGAGAGAAAAAACAAGAAAAATAAAATAAAACAAAAGACTACAATTTGATAAATGGTACTTGTTCTAAATCAGAATCAAAATTATACTTGAATTATGGTGTTGGATTCCTCATGCGATCTTGAAAATCTTTGTAGCTTTCCACACAGTCATTAATAAGGCAATTTTGGAGAGAATAATCTACTACTTTCAATGGAATTTGTCACCACCATCGACAATCACCTCAATCTTTCCAACAACCTGAAAAACTCAACATGATATCCAAGAACGGTTAGTTTCAAGGATGCACCTCCTTCAATCTCTCATTATCAAGATCTGAACCAAAATAAAGTTGAAGATGCAAGAATTTTGTTGCAGGGCTTTGAACACTCAAAATAGAGGAAATTGATTTTCACTAAATCACATTGAAAATTATGATCAGAATGATAAGATGAAATATGAGAAATGATGTCAAAAAGGTTTTATATGTGCTTAGGATTAAGTACATGAAACGGTTGAAAAAGTCAGTTAGGTTCGAATCAAGAGCAATCTATGATTTGAATCAAATGACAAAGTGAAATGGAATAAAAGAAAAAACAGAATTTGAAAAAGTTTCAGTTGACTCGAGTCATGAGGAAAATGTGGTTCAATCATGAGCCACATGATTCAAATCATGTACAAAAAATGTTTCGGATCAAATGCAACAACCCTGATTGGAAAATGTTGAAAAAGTGTGATTCGAATCATGTTCAAAATTTGATTTGAATCAAATCAAACTGAAGTGGACATCAAGAAATTGATTCGAATCATGTGTAAAAACTGATTTGAATCAAATGGACTAAAATTTCCAGTTTTGTCTCTGTCTAATTTGATTTGAATCATAAAATGTGTTGGAAATCCATGATTCGAATCAAACACATAAAATCTCAAAGTTCATGGTTTTAAAAGAACTTTGAAATTTTTACTTTGAATTAAACTCAAATAAAAAACATAAAAGCTTTTCATTCCACTTACTCATGCAATTAATCAAAAAACACCATGATCAAGATCAAACTTAACAAATGGTTTATGCATGTTAAAAACGAATATTTTCAAATTTGATTATGAGAAGTGCAACCGTGAAGGAGACTCGATAAATTAAAATTAAATCAAAGATGAAAGCGATAAGACAATAAAAAAATCAAATATAGGTGCTCCCCCTAAATCAATTAGGGACATACAACTACATAACGGGTCTTTAGCTTGGGTATCCCCACTTATCTGGGAGGCAATCAACTAGGAGTTTATTCGTAGCTTGATGTACTCGACCCCCATTTCATTGGCTAACATTTTCCCTGCAATTACTTCTTCATATTTAGTTTGATTGTTAGTGGTGGAGAACTCGAACCTCAAAGCAACTTCCTCTACTAGTCTGTTAGACAAGTAACTTCAAGCATAAGGGGGGGTGCATTGTGGTATTTAAAATTCATGATTATTTAAATAGTTTTCTCAATTACACTTGGAATCGTGTTCGTAACTTCTTACTAATACAGTAAATAGCAACGTAAACAAGAACGGTGAAAATAAATAGCAAAAATTAAAAAGGATAAGGGTTACAGAAGTTGCACTAGAGATTTATCCAGATTTATCCTAATGTTGACCTAGTCATGTCCCCAAGAGATTTTCTAGAGATTTTGACTATAAACTTTGAGTTTTTACAGGTTATGCCCATGATCCTTAATATAATATGATCTTGGGATTTTACAAGTTTATCCCCAACCAAACACAACTTTTACCCCAGGCTAAGCTAACTGACCGTTTAGAGATTTCCGGGCTTATCTCAATAACCAAAACAAAAAAGTTTATGGCAAAGTTTTAGAAACCAAAACATATATTTTATGACTGATTTATCTCACGAACCAAACTTAGTTTCCCAAGAGTATCACACTCTTAAGAATTAAAACAATAGTACGATCAATACAAAATTTTCCTCACAAGTAACGTTTCCCTCAAAAGCACCAAGGCAACTTAAGTGAAAAAATATTTCTAGAGAGAAAGAGAGAAAATAGAGAGATAAATTCCAAAGAAAATGTAAAACTTTGAAAAAATATTGTGAAATGAAGATAAGGAGGCCCTCATTTATATAGGAGAAGGAAAATACATAAAAGAAAAAGATCCATGGGCGAAATTAAATTTCCAATTGATTAACATCTTACTCTAATCAATTGGAAGCCCTAACAATAATCGATTATGATTAATTAAAAGGAAATAAAGGGTACATATCAGTTATAAGTCATTATAAAGTTTTCTAATCGTTTGGTTAATTTTTTAGGCCTTCTTCAATCAATTTTCTTAATGCTCCAATCAATTGGTTGGTTCAAAAAAGTTTTTCCAATTGATTGGATTAAGTCCCCAATTGATTGGGTAGTTCAAAACACCTTTTAAAAGATAGTGGATAATTTATTAATCACTTAGATCAGTATTGAAAATATTTTTAAGATATAAAAAGGTTAGAAAAATACTTTTAAGTGTGTGTGAGTTGCCTTGAACTTAGGAGCTACTTCCTTACTTTTACAAAACTCTGATCACTCAGACAGACACAACCTGACAAGTTTTCATGCTTCCTCTCTTTCATTACTCAGAGGCTTCAAGATTCTTTTCCAGATACATCGATCATATAAGAACATCAATATTAAGTCTCTTTCCTTGATGAGGCTTGAGATGTTTTTGTATATAAGTTGCCATCGACTTTAACATCAACAATTATTGTCATCATCAAAACTTCAGAGATAATCTTTTGCGGGATTATAAACTTTATACTTGCAAGAATATATTTCCATATTCTCCTCCTTTTTTATGATGATAATGCATATCTCAAGAAGGGTGTAAAAGAGAACTAGATAGATATATAACTAGAGTAGTTAAATTCCCCCTCAATTAGGCAGAGAGGGTATACTCTACTCCCTCTGAGAGTAATCTTATCCTCCTTTGGCATAGTAAAAAAGGCGGAAAGTAAAGCATATAGATTACATGGCATCAGGTTGAAAAGAAAACATATAGGCATATTAATCAATGCATGATTTGTTTAAAATTCCAAGTTCAGTTCTTATGAAAAATAGGTTTTCTTTAGGAATGGGATTAGCAAAACTATCTGGAAGTTGATTAGATGAGATTACAAATTCAAGTACGCATCCCTCTTTTTCAACACGATTCCTAATAAAGTGGTGCATAAATTTAATGTGTTGCACTGAGAGTGAAGAATACATTTTTTTTGCAAGGTTTATAGCGCTGGTGTTGTCAAATCTTATCGAGACAACTCCAAGATTAAAAACGTAACCATTGAGTTGATGTTTCAGCCAAATAGTTTGAGCACAACAACTACCCACAACAATGTATTCTGCCTCAGCTATAGATAGTGCGACATTTGCTTGTTTCTTGCTATGACATGTGCCACTAGTACTTTTCCTATCCAATCTGCACCCAAAAAATCAGAATTGGTGTACCCAATTAAGTCACAATCCACTCCCTTAGGGTACCATAAACATATTTGTTGTGTGCCAAAGAGATATCTTATGATGCATTTGACCGCACTGATATTTGATTCCTTCGAGGATGCTTGAAAGCATGCACACATACATACATCTAACATTATATTAGGTAGGTATGCATTTAGATAGAGAAGAGAGCCTATCATACCTCGGTACTTGATTTCTTTAACTGGTTTTCCATTTTTGTTCTTGTCAAGGTTGCACGAGGTCTAAATTAGGGTTGTTATTACCTTTAACTTCTCTCTATTAAACCTTTTTAATAACTCTTAACAATATTTTTCTTGATTTAGGAAAGTTCCTTCCTTAGTTCAATGGATTTGAAGTCCTATAAAATATTTAAGCTCTCCCATCATTGAAATTTCAAACTCATTGGAACGTGTAGTGTTATATTTTTAAGAGTCCCAAATAAGGGAGACTTCTGGGTCCCCACCCATAGTGATGTTGATCAAGAGACACCCTCATAGAGAATAGGGGCTCTCCCTTAGGACATAGTATGTGTATATTCCCATTATCTCCCAATAGTCACATGAGAATAAGTCATATCGTGACTCCTTGAAAAATAGGTAGTCAACAGTCTCCCTTAGTCATGGGGGAGTGATTACTATCTCCAAGGGTTTTTTAAACCCTAGGCCCAAAGGCCTCTATAAATACTTATTCCCCAATAGGAGATATGAAATATCATAACTTAATCATAATATCCAAAGTCAATATGATAACATATAAAGCCTCATATCTCACGTGAGCAAGACCCCTACAACGACCTTAACCTCACCATATAGGGATTCTTGTTACCGCAACCATAAATTATTATCAACCTACTAAGCCCTCTGAGAACCCCTTCCCTTGTAGGGGTAACATGCACACTTGTACATTTTTACCAGTACATAACATGTTTTCAAGCAAGAATTTTCTCAGATGATCATACCAAACCCCATGAGCTTGTTTTAGTCTATATAACACTTTCTTAAGCTTAAAATAATGATCTTGAAAGGTTGGGTTAACACAACCTATAGGTTGATCAACATATACCTCCTCTTGGATGTAGCCATTTAGAAAAGAACTTTTTAAATCCATTTGAAATAATTTTAAATTCATGATGCAAGAGAAATCCAATCACATCCTTATGGATTCTAATACAACCACAAAAGCACCAATCTCATAGAAATATATTCATTCATGTTGATTGTATCCCTTCGCAATGAGTCTGACATTATTTCTTAAAAGATTTCCATTTTTGTCTAGCTTGTTGCGAAAGACCCATCAGGTACCAATCACTAAATTAGTTGAAGCTTTGGGAATGAGTTTCCAAATGTCGTTTCGTTCAAAATGATTGACTATTATTGCATGGAAAGTGACCAATTTTCATCAAAGATAGCTTCATGAATTCCTATTGGCTCAATTTGCAAAATAAAAGCCATAAAATTACATACCTTATTAAAGGATCGTCGAGTAGTGACTCCCTTAGAGATGTTTCCAATAGCGTTTTGGATAGGATGTCTCTTGTTGGCCTCCATTCCTTTGGAAGATATTGATATTCTAATGGAGTATCTGGGGTTTGATACCGAGCTGACTCTTCTTCTTGATTTTCACTTTGGCCTTGGACCGATTCTTGATCATTTCCCCTCAGATTTGTCTTTTAAAGGATACCTGCATAATCGGCAACTTCTACTTCTACTGGTTTAGGGTTAGATTCATCAAAGGTAACGTGAATTAATTATTTGGTTGTCAGAGTTATTTTGTTGAAGAACCTAAAAGCTTTGTTATAAGTTAAATATCCTATGAATATGCCTTTCTCAACTTTAGCGTTAAATTTTCCAAGGTTATCTTTGTTGTTGTTAAGTATAAAGCATTTGTAACAAAAAACATCTAAGTGAGAGATATTCAAATTTCTTCCTTTGTATAGTTCATAAAGCATACGCTTTAGAATTAGTCTTATTAAGACACAGTTCATAACATAGCAATTGGGGACTATTGTATCGGCCTAGAAATATTTAGGACGATTGGTCTCATTGAGCACTGTCCTTGCAAGCTCTGCTAACTACTTATTTTTCCTCTCTACTACCCGATTTAGTTATGGATTTTATGGAGTGGAAAAGGTATGCAGAATTTGATTATCATTACAAAAAAAATAATTAATTCCTTATTTTAGAATTCTCCACCATGGTCACTTCCTATGGATGCAATGCTTACACCATTTTTGTTCTAGATAGCCTTGTCTAATTTCTGAAAGGAAGTAAACCTGTCTATTTTATAAGGCTAGAACAATATCTAGGCATGTCGAGAGTAGTCATCCATAATTACAAGATCATAGACTTTTCCACTTAGACTTACGGTTCTGGATGGGCCAAAATGGTCCATGTGAAGCAGTTGTAAGGGTCGATTAGAAGCAACAATATTTTTAGCTTTAAACTACACCCTTACTTACCCTTTTGGCACACATCACATAATTTGTTCTTTTCAAAATGTAAGTTTGGAAGATCGTCTACGTGCTCCTTTTGAACCAACTTATTTAAGTGATCCATGTGGATGTGAGTTATTCTCTTATCCATGGACAAGATTCATCCTTGTTACTCAAGAGACATACATCATTTGAAGGGATTTTATTTAAATTCATTGTGTAGGTATTTCCACTTATTGAGCTTATAAATAGAGTTTTATTTGATTTAGATTTTATGACCCTGCTGTAGCACCTCAAATTTGCACCCTACCTTGTGTACATACATTTTCATGATTAGGTCATTAACATAACATAGTTCATTGCATAACATTGCATTGCCCTTTGCCCAAGTGCAAGCCCACTGACAAATTAGGTCAAACTGGTCAGGAGAATCAGTCAAACAAGCAAGCATGTGCCATTTTCATTGGGACAAAGCCCTAGGGTTGGTTTATCAAGTTCATATGGTCTAAGGATCATTTTGAAGTGGTTTGGCCAAAGATTGGATGATCAAAGCTCAACAGTCAAGCTGAATTTCTTCAGAAACCCTAGAAAGTCAACTGTGGTCAACTGTGCCTGATTTTATGGATTGGAAGGTGTGAGATGGTTTGAAAGGCCTCATTCATGTCCATATAAGTCTCATTTGACATATCAAAGACCAAGGTTGAAGATTTGGAGGTCAGACAGAAAGTTTCCAAAAATAGCAGGTGACCTGTAATTTCAACTGCCCAAAATGGAAAGTTTTTCACCCCAAAATTACTTCATCATACAAGCTTCAAATGGATTTTTGTCCAACATGAAAGTTGAAGATCTTGATCTCACCATTCCAAAAAGTCCAAGAACTTGAAATTCCCATGTGTGGTTGGCAAGATATGGTCCAGTCATTTTCCAAAAATGCCCAAAATCAAAGTGGCATAACTTTCACATGGAATGGCAAAATTGGATGGTTTTTCTTTGAGCAAACCACATTTGATGTGTACTTTCATAATCCATCATCACATTTTGCCAAAAGCCTTCACATAAAAAGGTCAATTTTCAAGTGCACCAATTAAAAACCAAGGGCAAAATGGTCCAATTTGAGGAATACATGGAATTTTGAAATGGGACTTTTTGCAACACCTTCCAAATGTCATTTAGGACCTGTTTGAACCAAGTTTGGACAGAAAAATTGGCTGCATCATGAAAGGGCATTTTGGCCAAAGCTTGAAAATTGCTCTTAACACTAATCGCCTCCATTTTGCTAATTGGGATTAATTTTTGATTAAGGCATGGTATTGTCATACGGTGAACTAACTTGGGGTATTTTGCTTTTTATCGCAATGTCGCGGATAGTAAGAGTCGCCACCGACTTTTCTTTTATCCAATAAGGAAAGGTGGAAAAGAACAGGAAAGACCTCAATAGATTTTGGGTTCGGGAGGTACATTATACAAAGGGAAGGTGTTAGCACCCTTTGTATCCATGGTTATCCATGGGCTCTTAATTACTGGATCACTTATATTTTTGTCTGAAAAGTGTCGGTGAATTGCTTAAAAAATGTTTGAAAGAGAGTTTAACTTTGTAATGATTCTCGTATGAATGTATACAAAGTATTTATCTCATTTGATTTTGAAAATGGTTTAGAAAAATATAACTCGGTAATGATTCTAGTATGAATGTATACCAAGTGGTGATTTTCTAGGATTTGTGAAGTGTGAGGGGTGGAAAATGTTTTAGGTTATGATCCAGTAATTGAGAGTTATACCTTCCTAAGGTCGTTATGGGCATTTCCTATCCTTATGAGGGTAAAACTGTCTTTACTATTGAGAAGTAAGTAATTTTATCCTTTGGATGTTTAAGGGTCATCGTAGGGTCATCGATAGGTCATTGAAGGCAACAGTTGTAAGGATACCTTAGCATTCGAAGGGACGATCATCATTTAACCGTAGGCTACACCGAAGGGTCATCGAGGGACAAAATCGTATTTTCGAAGGCAACATCCGAGGGACCATGATTGATTTTATGATGATTTAATCGAAGGGTCTTTGCTAAGTGTATCCCTACATTCGCGGGACATGACCGTTATACCGTAATATCGTAAGGCAAAAGAGAGGTCCAAGATCACATATTTAAAAGCCACATTTTAAAGTTAATTAAGTAATTAGGATGAGCTTCCACATTACAATCAATACATTAAAATTAATACATTAAAATTAATACATTAAAATACGTTAAAATTAATTAAGCAATTTAGGGTGGATCTTCATAAGGGTATCCCACAAATAAAGTGGAAGGCCTAAACGGCGATCTTTTTCTGGGACCTATTGTCGCATCGCGCGAAAAACCGGCGGGAAAAGAAAGAAACAACAGAGCCGCCACCGTGCGTTATTTATCCCAAAAGAGGGAAAGGAAACGCTCGAAGTAAAAGATTTGGCAATGTATAGCACAAAAAGTCAACAAATGACTAAGCATGGAAGAAAATTCTCAAATAAATTGGAAACAGAACAATTAATTCCAGGAAAATTCATACACAAACTAGACATGTGATAGATGATTCATGCAAAATTTGGGGTCATTTGGATGTAGGGAAGTATGTGAATAAAATTAGGGAAAATGCATGATCATGGTATGACACCAAATGTAACCTCCAACTTCAAAAATTCATAACCAGCAATCCACAAATGGGAAATCCACAAACTTTATATGGAAATGAAGGTGAACATGTCTAGTTTCTCCACAAAAAATTTCAAGCTCATTGGATGCAACATGAGTATTTCACAAAAGAAATGGTAAGATGTATCATTTATGCATACATGTTGGGAAAACAATTATCAATAAAAATCCAGCCAATGAAAAATTTATTAAAAATCAAAATCAAATACTAGACACTCTTGTGAAAATGATGGAAAAAGTTTCATGATTTTTGGATTTGATTTGAGTGAAATATGAATTATGGAAGATTGGTAAATATTTGGATGAAACATGAACAAAAGCAAGGCATGGCAAGTCAACATAAGTTGACCGATGGCATTTTTGCAATTCTAACTATCACTTATCAAAACGGCTGTGTTTTGGAGGGCCAAACGAAATAACCTGATTGGTTGGCCCTCAATGAAACAGTGACATCAACAACATTAGCCAATCACCATCGAATTTTCTGGGCAAGGTTTCACGCAGCTAGGGTTTTAAATGGCAACAACATTCATCATCATTCTTCATCATTTAAATCAACAATCATAAACAAACAGCCTCAACCAATACTCGTGGCCATGAAATATCACTATTAAGCAGTTTTAATCAACAGTCAAACACACATAAACATAGGAAATTCTGGGCAGGGTATAGTTTCAAACAACAGCAGCATACATCCATGTTTCACCATGCACTCGATCAAAAAATGTGAACAAAACACATCTAGCATCACCAACCAAGCAGGGCATATGAAACCATCATCATATAACATCAACCAATCAACACAACAAAGATTAATCAAACAAATTTCTGGACAGGGTAATGTTTAATCATGAACAGCATATCATCATCATCCACATTCAATCACGAAAAAGCAAAATGTCCAGAAACGAGAAATGAGCATGGCAACGTGATCCTCATGTATCACACATACATAATCCCTTATTCATTTTCATCAAAGTACATAAACAAACAGGATTCGAGCAAGAAACAACATGAACACTAAATTTCAGATCAGCATATCTCTAAAAATACACAACCATTTCAAACAAACTTTGGCTTATTAGAATCAGCATGAAGTAAACTATCATAAGCATGGCTTTATTTTAAGAAACAAAAGATTCGTAAAACTGACCAAATCTGCAGGGCAAGGTTGATTCAAGTGTTTTTGCTCTTGGATGCTTGAAACAGACGCACAGCATGCCTCTAAATGATGATTGGTGGAGACTTTGAGCTCAGCAACCCTTGAGAATTTCCAAAACTCAACTTGCCATGAAAGGTCCTTGAAGGAAAAGAAGCACGATCCTCACTTCCAGTTGGAGAAGAATGGTGGAAATCAACCTCAAATGATGCCTAGATGGTCAAGCAATGAAGAAAAGCTCGGGTCCTTTCAAGGGTTTGGCAGAACATTCACTTATGGCAAAATGCAAAATGGTGAGAGAAGGGAGAATTCTGGTGCAAAGGCTGCTCTAGGGTTGTGGAATGAGCAGAAAAAAGGTTTAAATATGTCTGTTTTAGGTTCATTAATCCAATGCTAAACTGGTTTAGTGTAATGAAGACCAAATGCCATTTTGCTAATTTGGAGAGTATGGAAATGGAGGTGTGAGTTAGTGGTCGAATGGGCCTTGAAATGCTGCAGAAGGACCATTGTAAATGCTGTTTTATGATTTGCTTATGAGTGGTTAACTTGTTTGGTTTAAAATGCACCAATTGCATATTTGCCAATTGTGTGCACAAGTGAAAAGGAGGGGTGTTGCTGCCACGAGCTGGGCCTTGGTTATGCTGCAATTGCTCACTACAGATGCTGTCTTATGTTGCTTCAAGAATTGCCAAGCTTGCTTCACTTGTTTCCACACATTTTGCATATTTGTGAATTTTGACATAATGACCAAATTGGCAAGGAGATGCATGGTCTGGCCAAGTTAGGGCTCTAGACAAGTTGCAAAAAGCATGTGAAACCATTTCCCAATAGCCAAATGTGTTGAAAAGTTTTAAATCAAAAAGTCAAAGTTTGGTCAAACTTTGATTTTTAAAGAAATAGGTCCAAAAATGCCATTTTGATTGGTAGGGTTTTAGGACATGAAGTTTATATTTTTGGAAAGAGGATGAAAAATGTGGTTTGTAGGAAAAAACCCCACCAAATTTGGCCTTATGGTTTGAGAGATATGCCCCTTTGAAGTTCAAAATTTTGTGAAAATGATTTGATCATATCTTGACAACCACACATGGGATTTTGATGTTCTTGGACTTTTTGAAAATGGGAGAACAAGATCTTCAACTTTCATGTTGGGCAAAAATTCATTTGGAGCTTGTATCATGATGCAAGTTGAGGATCAAGAAGTTTCTATTTTTGGCAGTTAAAATTACAGGTCCAGTTTCTATTTTGGGAAATCTTCTGATTTGCTTCAAATTCTTCCATGATGTTGATTGCCATGACACATGAGGCCTATTAGGACAAGAATAAACTCCTTCAAACCATTTCCATCCATTAAAACCATAGAATCAACCACAGTTGACCAACTTTGACTTTCTAGGGTTTTGGACTATCTATGCATTGACTGATGAATTCCAAACCCTAATTCCTTGAGACTTTGACTTCAAATGATGTCTCAAGACATATGAACTCTTGATTGTTGACCATGGTGCCCAAATTCCACAAGAATGGCCACCATCCACTGCTTTGATTGATTGTTGACTTTTTAGGGTTTTCTGCCTGGCTGTGCATTGACTGCTGACCTCTGAGCCTTCAACCCTTGACTTGAACACTTCAAATAGACCTCCAAGTCATGTGAACTTGTTGGACAAACTCCAGGGCCTATGCTCCTTGAGAAATTCCTTTGCTTGACTGGTTGACTGATCTCCTGATCAGTTTGACCTAATTCTTGCTTGCTTGCTCTTGAGGCAACTGAGGAACAATGCAAATGCTATGCAATGGATTATGATATGCTATGACCTAATATGAGATGGTATGCACAATGATAGGTGCAAATTTGAGGTGCTACACCTATGAACCTTTGCAAAATTCAGCAAACGGGTTAGCATACCAAATCAGGGTGCAATCGAGGATTATACCGCAAACGAAATACAACAGCACAAATATCATGCAAAATAATGTATGATGATAAGGGAATAGATCAGAGAAGCATAGCACAGAACAAACGAAACATAAGCTACTGTCCCAGTCGCCTCTGCCTCGCCTAGCGAAGGCCTAGCGAATATTCGCTACATGCTCGCTTAGCGATGTGCTAGCGAGCGGCTGCGGGTTTTGAATTTCAAAACAGTATGACTTCGACCTGCGGCATGGCTTATGGCATCCAACACATAATTACATGGTTCAGCATTCACAATATTCAGGCACACTTAAATTCACATGCAAAACCTCAAATATGTTTATGAATTCAATTATAATATCACATGCAAGTTAAGAACATAAAGCGGTATCACATGCAAATTAAGAAAACAAAGCGATAATAGTAATGCAAACTTGTTTGCAATCGAATTGCAACCTTGAATTGGCGAGCCGGATTGAGTTGGGCGGCGGTAGCTTCGAGGCGGGTGAGCGGCTTTCAGGGTTTCCGTCTTCCGAATTCTCTGGATCAGCAGGGTTTCTGTGCCAGGGTTTCCGTTCTTTTCCGTCCGTCTCGGTCTGTGTCTTTTTCGTGGCAGAGGAGCTGGTATTTATAGTAGTAGTGGTGGTGACCTAATGGGCTTAAAATGAGGTCCAAAACTTCAAATTTTCGCAAGCTTCGCTAGGCGAAGGAATTGCTCGCCTAGCGAGCAAGCTATTCTGGGCTTTTTTCTTGGATCTGATGCTTCGCTGGGCGAGTGTCATGATGAAATGTTCGCTAGGCGAAGGGACTGCTCGCCTAGCGAGCAAGCTATTTTGGGCCGCCTTTGGATTGGGCCTGTTGTGAGCTGGGCTTTTGTCCATTTGATATCAGTGCCTTGCAGAACAAGTCAGAGGGTCTTGAGGAATGCTTTGTAATATTGACGGGCAAATTTTGGGGTATGACAGCTGCCCCTGTTCAATATTCTTGAACCGAGAGAGTAGAATGGTATGTGCCGTTCGTGGTCTGGAGGTGAAAGATTATTGAACACTAGAATGCCCCAAAAATTTGCGCTTGTCCATTAGTCTTGATGGGGATGGGCTTAAAGATGCCATCCAGGAAGTTTGATGAGGAGATTTCCAGATCGTGTCGTACATTAGACGGTATCTGGAGACATGGGTGCCACACCGGGTCGTACGTCAAACCGTATAGTGAGTCGTCCATTATGCCGTTGACTTCGCTGGGGAGTCAGAGCATGCTATATACTGCTGGGGATAAGGGATCAGAATGGATCATACGCTAGATCATATCTGGGTACCAGAGTGAGCTGTTCGTTAGGCGGATGACTTCGCCGAGGATGAAAACAAATCAGAATGGATCGTACACTAGATCGTCTCTGAGTTGAAGATCCAAATGGGTCTTATGATAGACTGTATTGGAGTTGCAGGATGAGCCGTCCATTAGGCTGAATCTGATGATAAAAGGGAGTAGTCGTACACTAGACTACACTTCAGAAATGTACCGTACACTAGGTAGCATCTGAGGAGACGAAGGTCTAATTGGGTCGTACATTAGACCGTATCTGAGCAGGATGAGCCGTCCATTAGGCTGAATCTGATGATAAAAGGGGGTAGTCGTACACTAGACTACACTTCAGAAATGTACCGTACACTAGGTAGCATCTGAGGAGACGAAGGTCAAGTTGGGTCGTACATTAGACCGTATCTGAGCAGAATGAGCCATCCATTAGGCTGAATCTGATGATAAAAGGGGGTAGTCGTACACTAGACTACACTTCAGAAATGTACCGTACACTAGGTAGCATCTGAGGAGACGAAGGTCAAATTGGGTCGTACATTAGACCGTATCTGAGCAGAATGAGCCGTCCATTAGGCTGAATCTGATGATAAAAGGGGGTAGTCGTACACTAGACTACACTTCAGAAATGTACCGTACACTAGGTAGCATCTGAGGAGACGAAGGTCAAATTGGGTCGTACATTAGACCGTATCTGAGCAGAATGAGCCGTCCATTAGGCTGAATCTGATGATAAAAGGGGGTAGTCGTACACTAGACTACACTTCAGAAATGTACCGTACACTAGGTAGCATCTGATGATATCTGTATATGTTGTACTTGCAATAAATGTCTGGGATGAGCTTAAAGATGCCATCGTTAGGAGGATATCGGAGTGTTGTCCGAATGAATGTTCCCATGAATGGTATCTGAAATACGTATCCGAACTTTGTACATAATTGATAAAGGTGTATGTCTGAATGAACCTTTTACTTCGACTATATCAGGAGGATAATTAACCTGCACAGAAACGTTAGCTTCATGCTATGTCATGATGCATGAGATGTTTCGTGTTATGCCAAGAAATAAATGCGAATGTTGTATGCATGCGTATGCTGTGAAATGATGTAATGAATGAGTTATGCGTATGAGAAGTTCTGCTTGGATACTCTACTGGGGAAAATAAATCCCCGTCCACTGATTGGAGATACTCGTAATGATGACCCTTTCTCGGCAGGGGGTTGTTGATTTCTGTCTGATGGTGGAAATATTCAACAGAGCCTGGCTGGGGATGGAAGAGATGATCAATCTGTCTGATGATATCGACTTCTTCTGGGAAATAACTGGCTTTGCCCGGGGAATAATGCCAATTTCTCCTGAGGAAAAACAAGCTTGCTGGGGAGACTAAAATTGGTAGCGAATTCATTGGAAGCATGGTTAGACCTTCTCCTTGATCCTGAATTCGGGTAGTAATTGCTATTGCTATTCTATGCATGTATTTTGATAAACATTGATCATATTCAAATGCATATATTAATTCAAATTAAATCAATGGACATTTACGCAAACAAAACAGAAAAGTAAAAGTGAAATAACATGGCATTGATTTTTGAAAGAGGGCCTATGAACAGGCAATCTGTGTACAAGGAGACAGAAATCCTAGTAAGAGGAAATTGTCAAGAAACAAAGAGAAAGCTATGCAGAAAAAGTCCTATTTATTTTAATTCCACTACTGCCATCATGTTTTCAAGCATCTCATCTCCTGCTGTCGGATAGAAGTGATTGGCTTGTTCAGTCCCTTGAACTTGGTTGAAGCTGACAGAGAACGGGACATAGTCGTACGCTTTAATCCCTAATTTTTGCCTGGACCGCCTTTTCAGGTTTTCAGTCCACTGGGATACCCCTTTTTGCCCAAGCCACCTTTTCAGGTTTTCGACTTGCCGGGTTAATGTCTTTATATATTTATCCCTAATTTTTGCCCGAACCCTTTTGATTCGCCGGGATGCCTTTACTTTTGCCTAGGTACGTCGACCTAGCGGGGCTTCTTTATGCGTAGTATTTTTTAACTATGTCCGCGTTCACAGGATGCGGGAAGTCTTCGCCATCCATTGTAGCAAGTATCATGGCTCCACCGGAGAATACCTTCTTAACCACAAATGGCCCTTCATATGTGGGAGTCCACTTGCCTCTGGGATCCCCTTGTGGTAGAACGATACGCTTGATCACCAAGTCGCCGATTTGATACACCTGTCTCTTGACTCTTTTGTTAAACGCCTGGGTCATGCGTTTCTGATATATCTGCCCATGACAAACAGCCGCAAGTCTCTTCTCATCAATCAAGTTTATCTGATCGAGCCGAGTCTGAATCCATTCATCCTCGCCTAATCCCCCCTCTTTCATGATCCTTAGAGAGGGAATCTGAACTTCCATTGGTAAAACGGCTTCCGTCCCATAGACTAAAGAGAAAGGAGTTGCCCCTGTCGAAGTGCGTACTGAAGTGCGATAACCATGAAGAGCAAATGGTAACATCTCATGCCAGTCTTTGTATGTTACTGTCATCTTTTGTATGATCTTCTTGATGTTCTTATTAGCAGCCTCCACGGCGCCATTCATCTTTGGCCGGTACGGAGAAGAGTTATGGTGTTTAATTTTGAACTGCGTGCAGAGTTCAGTAATCATCTTGTTGTTCAAATTAGTACCATTATCAGTGATAATTCTTTCAGGGATGCCATACCGACAAATAAGACTACTCTTGATGAACCGTGCCACCACATTCTTGGTGACAGAAGCAAATGAGGCTGCCTCTACCCACTTCGTGAAGTAATCAATAGCGACGAGAATGAAGCGATGTCCATTAGAAGCCGTAGGTTTAATCTCTCCGATCATATCGATGCCCCACATTGTAAAGGGCCAAGGAGCTGTTAACACGTTCAATGGAGCAGGAGGCACATGTACTTTATCCGCATAGATCTGACACTTGTGACAGGTTCTGGAGTGATGGTGACAATCAGCTTCCATGGTAGACCAATAATACCCTGATCTCAGAATCTTCTTGGCCATTGTATGTCCATTAGAATGAGTCCCAAAAATACCGTCATGCATGTCTTCCATAATCTTTTCTGCTTCCTTTTTATCCACACAGCGAAGCAGAGTCGAGTCATGATTACGTTTGTATAACACTCCATTACTCAGAAAGAATTTAGCGGAGAACTTCCTCAGGAATTTTCTGTCATTGATGGATGCCCCTTCAGGGTATTCCTGAGCTTCTAAATATCTTTTCACGTCGTGGAACCAAGGTTTCCCTTGTACCTTTTCAGTGTGAAGTTCATAACAGTGTGCTGGTTCATCTAATCGTTCAATAGTAATCATGGGAGCTTCGCTGCCCCATCTGACTCTGAACATAGATGACATGGTAGCTAAGGCGTCTGCCAACTGATTCTCCTCTCGTGGAATATGTTCAAATGTAATCTCTTCAAAGTATGGGATTAATGTCATCACCCGCTCTCGATAAGGGATGAGATTTGGATGTTTAGTCTCCCATTCTCCGTTGATTTGACTGATTACCAAGGCCGAATCTCCGTACACACTCAAAAACTTGATTCGCCAATCTATAGCAGCTTTGAGTCCAAAAATACATGCTTCATACTCAGCCATATTATTGGTACAATGAAAACATAGTCTAGCTGTGAAAGGCGTGTGGTAACCCTCGGGAGAAATGAGTACAACCCCAACACCATGGCCCAATGCATTAGAAGATCCATCAAAGACCATAGTCCATCGGGATCCCCATTCGGGTCCTTCATCTGGTTCAGGTTTTTCATCATCAGTAACAAGCATGACATCCTCATCGGGGAACTCGAAATTCATAGATTGGTAATCGTCCACCGCTTGATGAGCCAAATGATCAGCTAGCACGCTTCCTTTGATTGCTTTCTGGGTAGTGTACTGGATATCGTACTCTGTTAAGATCATCTGCCATCTCGCTATTCTTCCGGAGAGGGCAGGCTTCTCGAACATGTATTTGATGGGATCCATCCTAGAAATCAACAAAGTGGTATGATTCAACATATACTGTCTTAGTCGGCGAGCAGCCCAGGCCAAAGCACAGCAAGTTCTCTCGAGCAGTGAGTATCTTGTTTCACAGTCGGTAAACTTTTTGCTCAGGTAGTATATGGCATGCTCTTTTCGACCATACTCGTCATGTTGCCCCAATACGCACCCCATTGAATTTTCTAACACGGTCAAATACATGATTAGAGGTCTTCCTTCAACTGGTGGTATCAGAATCGGAGGTTCCTGGAGATAGTTCTTGATTTTGTCAAAAGCTTCTTGGCATTCGTCATTCCATATCATCTCTTGATTCTTCCTCAGTAATTTGAAGATGGGTTTACAGGTAGCGGTCAAATGGGAAATAAATCGGGCAATGTAGTTCAAGCGTCCCAAGAAACCTCTGACCTCTTTCTCCGTACAGGGAACTGGCATTTCTCGAATAGCTCTCACTTTAGCTGGGTCAACCTCAATTCCTTTACCACTGACAATAAAGCCCAAGAGCTTACCGGATCTTACTCCAAAAGTGCATTTGTTCGGGTTCAACCTCAACTTGTATTTCTTCAACCTCTCGAACAGTTTGTATAAATGATCGAGATGTTCCTCCTCAGTATGAGATCTGGCTATCATGTCATCCACATATACTTCTATTTCATGATGGATCATATCATGGAACAAAACCACCATAGCACGCTGGTACGTTGCCCCGGCATTCTTTAGACCGAATGGCATTACTTTGTAACAGAAAGTGCCCCACTGCGTCACAAACGTAGTTTTCTCCATGTCCTCAGGTGCCATCTTAATCTGATTATAACCCGAGAATCCACCCATGAATGAGAATATTTTGTGTTGAGCGGTGTTATCTACCAGAACATCAATGTGCGGGAGTGGAAAGTCATCTTTGGGACTCGCTTTATTCAAATCCCTGTAATCTACGCACATTCGCACCTTACCATCTTTCTTCGGTACCGGTACCACGTTAGCAACCCATTGAGGATAAGAAGTAACGGCTAGAAAACCGGCATTGAATTGTTTCATAACCTCAGCTTTGATTTTCTCAGACATTTCAGGACGTATGCGGCGAACCTTCTGCTTAACAGGACGACAATCCTCCTTCATCGGCAGACGATGTACTACTATGTCAGTATCCAATCCTGGCATGTCTTCATAAGACCAAGCAAAGATCTCCACATAGTCACGCAACATCTGAATCAACCTTTCTTTGACGCTATTTTCCAAGCCTGCTCCTATTTTGACTTCTTTTCTGTCTACTTCAGTACCCAAATTTACAATTTCGAGAGACTCTTCATGCGGCTGTATAGTCCTTTCCTCTTGCAGTAATAGTCTGGCAAGCTCTCCAGGGACTTCACAATCTTCCTCACTTCTATCTTCGGCTCGGTAAATTGGATTTTCAAAGTCATAATGAACAGTAGCGGAATTATTATCAATAGGATCCAGAGTGGATATGGATCTGCAATTTGTTACGTGAGTGTGTGTAAGAAAGCATAGCTTGTTTGAAAGACGACAGGAAAGATAAAGAGCGCAATATTTGCATGCGAAAAAGTCCATTGATTTATTGAATATGGATATGCTTATGAAATGACAAAACCCTTAACAAATTAGCTATTGTGCCCCGGGCATAGACACAATGCTTGGAGAAGTTCAATTGTAAAAAACAAAAAATTTGCAACACTAAAATAGACAATAACAATTACTCCTGACTAAAGGAAATCGGGATAGTATCTTCAGCCTTCCAATTATTGAGTCCGTCACCAATCGTTGGGTAGATCCAGCTATCCAGGTCGCAATCACTGTCAGCATCTTCTACAGCATTAATTTGACTCTTGTCAGGGCCGAACCCCAGGCCAAATTTGTCAGACTTGTATGGTACGTCGATCAATTGACCCCAGCCAGTACGACCACCATCTTCAACCACAGCTTGAGCGTCCTTCAGGGAAACCATGGCAGGAGGAGCTCGAATAACCTCGGGCACAAGGGGAGTTGGCTTAAGAACAGGACTAGGCGGAGGAACCACTTCAAATGACTGACAAGGAGTCTCAATGAATTCACCATCCATCTCGACGTATCTGAAGGTATGCACACTACTGACAATGTACTCTTCTTCTCCACACACGGTGACCATCTTACCCTCTATCGGGTATCTCAGCTTTTGATGGAGAGACGAAGCTACAGCACCTGCCCCATGAATCCAAGGGCGTCCCAGTAAGCAGGAGTAGGCAGGACGAATGTTCATTACATGAAAGGTAGTGTTGAAGACTTGAGGTCCTATCTTGATAGGGAGGACTACTTCGCCATGGACAACACTCTTCGCACCATCGTAAGCACGTACCACAATGTCACTAGGTTTCAGTTTAATGCTTTTACAATCCAGCTTATCCAGCACAGCTGTCGGCAGCACATTCAAGGAAGAGCCATTATCGATCAACACATGAGACAAAGTGATTCCCCTACACTCAATGGAGATATGCAGGGCTTTATTGTGGTTCTTTCCCGCTGGTGTCAGGTCAGCGTCGGAAAAGCCTAGGCCATTGTCAACAGCCAAGTGGGCAACATAATTTTCGAACTGATCGACAGATGTTTCCTGAGGCACATGAGCAGTCTTCAAGAATTTTATCAAGGCATTGGCATGAGATTCAGAAGATAGCAACAAGGATAACATCGAGATTTTGGAAGGGGTATGCCCCAACTGTTCTACAACATCAAAATCACTCTTGCGAATTATTTTCAGCACTTCTTCCATTTCTCGTTTGGCAACGTCTTCAGTAGTAGCTTCGATCGGTATCTCTGACTGAGAAGGGTTGACTGGTTCCTTTCCTCGGTTTTCGGGGACAGGAGGTGAGATTTCTGGAGAGAAGATCCTTCCGCTTCGAGTCATTTTACTAGTCCCAACAATGCCACTAGTATTAGCAGCATTATCCACTTGCTTCACGCCATGGACGTAAACATCACCGCCATAATTCCACGGAATAGCTTTGCTTGAGGAATACGGGATTGGGCCAGGTGCAGTGATGATTAGGGGAGCAACCCTGGGCTCAGCAGTAATCCTCACAGGCGCCCTGGTAGCGGTAATCTTCACTGGAACTTTGGACCTAGAAATCACAGATATTTCTTCAATAGAGTTTTCCGCCTTAGGAATCCTTTCGAAGAGAACTATACGATCGTCCATCAGCCGTTGAATACCATTCTTCAATTTCAAACAGTCCTCGGGCCGGAGTATGCAGAGATTGCAATCTTCAGCACAACCTGGAAATAAACCAGCTTGCACTAAACTCCTCTTTATGATCGGGAGGGGAGATGTTAAGTCCGCCACATTGGAAATATGAGAATCGTCATCCACAGCATTAACAGTCTTGTCATGATTAGGCATAGGAGCAGTGATGACATTAGGAGTCTCCGGAGGCTCAAACTCAATCTCTCCAGCTTCGATCATATCCTGAATCTTATTCTTCAATGGCCAGCAATCGTTTGTATCGTGCCCGGGGCTATCGGAGTGATATGCACACCTGGCATTGGGACTATAACGAGAAGAGGAAGTGTTGGGATTTGTAGGAGGATCCCTAAGGGTGATCAACTTTGCCTTTAGCATTCCTTGCAGTGCCTGTGCCAAGGTCATATTGATCCTGGTGAACTGCCTTCTTGGCCTGTCTTGTTTGGGCTGGAAGTTTTGAGATGGTGGCGCTGCAATCGTAACTGCTCCAATGGCATGGTCACCATTTTTCTTATTATGATTCTTTTGACCATACACAACATTCGATTCATTCTTCCCATGGTAGGACTTTTTACTGCTTGTAGAAGCAGCCGCCTGTAACTTCCCACTTCGAATGCCGCTCTCCACTCGTTCACCTGTCAGTATAAGTTCAGTGAAACCAGATGAAGAACTCCCCAGTAGATGGCTGTAGAATGGGCCAGTCAGGGTACCCATGAACAGATCTACTAATTCTCGGTCAGTCATAGGGGGTTTGACTCTGCCAGCCAAATCTCTCCATTTCTGAGCATACTCTTTGAAGCTTTCTTTAGATCCCATAACCATATTCTGCAACTGTAGCCGAGTAGGCGCTAATTCAGAATTGTACTGGTACTGCTTATAGAAAGCTGTTGCTAAATCAGTCCAGGTGCGGATGTCAGAGCTCTCGAACTGATAATACCACTCCAACTGAGTGCCAGACAGACTTTCTTGGAAGAAATGGATCCACAGTTTCTTATCAGTGGTATGCGGCTGGATCTTTCTCACATAAGCCCTCAGATGCATCTGAGGACAAGACGCACCATCGTACTTAGTGAAAGTGGGGATTTTGAATTTGCGAGGAATGGTCACATCGGAGACCAGACCCAAACTTTCGAAATCCAGACCAGGCGCCTTCTGACCCTCCATGGCTAGCATGCGTTCCTCCAGCAATTTGTACTTATCATCTCTCGGAGAGTACTGTTCATTTTCATAGTTCTCATCGTCATCCTCAGGGTTGGAGAAATCAGCATTCTCTTCCTCTGAGTCATTTTCCGCCCCCTCTTCCGGACCATTCGGGATTCCAAATTTGATTCCCGTAGCCTGTCCTTTACGCCTTCTTCCCGGGTTAATGAAACTCACAGCTTTCTTGTCTTTCTTCTTTTCGACCAAAAGAGCCTTCAGTTCCTCCTGCCCCTTGGATAAGCTTAGCATCATCTCCTTGAATTGAGCATTCTGAGTCTGGAGATCTTTGACAGTTTGTTCGAGATCCATTTTTCTGTTTGCAATGAAGACCGTGAGAACATTGAACTTGTAGAATACCTGTTATGCAGTGTTATGTTATGTTATGCAATGCATGAAATGTTTCCAAGGACTTTTGGAATTTAACTCCGCGTAAACTACCAAGAAAGAAAGGACTTTTATTAATAATTTTTAATCAATGTTTATTACAATAAGTGGTAAAATACAATAAAAGCTAGGTCTCCCAGGGACGGCTTCTTTTCGGGCGAAGATATGCATTGAGTCTCTGTTCCTCATTTAGCTGGCTGGTGAGCTCTAACACTTTCTTCCTTGCAGCACATAACTGGGCTTCAAAAGTATCCCTTTCCTCTCTCAACTGGATCCAGGATTTCTTTAACTCTTCGACATCGGTAGGCATATCTGGATATGGAATGATCTGAGGAGTGCCTCCTTCGACTTCTGGTTCAACCGCCAATGGTCCGACTGCAAGATATGGCATGACAAGTTCACGAGCTCTTGCGCGTACCCATCTGAGATAAGGCTCCATAGGAATATAGTTTTTCGGTCCTAGAATGCTTCTTTTCACCATGCCCCAAGCCCGTACAAATTTTTGACGGAGACCTTGGGAATCGTTGTCATAGTCAAACACAGTGCCTTGGATAATTATCTCATGTGGACCATCTCTTCGAGCACAACCAAACTGACGTAGGGCTAGAGCAGGATTATAAGTAATACCTCCTCTTATCCCCATGAGTGGTACATTAGAGAATTCTCCACATCGGTCAATGACGATAGCATTTTCTTTGAGATGAGGACACCAACGGATGTCTGAATGGGAGAGCGACATTATCCTTTGAGACCATTTCAAACTCTGCTCATTCTTCAAGACTGATGGAGGAAGGTGCGAAATAAATCACCTAGACAGTAAAGGCATGCAGCACATGAGAGTCCCTTGCCTTTTCATGGTACGAGTGTGAAGGGAATGCAGGATGTCTCCAAGCAAGGTAGGCACAGGATTATGAGTGAGAAATATCTTAATAGCATTCACGTCTATAAACTGGTCTGGATTAGGGAATAACACCAAACCATAGATCAGTAATGCCAGGACATCTTCAAAAGCATGGACATTCATAGCTTTTAGGAATTCTCGGGCCTTACCTACCAGAAATTTGGCAAGTAAGCCCTTAACTCCACTTCTTGTTACCCAATTGGTCTCAATGTCAGACTTTGTCATGTGTAAAGCTGCAGCAACTTTTTCGGACTTCGGGACCTTTTCCAAACCACTGAAAGGTATTTGATCAAGAATAGGTATCCCAAGCAACTTGGAGAACTCTTCCAATGTGGGTACCAACTGATAATCTGGGAATGTGAAGCAATGATGTTTAGGATCGAAGAACTGGAACAGGACTCTCATCATATCTTCTTTGAAACCAGTGGTAACCAAGTTGAGGAGAGAACCATGCTTCTGGATGAACTGAGCCTGATCAGGGAGTTCTGACACTAAATCCTTGAGTTGAGGAGAGATGACTGCAAAATTGATCCGGATGGTCTTCCTGGGAGCCATAGCCTTACAAAATAGAGCCAAGTTAAATCCCTAAGTCCTTGAAATGATTAGTGCAATGTCATGATGTTATGATGTTATGATGCTATGATGTTATGATGTTATGTAAATAACAAGCACGCACAAGTCATACGACGGTCATCCCTAGGTTTTAAGGCTTGCATGAGTTCCATAGGTGAGTACCCTCCCCACTGAAGTTTGGTTGGTTCAACCTGTCCTAGAATAGTAACCGGGTTCTAGAAGGATCTCAAATCATCGACCTTTCCTTAAGTCCACTTCAGTGCAACACCAAGTGGTTGACCGAAGCTTCCCTAAAGTCCAATCTCAAAGAGTGTAGCATCGAGTATCAACCAACCACAGTCGGAACCGAAGTCAGTTATCTCACTACTTTCTAATGGCCAGGATGAGTCAATTAGGGTTCTAAAGGTCTGGTTAATGCTTTGATGACACCACGCGAATGCCAAATTTTTCCTCAACTAACATGAGGAACATCAGGACATCCAAAGTGCCACATTAACCGTAGCCATCACTTTGACCATTCCAGTATACGCCGGATAGTCGCGATGATCTATTGCTACTTACCTAAGGTACACTAGGTCCGGGTGTAGGATCTTTCACTCAAAAATACCCAAGCAATCCCTTAAAAGTAAATCAGACAATTTGAATATGTGATCTTGTTATTAAGGTAACCTCTCTTTAAGTGGTCCCCAGCAGAGTCGCCAGTTCTGTCATACGGTGAACTGACTTGGGGTATTTTGCTTTTTATCGCAATGTCGCGGATAGCAAGAGTCGCCACCGACTTTTCTTTTATCCAATAAGGAAAGGTGGAAAAGAACAGGAAAGACCTCAATAGATTTTGGGTTCGGGAGGTACATTATACAAAGGGAAGGTGTTAGCACCCTTTGTATCCATGGTTATCCATGGGCTCTTAATTACTGGATCACTTATATTTTTGTCTGAAAAGTGTCGGTGAATTGCTTAAAAAATGTTTGAAAGAGAGTTTAACTTTGTAATGATTCTCGTATGAATGTATACAAAGTATTTATCTCATTTGATTTTGAAAATGGTTTAGAAAAATATAACTCGGTAATGATTCTAGTATGAATGTATACCAAGTGGTGATTTTCTAGGATTTGTGAAGTGTGAGGGGTGGAAAATGTTTTAGGTTATGATCCAGTAATTGAGAGTTATACCTTCCTAAGGTCGTTATGGGCATTTCCTATCCTTATGAGGGTAAAACTGTCTTTACTATTGAGAAGTAAGTAATTTTATCCTTTGGATGTTTAAGGGTCATCGTAGGGTCATTGAAGGCAACAGTTGTAAGGATACCTTAGCATTCGAAGGGACGATCATCATTTAACCGTAGGCTACACCGAAGGGTCATCGAGGGACAAAATCGTATTTTCGAAGGCAACATCCGAGGGACCATGATTGATTTTATGATGATTTAATCGAAGGGTCTTTGCTAAGTGTATCCCTACATTCGCGGGACATGACCGTTATACCGTAATATCGTAAGGCAAAAGAGAGGTCCAAGATCACATATTTAAAAGCCACATTTTAAAGTTAATTAAGTAATTAGGATGAGCTTCCACATTACAATCAATACATTAAAATTAATACATTAAAATTAATACATTAAAATACGTTAAAATTAATTAAGCAATTTAGGGTGGATCTTCATAAGGGTATCCCACAAATAAAGTGGAAGGCCTAAACGGCGATCTTTTTCTGGGACCTATTGTCGCATCGCGCGAAAAACCGGCGGGAAAAGAAAGAAACAACAGAGCCGCCACCGTGCGTTATTTATCCCAAAAGAGGGAAAGGAAACGCTCGAAGTAAACCTGGGAAAGAATCTGGTCTCGCGACCAAAGAGGATGGATTCGGGAGTCGGTTATGCGAAGGGAAGGTGTTAGGCACCCTACGCATCCGTAGTACTCTACGGGATCCACGCACAAAAGGAAGGAATATTGGTTGCTAAACACTGCTCAAAACTCACACACACGACTGGCTGAAAGAAAAGCGGGAGACTGACTGAAACTGAACTCGGCAGGATGTCGCATCCTGGGCCTACTTAGTCTATCAGGCATAGACATCAGAGTCGAAGTAGTTCGGACTGGGGGAAACGACACATGCTCGCTAGGATATTGCATCCTGTGCATACGTATCTTCTCGGACGAGAGAAGAATCAGAGCATTCGTAGCTCGGCTGACACGCACACAAACAAACAAAAGCAAAGGCAAACGTGGAGCTCGACTGCCAATCGCTGGACTTATGTCGACATCCGAACCAAAACAACACAAAGAGGCAAACATGGAGCCTGAATGCCAATCACTGGACTTACATCAGCATCCGAACCTAAACAACACGACAGATAGATAGGGAGTCGGGGACTCAGCCTACAACTGTCAAGCACACACAAAAGAAAAGAAAAGGCGCCCGGAGAGATCAGCTCAATCTCCTGCCTACATACTCCATCTGGTGTGAAGATCAGGGCGATGTAGTTCCCCTACACAGGGACAAAGGATCTAGCCTAACCAGATAACAGAGGGAGACACAACACTAGGGAGACTACGACTCGAGCCTAGATGTTGTCATGCAAAGTCAACCCTAAGTTAAGGTTTCTAGCTAAATGGCACAAGGGCCAACCTATCCTAGACAAGGCTTGCACGGGAAGCAAGGGTCTCGATTGCAACTAGGGCAAGAGAAAGGGGAGGTCTCAATCGCAACGAGGGCGAGAGAAAGGAGTTAGTGTTAGTCAAACTCGGCAAGACATCGCGTCTCGTGCCTACGTATCTCATCTGAACATGAGAATCAGAGTTGCCGTAGTTCGGCCGAACAACTCTAAGTATGGCTCACACAAGGGTTAAGCCACACAGACTTGACTTGCACAGGAAGCAAGTCAAACACAAACCTATTGCACAAAGGCAAGCACAAACTAAAGCCTAAAGAGGCAAACAAAGCAATCACAAACACATACAGCATAAGATAAACACACCAACAAGGGGGCTCAAACATCAAAGGTTAGGCACTAGGGCCAACTGGAATGGGGTAAGTGTTGCTCTTAACCTTGCCATTGAGAGGCTAAGGTGAAGCAGATGAAAGGAGATGAGGGGTGTGCCTCATTGCTTCTATCCCTGGCCTGGGAGAGCATCTGACAAGAATGTGTGGGTTCAGAAGGTGGGAACCCTTCTACACATTGGATACTGACTCAACTGTGCAATTGCACAAGATCTTGGGTTTTTATCTGAGATGCATCAACACAATGGTGTGAGCAAAACAGAAGACACACTGAATAGCAGGGGATAGGCTACTTATCCCTTGGGTTCTGCCAATTGCCTCTTCGCTTAGGAGGTCTTTGACTCTGTACAGGGACAAAGTAAACAAACACAGGCATTGCCTCTTAAGGAGGACTTCAGACAGTTTGCCCGGCCAAATTAACAAGCCGGGACTCCAGACTACATGAAGTAAAAGAAATTATACCTCAAGCAAATTGCTAAATAGCAAAGCAAAGCAAGTTCAGAGAACTTAAGCAACTAAAGTACCTGAAAAATTCAAACCAATCAGTAAACAGTTCAACAGTTAAAACCAAAGGAAATGGATAAACAGTCAACCACAGAAGGTCAACTGTGCAAAGCAAGACTCAAGTTACATGAGTCACCTACAAAACAAAAGGTTAGCACAATATAGACAAACAAACATCAATCAAATTGGTATGATCTTGGAAGCACTATGCTCAACCTGAAACAGATGAACTCAACATAAGTCCAAAGGACCACTAGGGCTAGCCTAGGGTCAAAGATGAAAGAAAAAGTCAAGGCAGCAAGGAAAAGTCAACTAAAAGTCAAAGTCAACCAATTAGAAAGCAATCACAATTGGGCCCACATTCAAATCATGCATTATGATCATTTCATGAACATTTGAAGTCAAAGTAAGGCAAAGGAAAGCATACAAAAGTCAACAGAATGACTTGCATCAAAAGTCAACCTAAACAATTTCAAAAATCATCAAATAAATCACACTCAATCCTAACATCTAACATGGTAGACATGTAAAATTTCATGGCATTTGGATGAGAGGAAGGCAGTCAACTAAAATCATGAAGTCAAACCAATTTTAAGTAAGCACAATGAAAGTCAACAAGCATGGGTCAACTTCAAAAAATCATATCAAATTGAAAACAGATGAGAAATGAATGAGGTTAACACCAATGCAAAGCTTGAGATGTCTAGTTATCACATATGAAATTTCATGATCACACAATATGGTATGAGAATTTCACAAAAGATTTGGCAATGTATAGCACAAAAAGTCAACAAATGACTAAGCATGGAAGAAAATTCTCAAATAAATTGGAAACAGAACAATTAATTCCAGGAAAATTCATACACAAACTAGACATGTGATAGATGATTCATGCAAAATTTGGGGTCATTTGGATGTAGGGAAGTATGTGAATAAAATTAGGGAAAATGCATGATCATGGTATGACACCAAATGTAACCTCCAACTTCAAAAATTCATAACCAGCAATCCACAAATGGGAAATCCACAAACTTTATATGGAAATGAAGGTGAACATGTCTAGTTTCTCCACACAAAATTTCAAGCTCATTGGATGCAACATGAGTATTTCACAAAAGAAATGGTAAGATGTATCATTTATGCATACATGTTGGGAAAACAATTATCAATAAAAATCCAGCCAATGAAAAATTTATTAAAAATCAAAATCAAATACTAGACACTCTTGTGAAAATGATGGAAAAAGTTTCATGATTTTTGGATTTGATTTGAGTGAAATATGAATTATGGAAGATTGGTAAATATTTGGATGAAACATGAACAAAAGCAAGGCATGGCAAGTCAACATAAGTTGACCGATGGCATTTTTGCAATTCTAACTATCACTTATCAAAACGGCTGTGTTTTGGAGGGCCAAACGAAATAACCTGATTGGTTGGCCCTCAATGAAACAGTGACATCAACAACATTAGCCAATCACCATCGAATTTTCTGGGCAAGGTTTCACGCAGCTAGGGTTTTAAATGGCAACAGCATTCATCATCATTCTTCATCATTTAAATCAACAATCATAAACAAACAGCCTCAACCAATACTCGTGGCCATGAAATATCACTATTAAGCAGTTTTAATCAACAGTCAAACACACATAAACATAGGAAATTCTGGGCAGGGTATAGTTTCAAACAACAGCAGCATACATCCATGTTTCACCATGCACTCGATCAAAAAATGTGAACAAAACACATCTAGCATCACCAACCAAGCAGGGCATATGAAACCATCATCATATAACATCAACCAATCAACACAACAAAGATTAATCAAACAAATTTCTGGACAGGGTAATGTTTAATCATGAACAGCATATCATCATCATCCACATTCAATCACGAAAAAGCAAAATGTCCAGAAACGAGAAATGAGCATGGCAACGTGATCCTCATGTATCACACATACATAATCCCTTATTCATTTTCATCAAAGTACATAAACAAACAGGATTCGAGCAAGAAACAACATGAACACTAAATTTCAGATCAGCATATCTCTAAAAATACACAACCATTTCAAACAAACTTTGGCTTATTAGAATCAGCATGAAGTAAACTATCATAAGCATGGCTTTATTTTAAGAAACAAAAGATTCGTAAAACTGACCAAATCTGCAGGGCAAGGTTGATTCAAGTGTTTTTGCTCTTGGATGCTTGAAACAGACGCACAGCATGCCTCTAAATGATGATTGGTGGAGACTTTGAGCTCAGCAACCCTTGAGAATTTCCAAAACTCAACTTGCCATGAAAGGTCCTTGAAGGAAAAGAAGCACGATCCTCACTTCCAGTTGGAGAAGAATGGTGGAAATCAACCTCAAATGATGCCTAGATGGTCAAGCAATGAAGAAAAGCTCGGGTCCTTTCAAGGGTTTGGCAGAACATTCACTTATGGCAAAATGCAAAATGGTGAGAGAAGGGAGAATTCTGGTGCAAAGGCTGCTCTAGGGTTGTGGAATGAGCAGAAAAAAGGTTTAAATATGTCTGTTTTAGGTTCATTAATCCAATGCTAAACTGGTTTAGTGTAATGAAGACCAAATGCCATTTTGCTAATTTGGAGAGTATGGAAATGGAGGTGTGAGTTAGTGGTCGAATGGGCCTTGAAATGCTGCAGAAGGACCATTGTAAATGCTGTTTTATGATTTACTTATGAGTGGTTAACTTGTTTGGTTTAAAATGCACCAATTGCATATTTGCCAATTGTGTGCACAAGTGAAAAGGAGGGGTGTTGCTGCCACGAGCTGGGCCTTGGTTATGCTGCAATTGCTCACTACAGATGCTGTCTTATGTTGCTTCAAGAATTGCCAAGCTTGCTTCACTTGTTTCCACACATTTTGCATATTTGTGAATTTTGACATAATGACCAAATTGGCAAGGAGATGCATGGTCTGGCCAAGTTAGGGCTCTAGACAAGTTGCAAAAAGCATGTGAAACCATTTCCCAATAGCCAAATGTGTTGAAAAGTTTTAAATCAAAAAGTCAAAGTTTGGTCAAACTTTGATTTTTAAAGAAATAGGTCCAAAAATGCCATTTTGATTGGTAGGGTTTTAGGACATGAAGTTTATATTTTTGGAAAGAGGATGAAAAATGTGGTTTGTAGGAAAAAACCCCACCAAATTTGGCCTTATGGTTTGAGAGATATGCCCCTTTGAAGTTCAAAATTTTGTGAAAATGATTTGATCATATCTTGACAACCACACATGGGATTTTGATGTTCTTGGACTTTTTGAAAATGGGAGAACAAGATCTTCAACTTTCATGTTGGGCAAAAATTCATTTGGAGCTTGTATCATGATGCAAGTTGAGGATCAAGAAGTTTCTATTTTTGGCAGTTAAAATTACAGGTCCAGTTTCTATTTTGGGAAATCTTCTGATTTGCTTCAAATTCTTCCATGATGTTGATTGCCATGACACATGAGGCCTATTAGGACAAGAATAAACTCCTTCAAACCATTTCCATCCATTAAAACCATAGAATCAACCACAGTTGACCAACTTTGACTTTCTAGGGTTTTGGACTATCTATGCATTGACTGATGAATTCCAAACCCTAATTCCTTGAGACTTTGACTTCAAATGATGTCTCAAGACATATGAACTCTTGATTGTTGACCATGGTGCCCAAATTCCACAAGAATGGCCACCATCCACTGCTTTGATTGATTGTTGACTTTTTAGGGTTTTCTGCCTGGCTGTGCATTGACTGCTGACCTCTGAGCCTTCAACCCTTGACTTGAACACTTCAAATAGACCTCCAAGTCATGTGAACTTGTTGGACAAACTCCAGGGCCTATGCTCCTTGAGAAATTCCTTTGCTTGACTGGTTGACTGATCTCCTGATCAGTTTGACCTAATTCTTGCTTGCTTGCTCTTGAGGCAACTGAGGAACAATGCAAATGCTATGCAATGGATTATGATATGCTATGACCTAATATGAGATGGTATGCACAATGATAGGTGCAAATTTGAGGTGCTACAGCTGCCCCTATTCAATCAGCTGGGAACCCGAACGGATGATAGCAATGGCTGTCAGACTTTCAGGGTAAACAGGGATTGAATACAAAAGAACCGTAGAAATTTGCACCGACTGGATACAATACAAGAAAACCACGTCATTTACCGATGATAAACTGCATGACAGCTTCAGAAAAGCAAAACCATTTACCGATGGCTAAAGAACTGGGAACTTGATATTTACCGATATCAACTTCAGCCAGACCATTTACCGATGGCTGCTGGGAAACAAATGACGTTGAAAAGAAGCAAGACCATTTACCGATGGCTTCAAAGGAACTGGACATTTACCGATGTCAACTTAGCAAGACCATTTACCGATGGCTGCTGCAACTGAGAATTCGATATTTACCGATATCGAAAGGAAACTGGGCCATTTACCGATGGCATCTCCGCTTGGGGAGGAACAAAATCTTTGTGGTGATACCAGACAAGACGTTTACCGATGACTTCTGGGGGTTCTGATTTTATTAACGAGAGAATAAAGAATGACCAGACATTTACCGATGACTGGGATGAGACTCGATGTTTACCGACATCGAAAGATGATGTTTACCGACATCAAAAAGAATGACCAGACATTTACCGATGACTGGGATGAGAAATTTATTGGGGAAAAACAAACAAATATTTGCAACTGAAAACCGGGTAGGACATTTACAGATGACTCTACTGGGGATTCCTAGCTGGGGATTTATCAGACATTTACCGATGACTGAAAGGAAGACTCGATGTTTACCGACACCGAAACAATGGCGTTTACCGACACCAAAAAATGACCAGACATTTACCGATGACTGGGTGAGACTCGATGTTTACCGACACCGAAAGATGATGTTTACCGACATCAAAAAAGAATGACCAGACATTTACCGATGACTGGGGTGAGACTCGATGTTTACCGACACCGAAAGATGATGTTTACCGACATCAAAAAGAACGACCAGACATTTACCGATGACTGGGTGAGACACGATGTTTACCGACACCGAAGCAATGGCGTTTACCGACACCAAAAAATGACCAGACATTTACCGATGACTGGGGTGGGATTCGATGTTTACCGACACCGAAACAATGGCGTTTACCGACACCAAAAAACGACCAGACATTTACCGATGACTGGGTGAGACTCGATGTTTACCGACACCGAAATAATGGTGTTTACCGACACCAAACAAAGAACACACGCGGGTGTCGACATGACACTTACTGGTATCACAAGAACGACATCTTAGATATGCCAAGGCAAGGCTGATCACTTGCTGGGGGTCTCACTGGGGGAGAAACAAACTTCTGTCACCATCGGGTGAGGAAATAAACCTCTGTGGGGATAATCAAATTCTGAATGCTGTCGAAGCAACTGTAGCAGACTTGGTGCTGATGTTGAATAAAAATGACCTGCCTCTGCCGGGGATACGGTCTGATGTGGTTTCGAACACATGAATGCATATGTTTGAATTTTTCTATGGCGTAATGCTCTATATTGGATGGAAATGCTACGCAGTTTGAAGATGCAATGATTACTATATGCAATGCAATATGATGAGAACTCTGCGGGGAAAAGTACACAGGACGACTGTGCTGAGGGAATCTTCACGATAAATCCACTGGGGGAAACAACACGACTGCTGGGGAGCCGTCAATATAAATTCACTAGGGGAAGACAAGGCAACTCGCTGGGGAGTAACAAAGTAACTCTGCTAGGGGAAAACAAAGGTAAACTGCTGAGGATAGCCCACATCAATCCACAAAAATTCCGCTTGGGGAAATGAAAGCTCCGCTGGGGAAGTTAAACCAAGAAAACTCTCTGGGGATAAGGCTCAGACAATCCTCAGATATGATGAACTCTGCTTCGGGGAATGTCTGTTACTCTGCCGGGGACGACCCACATAATTCACGAGTAGAAACAACTCAGCTGGGGATGCAGGTATCGACCTGCTACTGAAACCTGTCCAATCCACTGGTGGGATGAACTTTGCTGGAGAAATGTCTCGTGAAACCCGCTCCACTCGGGGATCAAGGTCACGACAGCGAGCAGACAGGAAGGAACACCATGGATACCGGGTTGTAGGTAGGAAACGGGTGACCGACCAAAGCGTGAATTGGTTTGTGTTCCAAAACACTCATCATCCTGAAGAGGGCTAGGAAAGCAATCTTGTTAAAGGATGGACATTCGATTTCATCAGAAATACAAATCTTACTCGGCTGGGGAGGACGACTTCGACCCAAGAGCGCATGAGACATATTATCTATAGCCGTCAGAACGTAGATAATAACCTCGCATGGAAGATTATCCATAACCGGGTTGTAGGTTGTTAGACGAATAATCGACCGAAAACATCCTGAAGAGAGCAAAGGCAAACTTGTTAAAGGATGAATCTTACTCTGCTGGTGATAACAATCGAAGGATTGACCAAAGAGCGCATGAGATATATTATCTATAGCCGTCAGAACGTAGATAATAACCTCGCATGGAAGATTATCCATAACCGGGTTGTAGGTTGTTAGATGGATAATCGACCGAAAACATCCTGAAGAGAGCAAAGGCAAACTTGTTAAAGGATGAATCTTACTCTGCTGGTGATAACAATCGAAGGATTGACCAAAGAGCGCATGAGATATATTATCTATAGCCGTCAGAACGTAGATAATAACCTCGCATGGAAGATTATCCATAACCGGGTTGTAGGTTGTTAGATGGATAAACGACCGAAAAGAAAGGCATCTGGGTACCAGACTAGGTATGCAAAAGATGACCAATCGAAAGAGGATAAAGTTGCTAACTCGGAGCAAATATCCAAAAAGGAAGGTGAAGACCCAATGGGGACAATACTGCTTGATCAAGGCAAGTATCCAGAGGGGAAAGAATATCAATACTGCAAACTTGGTATTGATAACTGCAAAGAGGGGATTGCATCTACCGGTTTGTAGGCAGGAAACCACGGAAAAGTAACCAGTCATCATCGGGATGAGCACAAAGGGTTAACTCCAACAAGGGGAAGAATGTGGGATTTTACAACTACCAGCTAGTGGGTAGAAAACCACAAAGATAGGACTTACAGCTACCGGTTTGTAGGTAGAGGCCACGGAAAAGCAACCAGTCATCATCGGGATGAGCACAAAGGGTTAACTCTGCCAATGGGATGAAAGTGGGATTTTACAACTACCAGCTTGTGGGTAGAAAACCACAAAGATAGGACTTACAACTACCGGTTTGTAGGTAGAGGCCAATGATCTGCTGAGAGACAGAGTGAGAAAAAAGGATTTACAACTACCAGCTAGTGGGTAGAAGACCGTAAAGAAAGGACTTACAGCTACCGGTTTGTAGGTAGAGGCCAATGGAAAAGTAACCAGTCATCATCGGGATGAGCACAAAGGGTTAACTCCACCAAGGGGATGAAAGTGGGATTTTACAACTACCAGCTAGTGGGTAGAAAACCACAAAGATAGGACTTACAGCTACCGGTTTGTAGGTAGAGGCCAACAAACAATATCCGCCAGGGGATGAAAATGGGATTTTACAACTACCGGCTAGTGGGTAGAAAACCACAAAGATAGGACTTACAGCTACCGGTTTGTAGGTAGAGGCCATAAATTCCGCTGAGGGTGAAATGAATGAGTGCCGGTTAGTAAGCGACTATTCATTTATGCCCCAGGGACGCACAAGAGACAGTCAACGGGTAGCCATTTAGGATCGATCCAAAAAGGCAGACTGAAACAAGACTCATCCTAATGAGGAAAGAACTCAATAGGGAAAACCCATCCCGTGTAGGGAGGGAACGGAAGCAACCGTCATCCACGAGGACGTATCTCAGTAGGGAAATGGAAGGAAAGGATAGACACTTTCTGCTTAAGGGGTAGACTCTACATGGAGAGATCAGACACACCCATATCTGCTTAAGGAAAATCTACTGGAGAGATTCGTATTACCAAATAGCAGGAGGTAACAATCAACAGATACATGGCAACAGCTGCAACATGAGTATCCGAATGCTATGATTATGCATGTATGCATTATGCATGATGAATGTATGATGAATGTTGTCAAACAGACATGCTCAACACGCAGGTCCAGGGATCAACTACCCGGTACCACTCATCCGGAGGGAAAACCAAAGTCATCATCCTGCAGGGGAGGAAGAGCCACAAGAGGCTTCCGGAGGGATCGTCGGTCACAACCGGAGAACAGAGTTCAACATACAGGCGGATGCGCCACAACAACTTGTGATGAAAATCAGAGATACCGAAAAGCCACCAGATCTCTGTTGAGAAATACAAAAGCATTGATAAAGCTCATCATGCCAACAACTCCGCTGAGGGATCTATCTGAGAGAATGTCGGATTACTGGGATGTCAATCCACCGAATACTGAATCTTCAAAGAAAAACATCCATGCTGGTGGAGAGGAAGACTGGCCTGCTGGAGAGGCAAAAGTTGAAGTCTTCAGTAAACGCTCTGCTTGGGGAACTGCCCCACAATAATGTCCGAAACAGCAAACTTGCTGGGGATGCCCCACGATAGGGCTCAAACAGCACTCTACTGGGGATGCCCCACAATAGAGCTAACAGGGATTTGGAGGGAGAGTGTTGTACTGCCGGGACCATGAAGATAAACAACTTCAAACGACACTGCATCGGGCAACTTCACTGAGGAGGGACCATACGAGGTTCTGCAGGACAAAGATACAGTCATGCTCGAGATACGAACAATTGTCTTACCTGTTGATAATCATACCACCCTCGGGAGAGCACTGTGGGTCTCCTAAGTATCCTTCCATCATTGTGACGGTTCACTTTGTTTAAGAACAATTTTGTGAAAATTTTGTTTATTTTTGAAAACAATGATACTTTATCGATGAAAACATGCAAAACATTTGTTGAGTTGAAAACAAATAAGAGTGCAAATAATTGGATAAAAGCTCAAATAGATGTAATGGAATGGTAGTCTGCAAAGGGCGAGACTCCATGGATCTGTACAAGTTTGAAATTGATGATATATATTGGAGAGGGCTACATTGAACATAATGACCTTTCCTCTACCATTCCGAATTTTCGATGTATTCAAAGCTTCAGTCGACGACGAATCGAGAATCCCTGACGGATGACAGATATACAGCACAGTCTTGTCAGGATGCAGTTACTTGCCAAATCCCTAATTTTTGCCTAGATTGCCCCAGTGTGAGGTGATCAATCTAGCGGGATGCGAATTCTTTCTTTTTTTTTTCAATGTCTCTAACTTTTGCCTGGATCGCCCTTTCGGGTTTTCAATCCACCGAGACGCTCCTTTTTGCCTAAGTCGCCCTTTGGGGTGTTCGACTTAGCGAGCTTTTGATTTTTTTGTTTTTTGTAGGCGAAGTATTTCTTGACTGCATCAGAATTCATAGGACGAGTGAACTTCCATCCATTGTTGTAAGTGTCAGAACACTGCCTGAAGAGGCTTTCTTGAAAACGTATGGACGTTCTTAGCTTGGAGTTCACTTGCCCCTGGAATTGGGCACGAAAGACAAGACTTTCTTGAGCACAAGGTTCCTTGGAACACACGAGGCTTGACCTTCTTGTTGAATGCTTTTTCACTCTCTGCTGATATGACTGACCATGACACATGGCAGTTGATCTCTTGTTTTTGCTTGAATTCAGCATCAGTCAACTTGGGACTTTGAGGGTGCTATCTTTCTTTTGTTTCTTTCTTTTGATTTCTTTTGACTTTGATTGATTTCCTTTTTTTTGATTTCTTTTGATTTCTTTTGATTTGGTTTTGCACCCTCCTCTTTCTCTTTTTTTTTTTTTTTTTTTTTTTTTGATAAATGCCCCAGTTGGCTGTTCTGCTGATTCTCGAGATGCAGCTGAGTGTGATCTTCTTTTCTTGCTCAAGAAGTCGGGAAATCTCGTCAGGAATCCCTTCAACATCATCTTCTTCCGCTTCGAATACAGGGAATTCAAAATTGGGAGATGACGTCCGATCATTATGCTCAATGGGTTTGAGAAACAACCTGCATAAAGATTTTGATATGAAAAGCTCTTTGAAAATCAAACAAGACAATCGTTATGCAGATGAAAAGATTGCTTTTATTCTTGTTTTTTAAGGTTTTTTGTGATCACCAATTTCATGCAAAAAGCGAAAAGGGAAAACAAATGGAAAAACAAATGTTTAACATGAATTTATTTGAATGAAAATATCATTGCACAAAATGTTGCCAACAATGCCATCACTTCTCCTTTTGGCATGGGAGAAGGGTTTTTAAACAAAGTGATTGTTACTCTGACTTAAAAACAACTGTAGGAAAGCCCACAGTGACCCAATTGTGGCAGACACCACCAGGAATGATGAAATTGTTCAAGTCCTCTGCGTCCTCCTCCAAGATAGAGGCATCTTCTTCTTCAAGTTGATCGTCATGGATGAATCCTCCCCTCTTGAACAGACCTTGCTCGTCGCATGCCCCAGAATAGTAGCCAATGCCAGCCCGGGATCGGTTAACCAGGAATAAATCCATCACAGTACAAAGTCTGGCAAATATCTCTCTGAGTTCACAATCCTCTTGCTCAAGATGATCCATCAATCCGGTAGAGATGGCTCTGGTATAGTACCGGCAAAATGCGTCTTCAAAATAAATGAAGATCGCAGGGTCAGACCACAGGACGGGAGACCGGAACAAAACACCTGCTGATGCAAATGATGCATGAAGTGTTTGTGCATATGCTTGTATTTATTTCAAAGGAACTCGAGGGTTGTATTTGCAAACTTTGAAATATTTAGCATTTTGATCATACATGAGAATATCTTATCAGACATATCAGGTGAAAAAATTTTCCCGGTTTTTTCATGTTTTTGAAATTTTTTGCAAATAAACTCCTTTGAGTTCCTTGAAAATTTTCTTTTTCTGATGATATGGATGCAGATGAATGTATGGATGTATGGATGCAACAAACATACTCAAGGGTCAAGCAAAGCACGCCAAACAAAGGTCGTGGGAAAGCTCATTGTATCCCTAATATCAATCATCCATTTTGGTGGATTTAGGTTTTCACCTTATCGACACCCAAGTTCCATTGATATTAACGGTACATGAACCGGCTCTAACATCCTTAATATCAACCAGCCGCTTTGGTGGATTTAGGTTTTATACCTGATCCGGGATCCATTGATATTAACAATGTTTGAACGACTCAACCACGAATCATGGGTTTGTTGAGAGTCACGAGCATGGAGTCTCGGTTAAGAACCACCCAAAGGGAGTGTACTAGGGTTTAAACCTGCCAAACATGTTCTATTAGAGGTTCCCATAATCATCGTTCCATCTCTCGAATATTATCGGAGGAACGAATACTCGTATTCCAAGAATATTCTCAAGAGAAACTCTTATGAGTGTAGTATCGCGTAACAGTCGTATCAGAACTGACATCTGAACGACCTCCGCACTACGGTCCTAAAAATAGGCCAAGATGGGTTTGGTAAACTAAGGTCCTTGGCTTCTGCGGAACATGATTGAAAGAATAATGCCTAACCACAAATAACTTGTGTGACATTATTAGTTCAACATGACCTCCACCAAGTGAATGGGCTCGCAAGTCAACTGGCTAAGGACTACTCCACACCAGTCAACGAGACTATGCCATTCTCCTATCCTAGAGTGCACTCGAGTTCGGGTATAGAACTCATCTCAACTGACTCCCACCCCACAAAGAAAAACAGACAACCAGCCAGGCAGAAAGAATCATGAATATGAATGCAAACATAAGTGTACACAATAAATGCAATCAATAAATGTACATATATACAATGAATGCAATAAAATACAACAAGCAGAAAGCAACCAAAACCCTAATCCTAGAGAGCGCTAGGAGAGACTCGCTCAGGGAAGATGGACCAGCATAGGTCAACTTCTCTATATCCCCAGCAGAGTCGCCAGCTGTCGCATCGCGCGAAAAACCGGCGGGAAAAGAAAGAAACAACAGAGCCGCCACCGTGCGTTATTTATCCCAAAAGAGGGAAAGGAAACGCTCGAAGTAAACCTGGGAAAGAATCTGGTCTCGCGACCAAAGAGGATGGATTCGGGAGTCGGTTATGCGAAGGGAAGGTGTTAGGCACCCTACGCATCCGTAGTACTCTACGGGATCCACGCACAAAAGGAAGGAATATTGGTTGCTAAACACTGCTCAAAACTCACACACACGACTGGCTGAAAGAAAAGCGGGAGACTGACTGAAACTGAACTCGGCAGGATGTCGCATCCTGGGCCTACTTAGTCTATCAGGCATAGACATCAGAGTCGAAGTAGTTCGGACTGGGGGAAACGACACATGCTCGCTAGGATATTGCATCCTGTGCATACGTATCTTCTCGGACGAGAGAAGAATCAGAGCATTCGTAGCTCGGCTGACACGCACACAAACAAACAAAAGCAAAGGCAAACGTGGAGCCCGACTGCCAATCGCTGGACTTATGTCGACATCCGAACCAAAACAACACAAAGAGGCAAACATGGAGCCTGAATGCCAATCACTGGACTTACATCAGCATCCGAACCTAAACAACACGACAGATAGATAGGGAGTCGGGGACTCAGCCTACAACTGTCAAGCACACACAAAAGAAAAGAAAAGGCGCCCGGAGAGATCAGCTCAATCTCCTGCCTACATACTCCATCTGGTGTGAAGATCAGGGCGATGTAGTTCCCCTACACAGGGACAAAGGATCTAGCCTAACCAGATAACAGAGGGAGACACAACACTAGGGAGACTACGACTCGAGCCTAGATGTTGTCATGCAAAGTCAACCCTAAGTTAAGGTTTCTAGCTAAATGGCACAAGGGCCAACCTATCCTAGACAAGGCTTGCACGGGAAGCAAGGGTCTCGATTGCAACTAGGGCAAGAGAAAGGGGAGGTCTCAATCGCAACGAGGGCGAGAGAAAGGAGTTAGTGTTAGTCAAACTCGGCAAGACATCGCGTCTCGTGCCTACGTATCTCATCTGAACATGAGAATCAGAGTTGCCGTAGTTCGGCCGAACAACTCTAAGTATGGCTCACACAAGGGTTAAGCCACACAGACTTGACTTGCACAGGAAGCAAGTCAAACACAAACCTATTGCACAAAGGCAAGCACAAACTAAAGCCTAAAGAGGCAAACAAAGCAATCACAAACACATACAGCATAAGATAAACACACCAACAAGGGGGCTCAAACATCAAAGGTTAGGCACTAGGGCCAACTGGAATGGGGTAAGTGTTGCTCTTAACCTTGCCATTGAGAGGCTAAGGTGAAGCAGATGAAAGGAGATGAGGGGTGTGCCTCATTGCTTCTATCCCTGGCCTGGGAGAGCATCTGACAAGAATGTGTGGGTTCAGAAGGTGGGAACCCTTCTACACATTGGATACTGACTCAACTGTGCAATTGCACAAGATCTTGGGTTTTTATCTGAGATGCATCAACACAATGGTGTGAGCAAAACAGAAGACACACTGAATAGCAGGGGATAGGCTACTTATCCCTTGGGTTCTGCCAATTGCCTCTTCGCTTAGGAGGTCTTTGACTCTGTACAGGGACAAAGTAAACAAACACAGGCATTGCCTCTTAAGGAGGACTTCAGACAGTTTGCCCGGCCAAATTAACAAGCCGGGACTCCAGACTACATGAAGTAAAAGAAATTATACCTCAAGCAAATTGCTAAATAGCAAAGCAAAGCAAGTTCAGAGAACTTAAGCAACTAAAGTACCTGAAAAATTCAAACCAATCAGTAAACAGTTCAACAGTTAAAACCAAAGGAAATGGATAAACAGTCAACCACAGAAGGTCAACTGTGCAAAGCAAGACTCAAGTTACATGAGTCACCTACAAAACAAAAGGTTAGCACAATATAGACAAACAAACATCAATCAAATTGGTATGATCTTGGAAGCACTATGCTCAACCTGAAACAGATGAACTCAACATAAGTCCAAAGGACCACTAGGGCTAGCCTAGGGTCAAAGATGAAAGAAAAAGTCAAGGCAGCAAGGAAAAGTCAACTCAAAGTCAAAGTCAACCAATTAGAAAGCAATCACAATTGGGCCCACATTCAAATCATGCATTATGATCATTTCATGAACATTTGAAGTCAAAGTAAGGCAAAGGAAAGCATACAAAAGTCAACAGAATGACTTGCATCAAAAGTCAACCTAAACAATTTCAAAAATCATCAAATAAATCACACTCAATCCTAACATCTAACATGGTAGACATGTAAAATTTCATGGCATTTGGATGAGAGGAAGGCAGTCAACTAAAATCATGAAGTCAAACCAATTTTAAGTAAGCACAATGAAAGTCAACAAGCATGGGTCAACTTCAAAAAATCATATCAAATTGAAAACAGATGAGAAATGAATGAGGTTAACACCAATGCAAAGCTTGAGATGTCTAGTTATCACATATGAAATTTCATGATCACACAATATGGTATGAGAATTTCACAAAAGATTTGGCAATGTATAGCACAAAAAGTCAACAAATGACTAAGCATGGAAGAAAATTCTCAAATAAATTGGAAACAGAACAATTAATTCCAGGAAAATTCATACACAAACTAGACATGTGATAGATGATTCATGCAAAATTTGGGGTCATTTGGATGTAGGGAAGTATGTGAATAAAATTAGGGAAAATGCATGATCATGGTATGACACCAAATGTAACCTCCAACTTCAAAAATTCATAACCAGCAATCCACAAATGGGAAATCCACAAACTTTATATGGAAATGAAGGTGAACATGTCTAGTTTCTCCACAAAAAATTTCAAGCTCATTGGATGCAACATGAGTATTTCACAAAAGAAATGGTAAGATGTATCATTTATGCATACATGTTGGGAAAACAATTATCAATAAAAATCCAGCCAATGAAAAATTTATTAAAAATCAAAATCAAATACTAGACACTCTTGTGAAAATGATGGAAAAAGTTTCATGATTTTTGGATTTGATTTGAGTGAAATATGAATTATGGAAGATTGGTAAATATTTGGATGAAACATGAACAAAAGCAAGGCATGGCAAGTCAACATAAGTTGACCGATGGCATTTTTGCAATTCTAACTATCACTTATCAAAACGGCTGTGTTTTGGAGGGCCAAACGAAATAACCTGATTGGTTGGCCCTCAATGAAACAGTGACATCAACAACATTAGCCAATCACCATCGAATTTTCTGGGCAAGGTTTCACGCAGCTAGGGTTTTAAATGGCAACAGCATTCATCATCATTCTTCATCATTTAAATCAACAATCATAAACAAACAGCCTCAACCAATACTCGTGGCCATGAAATATCACTATTAAGCAGTTTTAATCAACAGTCAAACACACATAAACATAGGAAATTCTGGGCAGGGTATAGTTTCAAACAACAGCAGCATACATCCATGTTTCACCATGCACTCGATCAAAAAATGTGAACAAAACACATCTAGCATCACCAACCAAGCAGGGCATATGAAACCATCATCATATAACATCAACCAATCAACACAACAAAGATTAATCAAACAAATTTCTGGACAGGGTAATGTTTAATCATGAACAGCATATCATCATCATCCACATTCAATCACGAAAAAGCAAAATGTCCAGAAACGAGAAATGAGCATGGCAACGTGATCCTCATGTATCACACATACATAATCCCTTATTCATTTTCATCAAAGTACATAAACAAACAGGATTCGAGCAAGAAACAACATGAACACTAAATTTCAGATCAGCATATCTCTAAAAATACACAACCATTTCAAACAAACTTTGGCTTATTAGAATCAGCATGAAGTAAACTATCATAAGCATGGCTTTATTTTAAGAAACAAAAGATTCGTAAAACTGACCAAATCTGCAGGGCAGGGTTGATTCAAGTGTTTTTGCTCTTGGATGCTTGAAACAGACGCACAGCATGCCTCTAAATGATGATTGGTGGAGACTTTGAGCTCAGCAACCCTTGAGAATTTCCAAAACTCAACTTGCCATGAAAGGTCCTTGAAGGAAAAGAAGCACGATCCTCACTTCCAGTTGGAGAAGAATGGTGGAAATCAACCTCAAATGATGCCTAGATGGTCAAGCAATGAAGAAAAGCTCGGGTCCTTTCAAGGGTTTGGCAGAACATTCACTTATGGCAAAATGCAAAATGGTGAGAGAAGGGAGAATTCTGGTGCAAAGGCTGCTCTAGGGTTGTGGAATGAGCAGAAAAAAGGTTTAAATATGTCTGTTTTAGGTTCATTAATCCAATGCTAAACTGGTTTAGTGTAATGAAGACCAAATGCCATTTTGCTAATTTGGAGAGTATGGAAATGGAGGTGTGAGTTAGTGGTCGAATGGGCCTTGAAATGCTGCAGAAGGACCATTGTAAATGCTGTTTTATGATTTGCTTATGAGTGGTTAACTTGTTTGGTTTAAAATGCACCAATTGCATATTTGCCAATTGTGTGCACAAGTGAAAAGGAGGGGTGTTGCTGCCACGAGCTGGGCCTTGGTTATGCTGCAATTGCTCACTACAGATGCTGTCTTATGTTGCTTCAAGAATTGCCAAGCTTGCTTCACTTGTTTCCACACATTTTGCATATTTGTGAATTTTGACATAATGACCAAATTGGCAAGGAGATGCATGGTCTGGCCAAGTTAGGGCTCTAGACAAGTTGCAAAAAGCATGTGAAACCATTTCCCAATAGCCAAATGTGTTGAAAAGTTTTAAATCAAAAAGTCAAAGTTTGGTCAAACTTTGATTTTTAAAGAAATAGGTCCAAAAATGCCATTTTGATTGGTAGGGTTTTAGGACATGAAGTTTATATTTTTGGAAAGAGGATGAAAAATGTGGTTTGTAGGAAAAAACCCCACCAAATTTGGCCTTATGGTTTGAGAGATATGCCCCTTTGAAGTTCAAAATTTTGTGAAAATGATTTGATCATATCTTGACAACCACACATGGGATTTTGATGTTCTTGGACTTTTTGAAAATGGGAGAACACGATCTTCAACTTTCATGTTGGGCAAAAATTCATTTGGAGCTTGTATCATGATGCAAGTTGAGGATCAAGAAGTTTCTATTTTTGGCAGTTAAAATTACAGGTCCAGTTTCTATTTTGGGAAATCTTCTGATTTGCTTCAAATTCTTCCATGATGTTGATTGCCATGACACATGAGGCCTATTAGGACAAGAATAAACTCCTTCAAACCATTTCCATCCATTAAAACCATAGAATCAACCACAGTTGACCAACTTTGACTTTCTAGGGTTTTGGACTATCTATGCATTGACTGATGAATTCCAAACCCTAATTCCTTGAGACTTTGACTTCAAATGATGTCTCAAGACATATGAACTCTTGATTGTTGACCATGGTGCCCAAATTCCACAAGAATGGCCACCATCCACTGCTTTGATTGATTGTTGACTTTTTAGGGTTTTTTGCCTGGCTGTGCATTGACTGCTGACCTCTGAGCCTTCAACCCTTGACTTGAACACTTCAAATAGACCTCCAAGTCATGTGAACTTGTTGGAAAAACTCCAGGGCCTATGCTCCTTGAGAAATTCCTTTGCTTGACTGGTTGACTGATCTCCTGATCAGTTTGACCTAATTCTTGCTTGCTTGCTCTTGAGGCAACTGAGGAACAATGCAAATGCTATGCAATGGATTATGATATGCTATGACCTAATATGAGATGGTATGCACAATGATAGGTGCAAATTTGAGGTGCTACACCTATGAACCTTTGCAAAATTCAGCAAACGGGTTAGCATACCAAATCAGGGTGCAATCGAGGATTACACCACAAACGAAATACAACAGCACAAATATCATGCAAAATAATGTATGATGATAAGGGAATAGATCAGAGAAGCATAGCACAGAACAAACGAAACATAAGCTACTGTCCCAGTCGCCTCTGCCTCGCCTAGCGAAGGCCTAGCGAATATTCGCTACATGCTCGCTTAGCGATGTGCTAGCGAGCGGCTGCGGGTTTTGAATTTCAAAACAGTATGACTTCGACCTGCGGCATGGCTTATGGCATCCAACACATAATTACATGGTTCAACATTCACAATATTCAGGCACACTTAAATTCACATGCAAAACCTCAAATATGTTTATGAATTCAATTATAATATCACATGCAAGTTAAGAACATAAAGCGGTATCACATGCAAATTAAGAAAACAAAGCGATAATAGTAATGCAAACTTGTTTGCAATCGAATTGCAACCTTGAATTGGCGAGCCGGATTGAGTTGGGCGGCGGTAGCTTCGAGGCGGGTGAGCGGCTTTCAGGGTTTCCGTCTTCCGAATTCTCTGGATCAGCAGGGTTTCTGTGCCAGGGTTTCCGTTCTTTTCCGTCCGTCTCGGTCTGTGTCTTTTTCGTGGCAGAGGAGCTGGTATTTATAGTAGTAGTGGTGGTGACCTAATGGGCTTAAAATGAGGTCCAAAACTTCAAATTTTCGCAAGCTTCGCTAGGCGAAGGAATTGCTCGCCTAGCGAGCAAGCTATTCTGGGCTTTTTTCTTGGATCTGATGCTTCGCTGGGCGAGTGTCATGATGAAATGTTCGCTAGGCGAAGGGACTGCTCGCCTAGCGAGCAAGCTATTTTGGGCCGCCTTTGGATTGGGCCTGTTGTGAGCTGGGCTTTTGTCCATTTGATATCAGTGCCTTGCAGAACAAGTCAGAGGGTCTTGAGGAATGCTTTGTAATATTGACGGGCAAATTTTGGGGTATGACAGGTATATATTGCTAATTGTAACTGTTTTCAATAATCACTAATCACAATTCTCAGATCTAAGATCAAAATCCTCAAGTTCTCTCACTTTTTTTCACAATTTCACATACACTTTTTTTCTCCATTTCATCAAAATTCACCATTGTTCTTGCAATTTCTTTGTCAATTCTTCATATGCAGGTGCTGTAGCAGTTCTGTTGAACAAGATCTTGTGAAAAGTGGAAGAATCGTGGCTGTTGCATCTTGAGTTTACACATGGCAGTGGAAGATTACAGTCGATCCATGACGTTTTGAGCTAAATCAGTGATTCCTTTCTTCTTCCCTTGCATCAATCAACACCTGTTTTGGCCATTGGAGTCTTGGAACGAGCTGAAGCAAGACCTGCATATTCATAAGGTCGGTTTTCAAACTCCTCAATTGCTACAATTGATATGTGGTTTATGAAGAGCATGCAACGTAGAGTAGAAAGGAACTTAAATCGCGCATCTTCGTTGAGAATTCATAGAGAAATCTGAAGTTTAAGATTGCATGTCAAAACTTCTTTCAATCGATTCTTGCTGTGTATGAACTTCTGGATAATTTCATCATGATATCTGTAATCTACGTGCTTAGACCTTTCTATCCATATATGATTTGTGCATTTTGGTTGAGAAACGTTCATAACCGTTTCTGGATTGAATGATGATGAAGAACGATGAAGTTCTTGAGATTTTCTGGGAAAAAGCGTGCGTAGATCTTGTGCCTTGGCCTTCCGTTCAAATTTCATGTTTACCGCTCAAGTGGACCAATCAGAGCGCGCCATCACATTAAGTGATGCGCTGCGTTTTGGCCAGGCAGTGGAGTATTTACAATAATGCCACTCGCGCCATTTAATCAATTTGAAACCTTAAATAATCATTTCATTTCTTCAATTAACTTCAAAAAATCAAAACAAATCCAATTTTAATCCAATTGGAGTGAGACCTTTTTTGTTAGATTCCAAATTTAATCTAGTTTTTTATAGGCATAGTAACTCAAGTTGTGCCTGGAGAATTTTTGACTTTGCCTATTGATCTTTGACATGTGTGACATATTTGTATGTTTTACCATTTTAATCACCAAATACTCATACATTGTCCAAATTGAATGAAATTTCACATGCTAATTCTTGACTCATTGATGGTTATTTTGATGTATAGTTTGTGAATTTTGGATTTATGGTTTGCAAGTTATGATGTGTGCAAGTTGAGTGTGACAATTTGTGTCACACTAGGTTAGGTCAATTTCATGATTTTATTTGATATGCCTATGCTTTGCCAATTGACCTCAAGTTTTGCATGTGATCTCCCCTGTATGTCTGGTTTTGCCATGAATTTTTGTAGGAATTGTTGAGCCATTTCCTATTTGATTGGGATTTTTGTTTGCTGTTTAGACATTTTTGGGTTTTGTTTGAGTGATTGACTTCCAAGTCTTGTGAAATGCTCATACCATATCATATGAATGTGAAATTTGATGGAGTGATTCATAACATGTTTAGATGTAATTTGGATTTGGTCCCATTCATTTCTTAATTGTTCTCACTGTTTGGCATTTGATTGAAGTTGATGCTCATTTTGCTACCATGTGTTGGCTTGTTTGCATTTGTCCTGATTTCATGATTTTCATTGACCTACTTCCTCTTGTCCAAATGGCATGAAAATTGACATGTAGCTCATTGAATGTGTCTTGTTTAGGCTGGAATTTGTTTTGGAATTTATTGAGCTGTTTAGGTATTTGTTTGAGTGTGACCATTCTGTTTGCTCATATATGATTCATAATTGCCTAGCTTGACTTAAATTGTGCATGAAATTAATTTGGTGCATAGTTTAGATGTGAGACTAATTGGATTATCTTTTTAATTGATTAATCTTGATGTTGATCATGTTTCACTTGCTGTTTTGACTTTTTCACTTCCTTTTGACCCTAGGCTTGTCCTAGTGGTCTTGTATCTCATGTTTGAATGTGATTTTCAGGTTAAGAAGCAAAATACCTTAAGGAGGTGGATTCACATTTGATTGAGATATCATTTGACATTGTAAACTAACTTGTTTTGTTTTGTAGGATGTTTGGATCCTTTGAGTTGACTTGCACTTTGGTGCATTGGCTTGTGTTTGTCTGTTTATAGCTAATTGTGAACCATTTGCTGTTTAATTCTGTGATTGGTATACTGATGATATTTGATTGATTTCAGGTACATTAGTTGCTAATATTGCTTTGCTTTGCTTGATAAGCAATTTGCATTGAGGTATAACTTTCTTGTCTCCATGTAGTCTGGAAGACCTGGCCTGTTACTTGGCCAGGCACCTGTCTGAAGTCCTCCTTAAGAGGCAATGCTTGTGATTGTTTATATTTTGTCCCCAAGCAGGTAAAGACCTTTTGACAAGGCAATTGGCAGAACCCAAGGGATATGCAACCTATCCCCTGCTATTCAGTTGAGTCTTCCCTCTGCTCACACAACTTGTGTTGATGCATTGGGATACAAACCCAAGATCTTGTACAGTGTACAGTTGTGTCAGTGTCTTAAGTGTAGAAGGGTTCCCACTTTCTGGACCCACACTTCATTGTCTATAGCTCTCCCTGGCCAGGGATAAGAGCTGTGAAGTCTTATCTTCACTCACCTTTCATCTGCTTCACCTTAGCCCCTCAATGGCAAGGTTAAGAGCAAAACCTCACCTGTACAGTTGGCTTGCCTTTGCAGCCTTACCCTTGTTTGAGCCTCACTTGTGTGCATATAGTGTGTGCTGTTTGTGACTGTTTGCTATTGCTTGTGCTTTAGGATAGGCTTGCTTCCTGTGCAAGTTAGCTAGAAACCTTGACTTAGGGATGATTTTGCATGATAACATCTAGGCTCGAGTTAGTCTCCCTAGTTGTGTCTCCCTCTGTTATCTGGTTAGGCTAGTCTTGTGTCCCTTCGTAGGGGAACTACGTCGCCCTGATCCTCATACCAGATGAGGTACGTAGGCAGGAGACCGTGCGAGGTCTCTCCGGGCACTTTTTTTCCTTTTTGTGTGTGTTTGCTTGACAGTCGCTAGGCTCGAGTTCCCGACTCCTTAGCGACTTGTTGCTTGTTTCTTTCTTGTGTGTCAGGATATGGATGTAAGCCCAGCGATTGGCGGTCCGTATCTTGATTGTGTTTGTTTGGTTTGGAAGCGGATGTAAGTCCATCGAGTGGCGTTCGGGTTCCAGTGTGTGTTTTGGTTCGGATGCTGATGTAAGTCCAGTGATTGGCATTCAGGCTCCACGTTTGCCTTCTTGCGTGTGTTTTGGTTCGGATGCTGATGTAAGCCCAGTGATTGGCATTCATGCTCCACGTTTGCCTTTGCTTGTGTGCGTGTTAGCCGAGCTACGAATGCTCTGATTCTCCTTCGTCCAAAGGAGATACGTATGCATAGGATGCGACATCCTAGCGAGCATGTGTCGTTTCCCCAGTCCGAACTACTTAGACTCTGATGTCTATGCCTGATAGACTAAGTAGGCCCAGGATGCGATGTCCTGCCGAGTCAGTCTTGCTTGTCTTCCTGTGTCTCTTTCAGCCAGTGTGTGTGTGTTTGAGCAGTGTTTTAGCAACCATCTTCCTTCCTATTGTGCGTGGATCCCGTCGAGTACGACGGATGCGTAGGGGTGCTAATACCTTCCCTTCGCATAACCGACTCCCGATCCCATTCTCTTTGGTCGCGAGACCATGCTTTTTCCAGGTTTACTCTGAGCGTTTCCTTTCCCTCCTTTGGGATAAATAACGCACGGTGGCGGCTCTGTTGTCCTTGTTTTCCCGCCGGTTTTTCGCGTAATGCGACAGTTGGCGACTCTGCTGGGGATTCTAGAGAAGTTGACCTGTGCTGGTCCTTCTTCCCTAAGCGAGTCTCTCTTAGCGCTCTCTAGGTTAGGGCTTTGGTTGCTATCTGCTGTTATTTATTGCATTCATGTCATTTACTGTTTGCATTCAATGCGTGCATTAATGTTTGCATTCATTCACATTCATCTGCTGTGCTGGCCGTGTTCTCTGTTTGGGGGTGGGAATTACTCGAGGTAAAAGGCCCAATACCCAGGCTATGAGTGCAATCTAGGAAACCTAGGAATAGAGTGATTCATGGGAAGCGGGTGGTGTACGCCACTTAGCGGAACATTGATATCACGAGCAGTTCAGACTCTGATGGGGTATTATCGGTGCATACATCTGGTGTGCACAGGATGATATTCTTGAAAGGGTTGTTTATCCTGCGTTTCTCTCGACCTTACCCTGGCCTAGATGACACCCGTGAGTGGGGAGGGAATGATCATTTTTACAGGTACTGTAGCTGACTTGTTGGTGACTTGTTGGTGACTCTGGGTACTGTTGGTGACTGTGAATTATGGACATTTATTTCTGGGACGCCGGAGTTCTGTCCGTGGTTTGTCAGCGGGTTCCGTTTATTTCGGATCCCCGAGTTGAATTTGAGAGTACCTGTTCAGAGGATCTGGCTGTCGTCCGTTCAGTGGACGTTTCTGTGATAGTGATGTAATCTCCAGTTCCGTTTATTTCGGAACTCCCCAAGTTGGATTTATGGTGACTCAGTTCACTGTGACTGGTTCAGAGATTGGGTCTTCAGATGACTAGATGGCACAGTGACCTGCATTCATGCATTTGCATCATCTCGTTTTGCATTCATCTGCATTCAACCCATGTCGATCCGTACTCAGGGTCCATTTTTGATTGAGATTCTGGTTGAGAGACATCCAGATGTCAGATTATTATTGATGAAAAATTATCTGTCTCAGTGATGCTAGAATCAAAGGACAGAATATTCCTGGTACGGATAGACATTGCATGTGTAAGTCATACTAACCCATTTGCTGTTTTGTAGGTGTCAACCGGAGCGCATAGCTCGTTTGCTCAGATATCCTGCTAGAGGCAACAAATCCGAACTGATGGATCTTCCCAACGCCGACATCCTTGAACTGAAAGAGATGGTGAGGGATTTGTTCAGTGTTGTGCAAGGGCTTGCCTTGGGGCAGAAAGCCATGGCTGAGAGATTGGAAAAGATTGAGAAGTGGCTGATGGTGGAGAAAGTTCAACGAAAAGCTCCATCATCCGAAGTGACAAATCCCTCTGACTCTGTAGCAAAGAAACTCTCTGACAGTGGTCCGCTCAAAAAGGAGGTTGAGTCAGGCGGTGTGCCAGCAAAGAAAGAACGCAGTAAGGATCGTTATCATCCTTATGCTGCCACTGTAACTACTCCTGTTGGTAATCCACTTGTACCACAGCAACAACCACCACTTCAACAGAAGGCACCGAGAGCTAGGAGCCAGGTGAAGAAGAAAAAGGAGGAGCGTCAGTTTGAGGAACCACCTGTGACCTACACCCTTTTGTTTAGGAGATTGAGGGATTTGGGGTTAGTCCGGCCAAGGATTTTGATTCCCATAGCACAACAGAAGAGGCCTGCACACTATGATGAGAATGCCAGGTGCGAGTTCCACTCTGAGGCACCCGGACACAATGTTGAGGGTTGTAGGGCTTTCAAGCATGTCGTCCAGGACATGGTAGACTCCAAGACCATCAACTTGGCACAGATAATGAATGGTGATGTTAACCCTGTACCCAGGCAGGGTCCTATAAAAGTGAAGATGGTGAAAAAGGTCAAGAGAGGAATGAGGGTGACTGAGGAAGATCAGTTAAAGGTTCCAATGGCTGTGGTTCCAAAACCTCTGGTACAGGATGGAGCTTTCCCTGCTATTGATAGTTGTTGTGCAGCCGTCGCCAAAGAGGGGTGTGTATTGATGGGAGATACGACCCAGAAGATGAAGGAAGGGGAAATGGACAATGAAAAACTTGAAATACCCAGTCAAGCAATCGAAACCGTCAAGGTGGAGAATGCTGTTGTTGAGAAAGAGAAGAAGCTGTCCTTTTCTTCTTATAAACAAGCCTTAGAAGTGGTGAAGAACAAAGAAGCCCGAGGCTGGGGGAGGATCATTGACATAGTGGTAAAGGCAGACATGTTCGGGATTGGTTATCCAGATCAAGAGTCGTCTAGACCAAACAGAGGACGTCGTCCACCGTACATCTTCGTCAGTGCAGGAATGCTGAATTCTGATCATGCTTGTTCAGTGAGTGAAGAGATCGACCGAGACCGCGAGCTCGACCTGTGGATAAAGTCGTGCGTACCAGGCAATTGGAAAGCCTCCAAAAGCATCACTGTCACTCATCCTGAGATGTAGGATTTCTGGTTTTATTTTGTTTGCATGAAAGCCATACGTTTTGCCCGAAACGTAATGGTCCATTGTAAGGGCCATCTCATGTGTTTCATTGTGCAACATTTTGCATCAGTAATAAATGGATGTTTTTGTGATTAAAAGCGGTGTTCCTTGTTTTTCACTTTTTGCAGTTTTAAAAAATAAATAAAAAATGGCAATGTTTTTCGTTTTTTCCTTTTGAACTTGTCTCGTTCCAACCACAAAAGTGATAACCCTCCTGATCTCACCGATAACAATTTGGTTACACCTCTATATGACTTCGACAATCCGATCTATCATGCCGAAGAAGAAGGCGAAGAAGATTGTGTTCTGCTGGAATTAGCCAGGTTGTTGAAACAAGAGGAGAAGGTGATTCAACCACACGAGGAGCGAGTCAAGACGGTAATCCCAGGTCAGAGGGGAAATGAAAGTTGAGGCCGCTTTAGAGGCAAGTCAAGAACAGAATGGTAGCCCTGGTGAAAGAGCAGGTTGATATCTTCCCCTGGTTGCATCAAGATACACCAGGGTGGAATACCCATGTTATGGGGCACGAGCTACCATCGAGAGAAGACTATCCTCTAGTGAAGAAGAAGGCCGGTGCCACGGATCAAAGGGCTACGGTGACTGTGTTTCATGATATGACTCATCGTGAAAGCAAATGCCATGTTGATGACATGATGGCAAAGTCCCAAGCGGAAGAGGGGCATCCGGTGGATCTGGGGCAAATTGTTTGACCGGATCGAAACTACTCAGACTGAGGTTGAGTCCGAACCAGTGCACTTGTGGAGTGTTGTCCAGCAAGCTGCCAAGGCATGTTGAGAATGAAAGAGGAATCGAGGTTGATCCTGCAGAAAAAAAAAAGAATTGAGGAAAAAGAAAAAGAAAAAAGAAAAGAAAGAACAGTGCAAAAAACGCCTGAGCCAAAAACAAACAAAAAAGAAGGAAATCAAATGGTCAGGTGGAATGATGACTGCCAAGGGGCATGGGAAGACAAAAAAACAATGATGAATAACAGGAACCTCTGATTCTGATACCTTCCTTGGAAGAAACAACTGTTGATCTGGTACTTGACAGCCCTCAAGGGGTCTATGAGGTGCGTATTGTGTCAGCATGACTAGTCTTATCGAAAAGAGCATGCAATTTACCTAAGCAAAAAGTTTATCGACTGTGAAACAATACACTCACTATTCGAGAAAACTTGATGTAGTTTGGCATAGGCTGCTCGCTGACTGAGACAGTGTGTGCTGGTTCATACCACCTTGTGGATGTCCAAAATGGATCTGATCAAGTATGTGCTTGAGAAGTCAGCATGGACCGGACGGGTTGCGAGAGGGCAAATGGCGTCAATTGAATACGATATTCGGTGTACCTCTCAGAAGGCAACCAAGAGGAGGGTATTATGCGGTTATCTCGCCCAACAACCCATTGATGATTCTCAACCAAGGAAGTCTGAAGTCCCTGATGAGGACATCTCGAGGTGCTCAAATCGAAAGATTAAGAGTGACCGATCCTGGAGGAGGGGCCTGACCCTGAATCCGAACGGATTCTGATGTCTGATGGGGAGAGTTTAAAGTGAATGAGTAGTGCTTCCCCGGTAACATATGAACGCACCAACGATGATGGCTGAGTACGAAGTTGGTATCCTGAGTGTCGTACTTCGGTACGTGTGTCTACTGGGGCAACGCCTTTCTCACTCAAGCATGAGATGAAGGTTGTACTACCATTTGAGACCCAGGTTTCGTCATGGAGTCCCGTTGGACACAAACTTGAAGAAGGACGAGTGGATAAGGGCTCAGTATGACGCGTTGAGCCTGATTGCGAAAAAGTTGATGACAGTTACTTGTCATGGGGCAGTTGTACCCAGTGAATGAAGCGTGTTGTTAACCGAGAAGTGCGACCTCGTGGGTAGCATGGAAGAGATGTGGTGTTGAAAAGGATCCTTCCTCCTCGAGACGATCGTGGGGCAAGTGGATATATAGTCATGGATCCCCAGCATGGTCAAGAAGGCTTTCTCCGATAGAGCTTTGTTCCTGACGACCATGAATGGCGAGGATTTTCCACCCCCTGTGAATGCGGATGCAGTTAGAAAGATACTTCGTGAAAAAAAAAGAGACCCGCTGGACAAAAAGAATAACAGAGTCCAGGCAAAAAAGGGCATCCCGGCGAACCAAGAAAAAGAGAAAAGATTCGGGCAAAAGTTAGGGATAATAAGAAAAGAACTGTACACCCGGCGAGTCGAAAACCCCACAAGGGCGGCTTGGGCAAAAAAGGGTATCCCGGTGGACTGAAACCCGAAAGGGCGGTCCAGGCAAAAGAGGGATTGAAACGAACAACTGCGTCTAGCATGATCGTTTGTGCTTTGGTTAAGACATCGCAGCTAGTCTCCGACAGAGATCGATCGGAAGCGTCTGGTTCAGAAAGCCGAAAGTGCGGAAAGTCTTGAGGACATATGGGGTGTAACCGAGTGGGAACCCGATGAGATCACGGTTTCACGTTGCCATTAGGATAGATTTTTCCTTTTGGGCGCAATCACCTCTTTCCAGGGTTTGCTTCCTGTGTGTTGCTCGATTCTGAGCCACCTTTCTGTTTCAGTCAATAAAATGCGTGTTCAGTCAAATAGTTTTGTATTTGTTTTCATTACCGCTTTGATTACGAAAACATCCGGTTATTTTTGATGAGAATATTTGCATTTTGAAACATAGAGGTCCCTTCCGATGCATGCTTATAAGATTGAAATCTGGAAATCTTATTCGGAAGTTTGAGCGACCAAGATGTTGAAGGGTTGGCACGCCTGGGGCACGCTTTTATCTAACAATCTCTTGTGCAGGTGCTGTTAGATATCTTCATTCGCTGACAGGTGGTGATATGAAGCCCTTTGAAAAAAAAAAGAAATCCCCACAGAGTCCAACCAGGGGCAGAGGGATAGACGAACAATGAACAGACGGCGAAAGAAGGACGACGATCCTAGAAGGCGTTAATCAAGAAGACTCTTCAAAGTCTGAGGACTGGAAAGTTGTATGAATCCCAGAAGTCCGATCCCCGTGGAGTACGGAGGAGCCGGGAATATAAGGTGATGAATCAGAAGAGTTCAGATGAGTCTGAGAGTTCTCAAAAGTGGAAAGTCAACACTGCGGTAGGATGGTGAACACCAGTGTTTGACGAATCGAAGGGCGGACCGTGTCCGATAGGCCGTATTTCCCCAATGGGTTTGAGAGTGGCATCTCCCTAGCATATTCGAGATCGGTGCCTCCTCAGCAAGCCTGAAGGTTACCATATCCCCAGCGGGGTTGTGATTGTTTTCCAAGTCTGAAGTTGTCCTCCCAGCAGAGGTTGTGTTGATGGTTTTCCCTCAGCGAGGTCCCCAAGCGGATCGAGTCCGGTGAAATCATCCCCAGTAGAGGTAAGGATTGGTTGCCTCTCCTAGCAGGGTAATCTCCAAGCGGATCGGGTTCGATGGAGGTCATCCCCAGCGAAGTTCGTCTTTCCCCAGTAGGGTGGAAATGGATGTGATATCGAACTCTTCAGCAGAGTTCCTGAAGCTCCCCGGTGTTGTCTTTGGAGGAGACGTGTGTTTTATGCATTCATCATTTAGATAAGCATAGCATATTGCATCATTAGTGCATAGCATTTCCATGATCATGGGGCATTGTGTAAAATGAAGGAAACTCATGCATCAACATTGCAAACATATCCATTAGCCCTTAGCCGTGGTGACCGAGAATGGATTGTTGGAAAGAGTTTAGCATCGCTTGGATCGATTTCAGAATTGGGTTCCCCAGCAGGGTAAAAGGGTGTTTTCCCGACAAGTGACTCTGCAAGTGAGCGGGTATCCCCAGCATTGTTACTCCAGAAGTTGGCAGCATCTTGCAAACCTGGATCCATTCCCCTAGCAGATGTGGGTGTGTCTGATCTCTCCATGTAGAGTTGACCCCTTAAGCAGAAAGTGTCTGTCGTTTTCTTCTGCATTTCCCCACTGAGTTAGATCCTCGTGGATGACGGTTGTTTCCGTTCCATCCCCTTGGGATGGGTTTTCCCTATTGAGTTCTTTCCTCATTAGGATGTCTGGCTTCAGTTTGCCTTTTCGGATCGATCATGAATTGGCTTCCTTGTGACTGTTTCTTGGCCTCTACTTACAAACCGGTAGTTGTAAGTCCTATTGTTGTGGTTTTCTACCTACTCCTGGTAGTTGTAAAATCCCACTTTCATCCCCTAGCAGAGGTAACCTTTGTGGTTCATTCTGATTGTTGGCGGATTTTTCGGTCTTCTACCTACTACCCGGTAGTTGTAAATCCTTTTTCTCACTCTGTCTCTCAGCAGACTGTTTGTTGGCTTCTATCTACAACCCGGTAGTTGTAAGTCCGATCTTTGTGGTTTTCTACCTACAACCCGGTAGTTGTAAAATCCTACGTCCTCCCCTTGGTGGAGTTAACCCTCTGTGCTCATCCCAGGTGATGACGGTTTCTGTTTCCGTGGTTTTCTGCCTACAAACCGGTAGATGTAATCCCCTCTTTGAAGTTATCAGTATCCAGTTTGCGGTATTGATATTCTTTTCCCCTCTGGATACTTGCCTTGATCAAGCAGTATTGTCCCCAGTGGGTCTTCCCCTTCCCTTTGGGTATTTGCTCCGAGTTAGCAACTTTATCCCCTTTCGATTGGTCATCTTTGCATACCTAATCGGGTACCCCGATGCCTTTCTTGTCGGTCGTTTATCCATTTAACAACCAATCCGGTTATGGATAATCTTCCATGCGAGTATGTTATCTACATTTTGACGGCTATAGATAATGTATCTCATGCGCTCTTTGGTCAATCTTTTGATTGTTTTCACCAAGCTGAGTAAGATTCGTATTCCTTGTGGAATCGAATGTCCATCCTTTAACAAGACTGCTTTTCTAGCCCTCTTCAGGATGTTGAGTGTTTTGGAACACAAACCAATTCACGTTTGGTCGGTCACCCGTTTCATACCTACAACCTGGTATCCTTGGTGTTCCTTCCTGTTTGCTCGCTGTTGTGACCTTGATCCCCAGTGAGATCCCTTGCAAGTGTGTATCCTTGCCCTGACACATGTAGACGTCAGTATCCTGTCAACACCCGCGTGTGTTGTTTCTTTGGTGTCGGTAAACACCATCTTCCAGTGCTTTCCCAGTCATGCGTAGTGTCTGGTCTTCTTTGGTGTCGGTAAACATCATCTTTCGATGTTCGTAACGTCGTCTTCCTTCCTTAGTGAAGAGTTTCCTCCTCTCCGTTGGTGTCGATAAACGTCGAGTTTTTCCTAGTTATCCGTTGATATCTAGATGATTCCCCTCAGAGTTTCCTCCTCTCCGTTGGTGTCGATAAACGTCGAGTTTTTCCTATTCGTCCTATGACGTCTAGTTGTACCCTTCCCCATGCGGATTTACCTCTCCGTTGGTTTCGATAAACGTTGAGTTTTTCTCATTCGTCCGTTGACGTCTGATTGTATACCCTATTCCCAGTCATTCATTAATGTCTGGTTGATTTCCCAGCCAGAATCCCCAGTAGACGTCCTATTCGGTTTCTGATTGTGGTGCCTTTCCCTCGTGAAGTGGCTTTCTCCTACTCCGTTGGTGTCGATAAACGTCGAGCTTCTCCCTTTCGTCCTATGATGTCTGGTCGAGTCTTCCCATTCATCCGATGATGTCTGGTCTCCTTCTCCGTTGGTGTCGATAAACGTCGAGCTTCTCCCTTTCGTCCTATGATGTCTGGTCGAGTCTTCCCATTCATCCGATGATGTCTGGTCTCCTTCTCCGTTGGTGTCGATAAACGTCGAGCTTCTCCCTTTCGTCCTATGATGTCTGGTCGAGTCTTCCCATTCATCCGATGATGTCTGGTCTCCTTCTCCGTTGGTGTCGATAAACGTCGAGCTTCTCCCTTTCGTCCTATGACGTCTGGTCGAGTCTTCCCATTCATCCGATGATGTCTGGTCTCCTTCTCCGTTGGTGTCGATAAACGTCGAGCTTCTCCCTTTCGTCCTATGACGTCTGGTTGAGTCTTCCCATTCATCCGATGATGTCTGGTCTCCTTCTCCGTTGGTGTCGATAAACGTCGAGCTTCTCCCTTTCGTCCGATGACGTCTGGTCGAGTCTTCCCATTCATCCGATGATGTCTGGCTACCTCTCCGTTGGTCTTGGTAAACGTCGAGTTTTTCCTGGTCGTCCCAGCTGATTTACCTCTCCGTTGGTTTTGGTAAACGTTGAGTTTTTCCCATTACGTCCGCTGACGTATGGTTGTATCCTTTCCTGGTCATCCCCAGTAGAGTTGATTTACCTCTCCGTTGGTTTTGGTAAACGTTGAGTTTTTCCCATTACGTCCGCTGACGTATGGTTGTATCCTTTCCTGGTCATCCCCAGTAGAGTTGATTTACCTCTCCGTTGGTCTTGGTAAACGTTGAGTTTTTCCTAGTTGTCCGTTGGCATCTAGTTGAGATTTCGGATCCTGGTCATTGTCGTCCGATTGTCTGGATGTGCTTGTGCTTTTGAAGAGAAGACAGAAAAAAACGACAAAAACAAAAAAAAGACAATTCCCAGCAGTGTGCAAATTTCTACGGTTCTTGGTATTCAATCCCTGTTTACCCTGAAAGTCTGACAGCCGTTGCTCTCATCCATTCGGGTTCCCAATTGATTGAATAGGGGCAGCTGTAGCACCTCAAATTTGCACCCTACCTTGTGTACATACATTTTCATGATTAGGTCATTAACATAACATAGTTCATTGCATAACATTGCATTGCCCTTTGCCCAAGTGCAAGCCCACTGACAAATTAGGTCAAACTGGTCAGGAGAATCAGTCAAACAAGCAAGCATGTGCCATTTTCATTGGGACAAAGCCCTAGGGTTGGTTTATCAAGTTCATATGGTCTAAGGATCATTTTGAAGTGGTTTGGCCAAAGATTGGATGATCAAAGCTCAACAGTCAAGCTGAATTTCTTCAGAAACCCTAGAAAGTCAACTATGGTCAACTATGCCTGATTTTATGGATTGGAAGGTGTGAGATGGTTTGAAAGGCCTCATTCATGTCCATATAAGTCTCATTTGACATATCAAAGACCAAGGTTGAAGATTTGGAGGTCAGACAGAAAGTTTCCAAAAATAGCAGGTGACCTGTAATTTCAACTGCCCAAAATGGAAAGTTTTTCACCCCAAAATTACTTCATCATACAAGCTTCAAATGGATTTTTGTCCAACATGAAAGTTGAAGATCTTGATCTCACCATTCCAAAAAGTCCAAGAACTTGAAATTCCCATGTGTGGTTGGCAAGATATGGTCCAGTCATTTTCCAAAAATGCCCAAAATCAAAGTGGCATAACTTTCACATGGAATGGCCAAATTGGATGGTTTTTCTTTGAGCAAACCACATTTGATGTGTACTTTCATAATCCATCATCACATTTTGCCAAAAGCCTTCACATAAAAAGGTCAATTTTCAAGTGCACCAATTAAAAACCAAGGGCACAATGGTCCAATTTGAGGAATACATGGAATTTTGAAATGGGACTTTTTGCAACACCTTCCAAATGTCATTTAGGACCTGTTTGAACCAAGTTTGGACAGAAAAATTGGCTGCATCATGAAAGGGCATTTTGGCCAAAGCTTGAAAATTGCTCTTAACACTAATCGCCTCCATTTTGCTAATTGGGATTAATTTTTGATTAAGGCATGGTATATATTGCTAATTGTAACTGTTTTCAATAATCACTAATCACAATTCTCAGATCTAAGATCAAAATCCTCAAGTTCTCTCACTTTTTTTCACAATTTCACATACACTTTTTTTCTCCATTTCATCAAAATTCACCATTGTTCTTGCAATTTCTTTGTCAATTCTTCATATGCAGGTGCTGTAGCAGTTCTGTTGAACAAGATCTTGTGAAAAAGTGGAAGAATCGTGGCTGTTGCATCTTGAGTTTACACATGGCAGTGGAAGATTACAGTCGATCCAGGACGTTTTGAGCTAAATCAGTGATTCCTTTCTTCTTCCCTTGCATCAATCAACACCTGTTTTGGCCATTGGAGTCTTGGAACGAGCTGAAGCAAGACCTGCATATTCATAAGGTCGGTTTTCAAACTCCTCAATTGCTACAATTGATATGTGGTTTATGAAGAGCATGCAACGTAGAGTAGAAAGGAACTTAAATCGCGCATCTTCGTTGAGAATTCATAGAGAAATCTGAAGTTTAAGATTGCATGTCAAAACTTCTTTCAATCGATTCTTGCTGTGTATGAACTTCTGGATAATTTCATCATGATATCTGTAATCTACGTGCTTAGACCTTTCTATCCATATATGATTTGTGCATTTTGGTTGAGAAACGTTCATAACCGTTTCTGGATTGAATGATGATGAAGAACGATGAAGTTCTTGAGATTTTCTGGGAAAAAGCGTGCGTAGATCTTGTGCCTTGGCCTTCCGTTCAAATTTCATGTTTACCGCTCAAGTGGACCAATCAGAGCGCGCCATCACATTAAGTGATGCGCTGCGTTTTGGCCAGGCAGTGGAGTATTTACAATAATGCCACTCGCGCCATTTAATCAATTTGAAACCTTAAATAATCATTTCATTTCTTCAATTAACTTCAAAAAATCAAAACAAATCCAATTTTAATCCAATTGGAGTGAGACCTTTTTTGTTAGATTCCAAATTTAATCTAGTTTTTTATAGGCATAGTAACTCAAGTTGTGCCTGGAGAATTTTTGACTTTGCCTATTGATCTTTGACATGTGTGACATATTTGTATGTTTTACCATTTTAATCACCAAATACTCATACATTGTCCAAATTGAATGAAATTTCACATGCTAATTCTTGACTCATTGATGGTTATTTTGATGTATAGTTTGTGAATTTTGGATTTATGGTTTGCAAGTTATGATGTGTGCAAGTTGAGTGTGACAATTTGTGTCACACTAGGTTAGGTCAATTTCATGATTTTATTTGATATGCCTATGCTTTGCCAATTGACCTCAAGTTTTGCATGTGATCTCCCCTGTATGTCTGGTTTTGCCATGAATTTTTGTAGGAATTGTTGAGCCATTTCCTATTTGATTGGGATTTTTGTTTGCTGTTTAGACATTTTTGGGTTTTGTTTGAGTGATTGACTTCCAAGTCTTGTGAAATGCTCATACCATATCATATGAATGTGAAATTTGATGGAGTGATTCATAACATGTTTAGATGTAATTTGGATTTGGTCCCATTCATTTCTTAATTGTTCTCACTGTTTGGCATTTGATTGAAGTTGATGCTCATTTTGCTACCATGTGTTGGCTTGTTTGCATTTGTCCTGATTTCATGATTTTCATTGACCTACTTCCTCTTGTCCAAATGGCATGAAAATTGACATGTAGCTCATTGAATGTGTCTTGTTTAGGCTGGAATTTGTTTTGGAATTTATTGAGCTGTTTAGGTATTTGTTTGAGTGTGACCATTCTGTTTGCTCATATATGATTCATAATTGCCTAGCTTGACTTAAATTGTGCATGAAATTAATTTGGTGCATAGTTTAGATGTGAGACTAATTGGATTATCTTTTTAATTGATTAATCTTGATGTTGATCATGTTTCACTTGCTGTTTTGACTTTTTCACTTCCTTTTGACCCTAGGCTTGTCCTAGTGGTCTTGTATCTCATGTTTGAATGTGATTTTCAGGTTAAGAAGCAAAATACCTTAAGGAGGTGGATTCACATTTGATTGAGATATCATTTGACATTGTAAACTAACTTGTTTTGTTTTGTAGGATGTTTGGCTCCTTTGAGTTGACTTGCACTTTGGTGCATTGGCTTGTGTTTGTCTGTTTATAGCTAATTGTGAACCATTTGCTGTTTAATTCTGTGATTGGTATACTGATGATATTTGATTGATTTCAGGTACATTAGTTGCTAATATTGCTTTGCTTTGCTTGATAAGCAATTTGCATTGAGGTATAACTTTCTTGTCTCCATGTAGTCTGGAAGACCTGGCCTGTTACTTGGCCAGGCACCTGTCTGAAGTCCTCCTTAAGAGGCAATGCTTGTGATTGTTTATATTTTGTCCCCAAGCAGGTAAAGACCTTTTGACAAGGCAATTGGCAGAACCCAAGGGATATGCAACCTATCCCCTGCTATTCAGTTGAGTCTTCCCTCTGCTCACACAACTTGTGTTGATGCATTGGGATACAAATCCAAGATCTTGTACAGTGTACAGTTGTGTCAGTGTCTTAAGTGTAGAAGGGTTCCCACTTTCTGGACCCACACTTCATTGTCTATAGCTCTCCCTGGCCAGGGATAAGAGCTGTGAAGTCTTATCTTCACTCACCTTTCATCTGCTTCACCTTAGCCCCTCAATGGCAAGGTTAAGAGCAAAACCTCACCTGTACAGTTGGCTTGCCTTTGCAGCCTTACCCCTTGTTTGAGCCTCACTTGTGTGCATATAGTGTGTGCTGTTTGTGACTGTTTGCTATTGCTTGTGCTTTAGGATAGGCTTGCTTCCTGTGCAAGTTAGCTAGAAACCTTGACTTAGGGATGATTTTGCATGATAACATCTAGGCTCGAGTTAGTCTCCCTAGTTGTGTCTCCCTCTGTTATCTGGTTAGGCTAGTCTTGTGTCCCTTCGTAGGGGAACTACGTCGCCCTGATCCTCATACCAGATGAGGTACGTAGGCAGGAGACCGTGCGAGGTCTCTCCGGGCACTTTTTTTCCTTTTTGTGTGTGTTTGCTTGACAGTCGCTAGGCTCGAGTTCCCGACTCCTTAGCGACTTGTTGCTTGTTTCTTTCTTGTGTGTCAGGATATGGATGTAAGCCCAGCGATTGGCGGTCCGTATCTTGATTGTGTTTGTTTGGTTTGGAAGCGGATGTAAGTCCATCGAGTGGCGTTCGGGTTCCAGTGTGTGTTTTGGTTCGGATGCTGATGTAAGTCCAGTGATTGGCATTCAGGCTCCACGTTTGCCTTCTCGCGTGTGTTTTGGTTCGGATGCTGATGTAAGCCCAGTGATTGGCATTCAGGCTCCACGTTTGCCTTTGCTTGTGTGCGTGTTAGCCGAGCTACGAATGCTCTGATTCTCCTTCGTCCAAAGGAGATACGTATGCATAGGATGCGACATCCTAGCGAGCATGTGTCGTTTCCCCAGTCTGAACTACTTAGACTCTGATGTCTATGCCTGATAGACTAAGTAGGCCCAGGATGCGATGTCCTGCCGAGTCAGTCTTGCTTGTCTTCCTGTGTCTCTTTCAGCCAGTGTGTGTGTGTTTGAGCAGTGTTTTAGCAACCATCTTCCTTCCTATTGTGCGTGGATCCCGTCGAGTACGACGGATGCGTAGGGGTGCTAATACCTTCCCTTCGCATAACCGACTCCCGATCCCATTCTCTTTGGTCGCGAGACCATGCTTTTTCCAGGTTTACTCTGAGCGTTTCCTTTCCCTCCTTTGGGATAAATAACGCACGGTGGCGGCTCTGTTGTCCTTGTTTTCCCGCCGGTTTTTCGCGTAATGCGACACCTGCAACCATAAGAGTCAAAAGTTACATTATTACCCCTGTCACATAATTAATTTATGCTAAGGAAATTATTCTTAAGTCCTTCAACCAAGAAACTTTCCCAATCGTTGGACTGATCGAACCAAGAAAGTGCACTTTTCCGAGTTAAGCCCCGTGTTATACTGTCAGACTCTCCTGAAAACATTTATCAAGGTGTTGGTTGTGTAGACCCTCGTTGTTGGAATTTACAATCATATCATTCATGTAAACCTCTATTTTCATCCATATTTCCTCCCTAAAGACTCGATTTATTATCTTTTGGTATGATGCCTCTGCCTTCTTTAGCTTGAAGGGCCTCACATTATATTGACAATCTTCTCATTTGGTTATGAAGGTCATTTTTCCTCTTTCTAATCCATACATTGGTATTTGATTATAACCTAAATAGGAATCCATGAATGACAAAAACTTATAAATGACTAAATTTTCCACCAATTTATATATGTTTTGCAAGGGGTGGGAATCTTTAGGGTATACCCTGTTAATATCTTATTAATATACACACATTCTTCATTTACCTGGAGCTTTTTAACTAGCACGATGTTAGAGAACCATTTGGTGGACCTTGATTCAAATATGAAGTTGACATCCAACAATCCTTGAACTATTTTGGTTGTTACTTCAACCTTATCAAGTGATTGGTGTCTCCTTTTTAGGGATACATATTGGTCTTCAAGATCAACGTTCAATTTATGGTAAGCCACATTCGAGTTAATATCAGGCATTTCATGTGGTGAAACAAAAAAAAGGCCAATGTTTTCTTTTAGGCTTATGATAAGTCATTTCCTTACTTTGTTTGGGAGATTGGATACTATCTTTACTGGCCGGGAAGGATTATCATCGAGCTAGATAACTTCAAGTTCTCCATGCGGCACTAGCCTCAAATCCTTTCCCCTACAAGCGAAACAGATTTGTCTGGACCGACATCATCTTCTTAGACATCGGGATCGGCCATATTAACTTCCTCTAGGATTTTCTCTATGGCCACTGAAGTAGTGTTGAGTCTTTTGAGTATTTCTTCATGGATGTGATTATCACTACACAAGACCGAAGTGATGGTGTAGCACCTCAAATTTTCCCCCCACTCATTCATGCATTCATTTTATTTAGGTCATTTATCATTCTATATTGCATTGCACCATGGCAGTCAGAATTGGCATCAAGAGAATCCTTTGTACAAAAGAGCAAGTCTTTCCTTGAGATGAAGGCCACATGATTATTCTAAAGAGCTTATATGAGCTAGGGTTCATTTTGAAGCAGTTTTACCAAGTGGTAGAGGCCCAAGTTCATCAAGGCATTTCCAGGTCATCTGAGGACCATACAAGTCAACTGTGCAGTCAACTGAGGGCTTTGAGATGGGGAGGTGAGTGGAAGCATCTAAATCATGTTCAAAAGAGGCCTATTCATCATGACAAACATCTATCTTGAAGATTTTGAAGTCAAATTAAAAGTTTCCAAAAATGGAAAGTGACCTGTAATTCAAAGTTTCAAAAAATGGCAAGTTTTTGGACCACATTCAACTTGACTTTCCAAAATCAAAGAAGATTCAAATAGATTTTTGGTGAACATGAAAGTTGAAGATCTTTCTCTCCCCTTTTCAAAAAGTCCTATATCATGATCATCTTATGAATGGTTGAGAAGTTATGACCAAATGATCACAAAGTGTGCATGGAAGTTCAACATGGCATAACTTTTGATTCAAAACTCCAAATTGGACCACTCTTTTTGCAAAATGCTCCTTGTGACCAATACTTTCCAAATGGATCATTTCCTTGCATGAAAGAAGCTCACATGATCAAGTATCCATACATGTTCATTTTGGAGGGAAAATCCATAATTTGAATTTGGTTGATTATGCAAGCAATTTGGTCATTCCATCATGTTTATTGGTTGGTTTTAAGTGAGATTTAAGCCATTGCATGCACTGTTCATGTGCACATGTCCATGCATAATCACATTTTGCATGTTTTTGCACTTTGCCTCACATTTCATTAATCTTAATTAACCAAGCCTAATTGTGATTAGCATGATGATTAGCACCTCATATAAATACCAAATCATAACTGTTTTTGGAGGAGAATAACAGAATTTGGATCAAAATTTCATTTCCCTCTCAATTTTCTCTCTCTTCAATTTTCAAATTTCTTCATACAATTCCCCAAAATTCTTGCATAATCATGTTTATGATGCATCATTGATGAAGAATCATCATCTGGTTTGAAGAATTCAGTGCAGATTCGAGCTACACAAGCATATGAACATGAAGATGGAATTTGAAATTTGAGCTGGATCTAGGTGTTTCCAATTGCCAATTCGTGCATAAAGCTTCACAGCAAGGTTGAGGAAGTAGATCTGGACGTTTTGGAGGCTTGAACACACGAGTTTTGAACACTGCACCTCAAGTAAGCTTGAATTTCGACCTTCACCATTTGCTGTTTCATGTACATAAACCTGTAGATCTTTTGATGCTGATGATTCTGATAGCTTTAGATTGTGATTTGGTTAAGTAATGAGTTAGATATGTTGATTTGAAGTTTTGATTCCAAGAATGTTTTCCCTCGATCCGGTTGATTCATGAAGTATTAGGCTAAATGATTATGATATTCTTGATCCTCGCTGCAAGACCTTTCCAATGATATAAGATACGTTAATTTCTGGAAATTTTCTTCATGGATCTCCGCCTGTACCACCGGAGAAGACGGTTGAAACCTCCGTCCTCCGCCGTCTGTAAATTGACCTAGGGTTTCGTCCACGCATGCATACACGTGAGCGCTGGCTTGGCGTTTCCGTTGGACCTCGTTCACTTGACCGTTCCACGCGTGCATTGACCGCTTATGTGGCTGCCACATCCTTTAATGAAACGCAACATTTCATGCTGCTGCTTGACCCTTGAGGCATGCGTTCGACTCCTCACTCATGCGCTTCGCTGATTTCAATTGCATTTTCCTATTACCATAAGTACGTGTGTTCGACTCCACGCTCGGGCATATTTCTGAATTTCCAATTTGAATATCCTCTTGTCCCTTGATGCGTGGGTTTGAGACCTGGCGCATGTGTTTCTGAATTTATATTTTGTTTGATTCTCATTTACCTTCCATACATGTGTTCGAGACCTGGTGATGTGCATTCTGATTTTTCTTTGAATTCCATTTTCCACACTATTTTCATATTATTTCATTTTGTTCATTCAAATTTCAAAAAATCATAAAAATAGTAGGAATATCCAAATTGATCCAAACTTTTTTTCACTTTCTTGCTTTAATATCTAGATTTTTATAGGATTTATTTCATGATTTGTGTGATGTTGGATTTTTAATTGTGATTGTTTGATTGAACATGATACCATATTGATATGTTGCATTCATTTGATTGTGAAATGCTCATGTTTAATCCAATTGATGTGAAATTTTGCATGCTTAATCCCAACATGTGATGGGATTTTTTGGCTTTGGTTTGGCATTTTTATCATTTGCCATCACGGTTTTGGACACATGAACATATGGTGTGACAATTTGTGTCACATATTTGATGTTGCATTTGTGCATTTTCATTTACATATCATTTGAGCTCTTATGGACCTAATTTTTTGCATGATGGTCATTCTTAACATGATAAGCTTGTATAAAAAATTTCATAGCCATTGGATGCTTTTCTGTTTTGATTTGGATTTTCTATTTTTGATGTCCAATTTTGATCATATTGCTTGCCTTTGCTTTACATTGATCATTTGATGCCTTTGCCTTATGAATTGGTTTTGGTCCTTTTGAGGACTCTTTCTTGTCTGATTGAATGTGCTTCATGTGAAATATTGACTTCTGTTTTGGTCATTTGACTTGCCTTTGACCCTAGTCTTTGTACTAGTGGTTTGTACTCACCAATTGTGTTTTGTGTTCCAGGTATTTAGCACTAATGGTGGGTGTGGTCTCATTACTTGAGATGCCAATTTCTTTGATCACTAACTCTTGTTGTGTTGTAGGTCCATTGATGTGATGAACTCACTTGAGTGCTTGCACTTGTGACTTACATTGTGTAGATATTGAGAAGTTCCACTGTTGTTGTCTGTTTGGTTTTCTGAATACAATATTAACTGTTTGGCTTTTGTACAGGTACATTAGTCGCTTGCTTTTAGCTCTTGCTTGAGCTTTGCTTTGGAGTGTGGTTGTTACACCACTTAGGTAGCCACTCTTTTTCTCCATGTAGTCTGGAAGTCCTGTCACCTTTTTGGCAGGCATTTGGCTGAAGTCCTCCTTATGAGGCAATGATTGTGATTGTTTACATTTGTGCTAAAGACCTCCAAGTGAGGCATGTTACTTGATAAGTCCTCCTAAGTGAAGAGGCAATTGACAGATAGAAGGGATTAGCAATCAATCCCCTGTTACTCAGTGAGTCGTTCATTATGCTCGCACTACGTGCTAATGCTCTTGAACATAACCCAAGATCTTTGTATAGAGTCAGTCAAGTGGAATAGGGTCCCTCTTTCTGGATCCCCACACTTTCTTTGATTTGAGCTCACCTAGGCCAGGGTTAAGAGCATGAGGTTGTAGCACCTCAAATTCGCACCCCACATTCATGCCTTCATTTCATTTTTAGGTCATTGACATTACATTAACATTGCATAGTGCATTGCATCTCATCAGTCAAGACTGGCATCAGGAGAGTTCCTCAGTGCAAAAGACCAAGCATTTCCTTGATATGGAGGCCATATGAGTATTCTAAAGAGCTTACATGAATCAAGGTTCATTTTAAAATAACTTGACCAAGTATTAGAGGCTCAAAGTCATCAGTACATGTCCAAGTCGTCTGGGGCCCATAAAAGTCAACTGAAAGTCAACAGAGGGCTAGGAGTTGGGGAAATGGTTTGAGACATTTCATTTATGTCCAAAAGAGGTTTATTCATCATGTCAAACATCTACATTGAAGATTTTGAAGCCAGATCAAAAGTTTCCCAAAATGGAAAGTGACCTATAATTTCAAGTTTCCAAAAATGGCAAGTTTTTAGACCAACTTCAAATTGACTTTCCAACATCAAAGAAGCTTCAAATGAAATTTTGTCCAACATTAAAGTTGAAGATATTTCTCTCCCATTTCCAAAAAGTCCAAGATCATGAGCATCTGATGAGTGGTTAAGGAATTATGATCAAATCATTGCCAAGTGTGCATGAAACTTCAAAAGGCCATAACTTTTGAACCAAGACTCCAAATGGAGTGCCTCTTTTTGCATTATGCTCCTCATGACATATATTTTCCAAATCGTTCATTACATGGCATGAAATTTATTCACATAATCATTTGTTCATGCATGTGATTTTTGGAAGGAAAACCATGAATTTAAAATTGGTACATCATATGAGTTTTTTAACCATTCCAATATGTGCATGGGTTGATTTTAAGTGAATTTGGGCCCTCATTTGGTACTGTTCACGTGGGATTGCCATGCATAAGGTGAAATTGCAATTTGGTGCATACACCTTGTATCTTGTTAATTATCATTAACCTTGGCCTAATTATAATTTCAGAGTAATTAGGAGATGGTATAAAGGCTTCATGGTAACTGTATTGCAGAGGACACACATTTTCAGATCTAGAATCCTCTTTCACTCTCAATTTTCTCTTCATTGATTTTTCAAAATTCTACACATAAACCTGGATTTTTCTTGCATAATCATGAACATGGAGTGTTGTTGAGTAAGTTCAACGTGTATTTGATGGATTTCATCTCAGATTCGTGCATACCACAAGCTTGAGTGCATTAATGGAAACTCCAAACTGAGCTGGATTCAAGTCTTCTCACGTGCCATTTCTTGCATCAAACTTCATTGGAGCTCAAAGGAGGTGGAACTGGACATTGCTAGGCCTCAGACACACTGTTTTCAACCTTCTGTTCTTCAAGAGGTTAGAAATCGAACCTCATGATTCTTGATTTTATGCACATGATGTTGTAGATCTTGAGTTGCTGATTACACTGATATAAATTTCGTGGAATTTGGTTGAGAAATGATTAAGTTATGCTGATTTAAAGTTTGAGATGTCAAATATATTTCCCTTCGATTCCCTTGATTTAGGATGAATTAGACCAAATTGATGATAGATTCGTGTTGTGCATGGCAAGGGCTTTCTAATGATGTGCTCAGATTTAAAATCTGGAGAAAAAATATGTTGAGTTCACTGTTCATCCACCGTCTCAAGGTAGGAGACGGTGGTTTCCACCATAGGCGCCGCCGTCTGGTTCAGGCTGAGATGGCTAGGGCTTTTGCCATGGGTGCATGCCTGTTGGCCAATTGATTGGCCCAGGCTTCGTTGACCAATTCCACGCGTTGCCTTGACTACTGTGTAAGCGCCACATCATTTATTGAAACTCTGCGTTTTGGCCATGACTTGCTTCGATCCTTGGTGACAGCGTTTCTGGAATTTATTTGTTCATGCGCCTTATTTTGAATGTGAACCTACTTCGATTTTGGCTGGTTACATGTTTTCAAATTAAATCCAACCTTTGCTTTTTCCCTCCAATTTCATATGCCATGATCCATTTTATTTCAATTATTTCATGAACTTCAAAAAATCATAAAAAATAGTATAATGATCCAAATAATTCCAGGTTTTTTCCTACATGATCATATGGATGTCTAGTATTTTTGTGGAGTGATTTCATGATTTTATCTCTTCTGGATTTTTGATTGTGTGGAATTACTTGAACATGTACACAATTATGCCATGCCTCATTTCAAATTGGTGTGAAATGCTCAATACTTGTCCAAATGCCATGAAATTTTACTTGATGATTCACAACATGACGCATGATTTGTGAGATTTTATTTGGCATTTTTTGCAATTTCCTTCTCTGTTTGGGACACATGGACTTTAGGTGTGACAATGTGTGTCACACAATTTGATGTTGATCTTATTCATTTTCATTGCCTTGCCAATTGATCTCCGTTGATTCTAATTTTTGGCATGATGATTGTGTTGGACATGTTGTATGCTCATAAAAATTTCCAGAATTGTTTGATTCATTTCTGTTTTGATTTGGAATTTTGATTCTTGATGACCAATTGTATGCACCTTTTGCTTGCCTTGCCATATCTTGCTCATAAAATGATTTTGCTTAATGCTTTTGGTTTGGTCCTTTTTAGGAAATGTTCATGATAGATTAAATATGCTACATGTTGAGAATTAGTTGCTGTTTTGACTTTTTGCCTTACCTTTGACCCTAGCCTTGGTGCTAGTGGTTTGTACTTATCTTTTGAGTTTTGCATTTCAGGTTCAAGCTATTATCCCTAGTGGTTGATGCAATATCAATTCATGAGATGTCAATTATTTTTGGGTTGACTAACCTTGTTGTGTTGTAGGACTATTGGAAATGAACTCTCTTGAGTTGCACTTGACTTGCATTGGGCATACTTGTTGGAAACCACTGTTGTTTGTCTGTTGATTATTTTGTCTGAATACTATACTGATTGTTTGGTTGTTTACACAGGTACATTAGCTGCTTTAAGTTCATTATTTGAACTTTGCTTTGCTTGTGGTTGGCATACCACCCAGGTAATGACCTCTGACTTCATATAGTCTAGAAGACCTGCTATCTTTGGCAAGCACCTGTCTGAAGCCCTCCTTAAGAGGCAATGTTTGTGCTTGTTTATCTTTGTGCCTTGCACTTCAAGTCCTCCTAAGTGAAGAGGCAATTGGCAGATAGAAGGGATGTGCAATCCATCCCCTGCTATTAAGTTGAGTCATTCATCTTGCTCGCACTACGTGCTGATGCATTTTGAATAAACACCCAAGATCATTGTCCAGAGTCAGTCATGTGGAGTAGGGTCCCTCATTCTGGATCCCCACACTTTCATTGAGTCAAGCTCACCCAGGCCCGGGTTAAGAGCCATGAGGTCTTACCCTCATCACCTTTCATCTGCTCACCCTGACGGTCAATGTCAGTGGTTAAGAGCCTCAGATACCTTTCCAGTTGGCTTGTTTGTCGAGGTTGATATGACCCCTTGACTAAAGCCCAACCTTGATGTTTGAGCCCCTTGTTGGTGTGTTTACTTCATGCTATATGTGTTTGTGTGGTGTGATGGTATCCTCTAGGTTTGCTAGACTTCGCGTAGTCTCGTTTGCATGTCAATTAAGGTAGCACGGTTCCTTCGTCTAGGACTTCCTTTCTTGCGTGAGCTTTCCTAAAACACAAACAAACATTATCCCCTCTTAAGGACACGTTAACTCCTTCTACTACAGGTGAGTAAGTCTCCAAAGGTCGAGCATCCGGTAGATTGTGTAGTGACGTTGTTCACCTAAAAAACACAAACAAACAGAAATAGTTTAGCCGAACTACGACAACTCTGATTCTCATGTCCAGATGAGATACGTAGGCACGAGATGCGATGTCTTGTCGAGTTTGACTAACAACTAACTTTGATCCTTTTCTCTCGCCCCCGTTGCGATTGAGACCTCCCCTTTCTCTTGCCCTAGTTGCAATCGAGACCCTCCTTCTTCTTGTGTGTGTGCTTGGAGTCTGACGTAAGTCCAGCGATTGGCAGTCGGTTTCCCGTTTCTTTTGTGGACTTGGATGTAAGCCTAGCGATTGGCATTCCATTTCCGATTGTGTGTTTGCTCTGACGCCTCAGCGTCTTCTGTTTAGCGTTTTGTTTCGGCGTGCATTAGCCGAGCTACGAGTGCTCTGATTCTTACTCTGGTAAGAGAAGATACGTATGCATTGGATGCGAGGTCCTAGCGAGCACGTTTCCCGTTCCCCCGAACTACGTCGACTCTGATGTTTGTTTATGACAAACTACGTAGGACCAGGATGCGACATCCTGCCGAGTCCCTTTCCTTCGTCTTTCATCTGTGTTTCATCCCAGCTTGTGCAGTGTTCTTGAGCAGTTATTTAGCAACCTTATTCTATTCTTTTGAGCGTGGATCTTGTCGAGTACGATGGATGCGTAGGGGTGCTAATACATTCCCTTCGCATAACCGACTCCCGATCCTTGCAATCTCTGGTCGTAAGACCATTTCCTTTCCAAGTTTACTTCGAGCGTTTCCTTTCCCTCCTTTGGGATAAATAACGCACGGTGGCGGCTCTGTGTCTTTTCCCGCCGGTTTTTCGCGTAATGCGACAGCTGGCGACTCTGCTGGGGATCATAGAGAAGTTGACCTATTGCTGGTCCATCTTCCCTAAGCGAGTCAATCCTAGCGCCCTTTAGGATAGGTTTTGGTTGCTTTTACTGTGTTATTTATTGCATTTATGATTATTATGCTGTGATTGTTTGCATATATGTTTGCATCTATGTTTGCATGCATCATACTTTCATTGTACTGGCTGTGTATCTGTCTCTCTGTGGGGTGGGAGTCACAAGAGGTAAAAGGCCCAATACCCAGGCTATGAGTGAACTTTAGGACACCTAGGAATAGAGTGATTCATGGGAAGCGGGTGGTATAGCGTCACTTAGCGGAACATGATATCACGAGCAGTTCAGATCCTGATGGGGTATTATCGATGCATATATCTGGTGTGCATATGATGATATTCTTGAAAGGGTTGTTTATCCTGCGTTTCTCTTGACCTGGCCCTGACCTAGATGACACCTATGAGTGGGGTGGGAATGAATCATTACAGGTACTGTTGGTGACTTGATATGTTGGTGACTGCATTCTGTTGGTGACTTCTGTTTGGTCCTGTTGGTGACTTGGTTCAGAAGTATGGGTTTCAGATGACCTTGATTTGTGGTTTCCGGTTCCGACGCCGAAGTTCTGATCCTGTGCTCCGTGATACACAGCCAACCAATCATAATTGCATCATTTGCATCATAGCATGTTTATTTTCAAAAAAAATAATGCAAAAAAAAATGAAAAAAAGAAGAAGAAAAAACTAACTTGTACATGCATATCATTTCTCAGGTTCATTCAGGAGTCTGTTCACAGTGAGAGATGGCAGCCATTCCAGAGTTGAAGAGGAAGATTTGCACCTACAGTTTCTACCGTGAGCCGTTGACATCTTTGGAAGAGTTGAGTAATCTTGTGACCGGCTGTAATCAGAAGGTGTTTGATGATCAGTATGGGGATATTCTGGCACTGTTAAAGATGGTGGTTGACCCAGTACCGTTGCAGACTCTCTTACAGTTCTATGATCCAGAGCTCCGTTGCTTCACTTTCCAGGACTATCAGTTAGCGCCCACTCTTGAAGAGTATTCCATCCTCATGAATGTCCGAATCAGATACCAGGTACCCTTCCTAGATGTGCCAAAGGAGGTGGATTTCAGGGTTGTTGCCAAGGCTCTTTATTTGAGTATTAAAGAAGTGAGTGACAATTGGAAATCCAGTGGTGATGTTGTGGGGTTGCCCTTGAAGTTCTTGGTGAGAATGGCTAAGGAGGAAGCGAAGAAAGGGAATTGGGAAGCTTTCAATGCTCAGTTAGCTGTCATGATCTATGGAGTTGTCTTGTTCCCGAGTATGCCTAATTTTATGGACCTTGTAGCAATCACTATTTTCATCGGAGGAAACCCGATTCCTACCTTGTTAGCTGACACTTATTATGCTATCCACAACAGGCATGGTAAGGGTGGAGCCATCAGGTGTTGTCTCCCTTTGCTACTCAGATGGTTCTTGTCCTTTCTACCAACCAGTGGACCTTTTGTGGATACTCAGAACACTCATAAGTGGACTCAGAGGATTTGTCACTCACATCCTATGATATCAAGTGGCAAGCTTACAGGATGAATGTGCGCAATGTCATTATGAGTTGTGGAGGGTTTCGTAATGTTCCACTCATAGGAACCAAGGGTTGCATCAATTACAACCCAATTCTTTCTCTTCGTCAGTTGGGGTTTGTCATGAATAAGAGGCCACAAGATGTGGAGATAGCTGAAAGCATGTACTTTGAGAAGCGGAGTGATCCAGCTAGATTGGAGCTGGTGGGAAAGGCTTGGGAGAATATTGGTGTCAAGGATGGATCTGTTTTAGGGAAGAAGTTTTCCATTGCTATGCCTGCCTACATTGAGTGGGTAAAGGATAGAGTTGGGACTTTGTTGCTACCATATGATAGGATGGAACCATTGCAGGAGAAACCGCCTTTGATCCTTTCTGAGAATGTGCCTGCTGAGCATTACAAACAAGCCTTGATGGAGAATCGTTGGTTGAAAGAGAAGGAACAAGAGATCCAGATGGAGCTTTACAAAGCCAAAGCTGATAAGTTGAGTTTGGCTCACAAACTCAAAGGAGTGCAAGGTGAAAGTGCTAGTAGATTGGGAAGCAAAAAGAGGTCCTATGAGGAGATAGAAGCAATGTTGGATGGAGAACACCGTGAGCGCTTGAGGTTGCAAAGAGCGGAAGCCAATTACCAGAAGAAGATACGAGACTTGGAAAAGCAGCTTAAAGACAAGGATATGCAGTTGAAGAAGGAGGTAGACCTAAGACATGCAGTAGAGAGCCAACTTGGAGAAGAAGTTGTGGAGCTCAGAAGGCAACTGAAGGAGAAGATCACCCCTTTATCCGAGTGTTCAGAATGTGACCGTTTGATTGATCAGTGCCAGTACTTGAAGACTCTCATTCCTGGAGGACGACTTTCTTAGTTTGTTTTTGTTGTTTATTTTGAGAATCACCTCCAAGATTGTTGGATGGGATGCCTTGTTACTCTGATGATTTGAATTTGTGATTGAACTATGTTTGTATGATCTTTATTTCTCATGATCTATAGATGAGATTGTTGATGTTTCACTTTTGCTCCTTGTCCTATGTAGGTTGCTTCTTTGATGTTTATGTTGCAGGTTGCCATTTTTCAAAAGTGAATAAGGCTCTTGAATGCTTGAGAAATGATAAAACATATCATATGCACCATACGCATCATGCGCATCATACACATATCATTCTTGCATTACAGGTATTCTTGAAGAAGACTTCTCATTCTGGTTCCTGTTTCAGGCAGGATTGCTGATCGTCATCCGCACCGCTACGCGACAAGGTTGAATCAACAGAGAAGCATGGATCAAGTTCAGGCTGAATTGGCAGAGATGAGGGCTAACATGGCCCAGTTCATGAATATGATGCAAGGGGTTGCGCAAGGGCAAGAGGAACTTCGAGCCCTGGTCCAGAGACAGGAAGCCGTGATTCCACCTATCAACCATACTTTGCTAGAGGGAGGCCCAGCCAATGACACTGTTACTGCTGCTATTCCCATCAACAACTATGCTGTGGGTGATGAGTTGAGGGATATCAGAATCAATGGACAACCTATTGCTCCAGAGACTACTAATTCCAGAGTGACCCGTGCTCCAGCTCGCCAGCCTGCTTGGTTGGTTGACAGACAGGAAGATATGTTTACTCTCCTCAGTGATGATGATGAGGTTGGAAGGACTGAAGAGAGGGATAGGAAAGTTGACGCCCTAGCTGAGAAAATCCGTGCCATGGAATGCCAAAATTCTTTGGGGTTTGATGTTACGAATATGGGCTTGGTTGATGGTATGAGGATCCCGTACAAATTCAAAGCGCCATCCTTTGACAAATACAATTGCACTTCTTGTCCTCGCACCCATGTGCAGGCTTACTATAGAAAAATCTCCGCATATACTGACGACGAGAAGATGTGGATATACTTTTTCCAAGACAGCTTGTCCGGAGCGTCTTTGGACTGGTATATGGACCTGAAGAAAGAGTCTGTTAGAAGCTGGAGGGATTTGGGTGAAGCCTTCTTGAGGCAATATAAGCACAATATGGACATGGCTCCGAGCCGAACTCAGTTACAGAGCCTGTGTAAGAAATCTAGTGAAAGCTTCAAAGAGTACGCCCAGAGGTGGCGTGAATTAGCGGCAAGAGTGCAACCTCCGATGTTGGAGAGAGAGCTGACTGACATGTTCATCGGGACCTTGCAGGGTGTGTTCATGGACCGCATGGGGAGTTTCCCGTTCGGTAGCTTTTCTGATGTAGTAATATATGGAGAGAGGACTGAGAGTCTTATTAAAGCAGGTAAGATTCAAGACCATGGTTCTTCAAGTTCTTCAAGTTCGAAGAAGCCATTTTCTGGGGCACCCTGAAGGAGGGAGGGTGAGACTAATGCTGTGCATCATAGGAGAAGTATGAATAGAGGACAGTATCGTCAGGTTGCCGCTGTGACTATCCCAACAACTCAACAACAACAACAACAGCAACGCCCATTTCAGCCAAGACAGAGAATGCCGGATCGTCGTTTCGAGCCGTTGCCAATAACATATGCTGAATTGCTTCCTGAACTGCTCAGGTTGGGGTTTGTTGAACTTCGCACCATGGCTCCGTTAACGAACATACTGTAACACCTCAAAATTTGCCCTCCTCTCTTGGGACTAGCTTAACATATTGCATTTCATCTTTTAGGACATTAGTCATTGCATCTTTGCATGTCATGTGGAAACATTGAGCAAGTCATCCTCCTAAGTCTTGTTCAGAAGATAAAGAGGTTAAAAGATTCAAGCCTGATGGTCTTGTTGAATTGATCACTAATCATCTGAGGGTTATGCTTCAATTAGGGTTTCTTGGTTCCTAAAGGATGTTGATCTTTATCTTGGTTGAAATGGTACATCACCATCATCATGGTCTTATCATCACCAAGAGGTTCATTGTGCCTGATCATGTTCCTTGGGATTAGGGTTTTGACCTCTGGTCAACCCTAATCAGTTGAATTATACCAATTAGGGTTTTGCAAGGAGATGAGGTCTTCATTGAATTGGAGATTATTATATGGTTTTATTGAGCTTGTATAAGCTAGGGTTTCATTTTGGAGCCATTTCATCAGAAGATTGAGGCTCAAATTCATCTGTACATGACCAAGTCATCTATCAACTGAAAAAAAAAATCAACCAGAAGTCAACTGTTGGATTTGGAGGTGGGAAGTGGTTAGAAATACTTCATTCATGTTCAAACAAGTCTCATTTGACATTTCAAACATCAACATTGAAGAAAATAAAGTCAGGACAAAACTTTCCAAAAATAGAAAGTGACTTATAATTTGAAATTGCCAAAAATGGAAAGGTTTTCTCCTCAAGATTACATCATTAAAAATGCTTCAAATGAAATTTTGTTGAACATGAAAGTTGTAGATCTTGTTCTCCCATTTCCAAAAAGTTCAAGATCATGAATTTCTCATGTATGGTTGAAGAGATATGGGTTAATCTTGGTCAAATGAACATGGAACTTCAAAGGGGCATAACTTTCAAACCATAAGTCCATATCATGTGGCTCTTTTTGCAACATTCTTGTTTCAACTTCTAGTTTCCAAAATTGGCATTACATGGCATGCATTCCATTCATATAAATATTTGAAAATTCAATTCATTTTGGAGGGAAAAAATCAAGTTCAAAAATAATGCATTGTTTTCACATTTTAACATTTCCATTGGTCTTGAAACACTATTTTGAGTGAAATACAAGGCAAAAACGTGCACTATTCACATGCCATGCCATGCATAAGGTGAAAAAATAATTTTTGCAAAACACCTCCAAATTAACCATTTTTCATTAGCATTTGATTAGAGGTTAATTAATCATGATTAGTGAAGCATATATAACACAAATCATAACAGAATTTTCACATTTTCCAATTCTAGATCTAGAAATTCTCAAAGTCTCTCAAAATTCTCTCTCACTTTTTCTCAAAATTTCTTCAAACACTTTGCATTTTTCTTGGTTGATTCATCATCTAGCATCATTGTGGAGCAAGATTGAAGCAAGAATCACATGAATTCGTGGAGTTTGAAGCCTATGCAAGCTTGAAGATCATCAATGGTGGAATTCAAAATCTTCGTGCTCAATTGGATATCAAGACTTCATCCATTCACTCATACAAGCTTTATAGAGGAAGATTTAAGCATAGCCAGGCCTGGAAAACGCGAATTCAAGAACTGCTCGTCAAGAGGTCAAAATTTCGATCTCTTTATTTCTTGCAATTGTTATATGAATCTTGTAGATCTTGCAATGCTTGTGATTCTGAGCTTTGAACCATGTAAATCCATGCATTATTGAGCAAGTTATGTTGATTTTAATTTTCATGTGCCAAACTTGAAGTGATCGATTCTCATGATTCTTGATGTTTTAAGCTTAGTTGTTGATTGATTATTGATGTACTGTGGAAGATCTGCATGTTCATGTGTTCAATTTTAAGAAACAAGAGATTTGTTCTTGATGATTTTGTGAAGCTACTGTTCATGTCGCGTGCGGTTTGCTGGAAATGATGACGATAGTTTCGGCAACGGTTTTTTTGTGTTGCAAAGCGTTGCCTTAGGTCTGGTAGGGTTTGCATGCTACTGTTTGCATGGGACGCACATGCAGGCGTCCTGATTGGCTAGGCAATCGCGCGCCATTCTCATTCAAAAAGCTGCTGGGTTCGAATCCTGGCAGCGTGTGGTTTTCATGTTCATTTTCATTTTCTCCTTTACTCCATCACATGTTCATCCATGCTCCTTCATACATTTTTTTTCTAACTTTTAAAATTCATAACTAATTAAATAATGCTCCAAAAAATATGGTTGTTTTTGCATTATGTCACATTTTGTGTCTAGAATTTTATGAATATTTTTTCACAAATTGTGCATGGCTGTATAATTTTTTGTGCTAGGGAATGTTAACATGTGTGCATTTTGGACATTGCTTTGATATATCAATTGTGAAATGCTCAATTCTTATCCTATGCTCATGAAATTTTACATGGTGAAACTAGACATCTTGCTGAACATTTTGGTGTTGAGTTTGCATTTTTATCAATTGCCATTGCTGAGTTATGATTTTTCTAAGTTAGGTGTGACAATTTGTGTCACACCTTGTGATGTTCATCTTGTGCTATGTGTTTACCCTATCAAATGAATTCCAATTTCCATGATATTTTGTATGATGCTTGATATGAATGTTGTGAATGATCAGGAATGTTTCTGGAATTTTTGGAATCATTTCTGATTTGATTGAGATTTTTCATTCTGGATGATCATTTGTGAACTTTTGAATAGTCATGATTTTCAATGATTTGTGAAATGATGGTTGTTTATCATATGAATGTGAAATTTTGCAAATTGTTTCTAGACATCTTTAAGTTTGTTTTGGCTTTGGTTTGAAGTGTTTATCATTTGTCAATTCTGTTTTAGGCTTGTGCTAAGTTGATGTAGCATTTGGTGCCTCATTTGAGCTTGTTTTGATTGCTTTGGTTTGATGAATTTGATTACTCTGCTTAATCTTGTCCAAATGCTTTAATTTTTTGTGTGATGATCATGTTGTGTGCTCTGTTTAGCCATGATTTTTGCCAAAATTAATTGAATCATTTTTGAATTATTGTGCATTTGTTCATTCTGTTGTCACAATGTGGTTCCAATGTGCATACCTTGCCATATTTTGTTCATGAAATGAAATTGGTGAATGATATTGATGTGGGACTTTTTGGATGATGTTCTTGATGGATTGAAGTTGATTCATGTCAATTTTCATGTTCTGTTTTGAATTTTTTCTCCCTCTTTGACCCTAGGCCTTGACCTAGTGGTTTGTCTCATCTTTGAGCTTTGATTTCAGGTTGAACATCCAGGTTATATGGTTCATGATGCAACCTCACTTGAGCATTTGGTGCTTGCTTTTGACTACTAACATTGTGTGTTTTGTAGGGTTGTTAATTAATTTGAGTTTGACTTGTGGCTTATGCCTTTGTTCATTGGGTTTGACTGTTGATATTCATGTTGTCTGTTTGTCTGTACAGTTTAACTGATTTGTGTGATGTTTCAACAGGTACATAAGTTGCTTAAGTTCAATTTGAACTTGCTTTTGCTTGGTTGCTTAACCACATAGGTATAACTCTCTGACTTCATGTAGTCTGGAAGACCTGTCCTGTTACTTGGGCAGGCACCTGTCTGAAGCCCTCCTTAAGAGGCAATGCTTGTGTATGTTTATTTTTGTGCCAAGCAGGAAAAGTCCTTTGATAAGGCAATTGGCAGATAAAAGAGATGTGCAATCCATCTCCTGCTATTCAGTGTGTCATCCACTTTGCTCACACCTTGTGTTGATGCATTGTGGATATTAACCCAAGATCTTTGTTGAGTCAGTCATATGTGGAGAAGAGTTCCAACTTTCTGAACTCCCACACTTTCATTTGTCTGAAGCTCTCCCAGGCCAGGGATAAGAGCTGTTAGGTCTTACCCTCACTTCCCATTTCATCTGCTTCACCCTAACTCTCAATGTTAGGGTTAAGAGCTAACATCACCCGATTCCAGTTGGCTTGTGTTTCACAGCCTAACCTTGTTTTGAGCCCACTTTGTTTGTATATAGTGTGTGCTAATTGTGTGAATGTTTGCTTTGCTTGTGCTGTTTAGGATAGCTTGTTGCCTGTGCAAGTTAGATAGAAACCTCAACCTAGGACCATGATGGATTACATGATGACTATTAGGATCGAGTCAGTCTCCCTTCTAGTTTGTCATTTCCCAGTCTCTGGTTAGGAGAAAGTTTCTCCCCTGTTAAGGGGAACTACGTTGCCCTGATCCTCATACCAGATGAGGTACGTAGGCAAGAGATCGTGCGAGATCTCTCCGGGCACCCTTTTTCTTTTTGTGTGTGTTTGTCTGACAGTTACCAGGCTCGAGTGCCAGACTCCTTGGTAATTTGTTTATTTGTTACCCTCTTGTGTGTTAGGAGATGGATGTAAGACCAGCGATTGGCATTCCGTATCCTATTGGCGTTTGTTTGTGTGGAGTCTGACGTAAGTCCAGCGATTGGCAGTTGGTTTCCTGAGTGTGTTTGTTGGTTCGGAGTCTGATGTAAGTCCAGCGATTGGCATTCGGTTTCCATGTTTGCCTGTTTGTGTGGAGTCTGACGTAAGTCCAGCGATTGGCAGTCGGTTTCCTGTGTGAGTTTTGTTTGGCGTGCGTGAGCCGAACTACGGTAGCTCTGATTCTCATTCCAGATGAGATACGTAGGCATAAGATGCGATATCCTAGCGAGCCCTTTCCCCTCTTCTCCCACCTGTGTTGTTTCTAGTGTGCGTGTGTGATGTTTGTGAGCAGTTTTAGCAACCTTATTCTTTCCTTCTGAGCGTGGATCTCGTCGAGTACGACGGATGCGTAGGGGTGCTAGTACCTTCCCTTCGCATAACCGACTCCCGATCCCATCTCTCTTTGGTCGCGAGACCATGTCTTTTCCAGGTTTACTTCGAGCGTTTCCTTTCCCTCTTTGGGATAAATAACGCACGGTGGCGGCTCTGTTTGTTTTGTTTTAGCCCGCCGGTTATTTTTCGCGGATGCGACAGCTGGCGACTCTGCTGGGGACATACAGAAGTTGACCTATTGCTGGTCCATCTTCCCTAAGCGAGTCTCTCCTAGCGTTCTAGGATAGTTTAGGTTGCTTGTGTTGCTCTATTTGTTGCATTTATTATTATTCTGTTGTGTATATTTGCATAAATATTTATATGCATCATACTATCATTGTGCCGTCTTCTGTACAGATGGTTCCTCTGTTTTGGGGTGGGTGTTCTGAGTGGGGCTAAAACCCAGGCCCGAGTATACACGTAGGATTAGTGTGGTCTCACGTTCCTCACATGCTGGTTGGGCATGTTGTTGCGACGTGACATACCACAAGCCAGACGAGGTTCATTTGAGAGTGCTCTTCCTTTGTGGGGTATTCCACTTTGGTTGGGTTACCTCTTTTGAGCTATTGACTTCGGTGACCGATCTTTCCCGGATCTTTGGTTTAGATGATCTTAAGAGAGCTACAACGGCACACCCGAAAGGGAAAACCCGTTGAGTATCTTTGCCCGATTGTCGAGACCATTATCCGCCTTAGGATAACCTGATTAGAATTCACCTGTGAGGGGAGGGTTGATTCTTACAGATGCATGTTCTGATGGTGACTTTGATGGTGACTATTGGTTCAGCCGTTGATCAGAGTCCTATTTATAAGTCGGATTTATGGACATTTATTTCAGAGACGCCGGAGTTCTATCCGTGTTATTTATCAGTGGGGATCCGTTTATTTCAGGATTCCCCGGGCTGGTTCAGAGGGTCTTATGGTTATCTGTTCAGAGGACTTTCTGGTGATGATGGTGGTGTATCCTTCAGTTCCGTTTATTTCGGAACCCTTGAGTTGTACTTATGATTGCTCAGTATCTCAGATGAGTGTGATCAGTTCAGAGGCCGTAACTCAGTGCAACAGATGTTCAGATGACTTGGAGGATGGCACTATGCATTGCATTCATACATCAGCATCATCCTCATTTTGCATTTATCAGCATCTAATTCATGTTTATCCATATGCAGGGACATTTTCGATTGAGATCCTGGTTGAGAGACTTCTTTGCTCGGATATGAGGCCCGGTTTGAAGGATGATGTTGTCTATAGTTTCTTCGACCCAGAGATCAGCGTGCTGAGAGATATGATAACATTGATTACACCCGACCATGTGGGGTTGTTTCGTGAGACGTATGGGGGTATTCTGAAGATGGTTTTCAGGCTCACTGACCAGGATAGGAGCGCCATCCATACTTTTCTCCAGTTCTATGACCCGGGCTTGAGGTGTTTTGTCTTCCCGGATTACTTATTGGGGCCTTTGATAGAGGACTATGCTGGTATCTTGGGCATTCAGATCAGAAATCAGGTTCCTTTCTATGCTACTAAGGAAGAACCTGATATTGGTGGGATATCTCGTGTTCTTTATTTGAGTCCGGAGATGATTAAGGGTGGTTTGAGAGAGAAGGGGAAGTTTCCTGGTTTTCATCTGAGTTTCCTAGAGGCTAAGGCCAAGGAGCATGCTGTTTTGGGAGATTGGAAAGCTGTCTGTGCTTTGATTGCTGTGAGCATTTATGGTATTATCCTATTCCCTAACCAGAAGAACTTTGTGGATATTAATGCCGTCCGTTTGTTTGTTCAGAGGAATCCTATTCCTACTCTGGTTGGAGATGTCTATTACTCGGTCCATAATCGGAACGAGAAGAGGCGTGGGGGATTGATTAGGTGTTGTGCTTAGCTATTATACAAATGGTTTATAGGATATTTGCCTTCCAGGGGTGCTTTTGTTCTCCTTGACCATACTGTCAATTGGGCGACCAAGTTGATGGGTTTGCGGGCCAAAGACATAGCTTGGACTCACAGTAGTGGGGTTGGACAAGACTTCATTTGCAGTTGTGGGAGTTTTCCCAATGTGCCTCTTATAGGAGTTCAGGGTTGCATTAATTATAACCCGACACTTCTTAAGAGACAAATGGGATTCGCTATGGAGGTTCCTCCTCTCAAGAGTGAGATTCAGGAAACTTTGTACTTCCCGGTTGAGGGCAATCAGGCCAGGTTGAGGCAAGTATCTGATGCATGGCGCAGCATTCAAAGGAAAGGCAAGTTTTCTTGGGGTAGAGCTAATAACAGGTCTTTTCCTCCGTTTGATGACTGGCTCAGCAAGAGAGTGGAGCTCACTTGTCTACCATTTCCTGTGGTTAATCCTTGGTATCTGTTGATTGAGGAATCCCATTCTTCCGTCAGTATGGAAGAATTCCTAGAGATGAAGAGAGAGAGAGATCAGCTGCAGGTAGAGAAGACTGAATTGGAGATGAGTGTTGCTCGGATTCAGATGGCTAATCAGAAGATCAAAGGGAGAATGGAAGACCAGGATAAGAGGCATACTCTTGTGGTGAAGCGCTTTGAGATGGATACCGCTTACTATGGCAAGGTCAGCCAAGCTTTAGAGTCATCCACAAGGGAGCACGACATCACCAAGGAGAAGCTATCCAGAGCGTCAAAGGTCATTGAAGATGAGAAGAGGAGGCAAATCCTTGTGAGGGATCAAAGGGAAGGCAGAGTCAGAGCCCTTATTGCTGAGTGGGAGGCAAATCTGAAGATTAAGGAAACAGAGAAGGTAAAGATCATTGCTGAGAGAGATCATTATATCGCCGAGAGAGATCATTATCAGGCTGAGAGAGATCATTACTTCAGACAGATGAAGATTCACCAGAAGGAGATAGGGAGATTGCAGCAGGAGAACACTGAGCTCAGGTTCGCCGTGAAGTTTACCAAGATGGTAGATGATGCAGAGCCGTCTGTGGGGCCTTCTTCAGTATAGTCTTTTGTTGTCATTTGTGTGGATTACCGTCAGGCCTGTTGACGGAATTCACTTGCTTGTATGCTCTTTCTGATTCTGGAGAATTGTATCCGATTTGTATCAGCTTGATGTATGACTATTGCACTTATTGTGCACTTTTGATATGCAGTGGTTATTTTTCATTCAGTGATCGATCTTCAAACCTTATTTGCTTTCCTGTATGCACTCACACAGCACACACATGGTTGGGTGGTATTTTGCTAAATCATATATCTCTGGTCTGTATGATGAGCTCATTTGATGAATGTCAGAATATTATCGCCGGATTATTATCTGTCTCGATGAAACCAGGGTCGAAAGACAGAGTGTTCCTCATGTGGATAGACATTGCATTCATGCATAATCATAATAACTTGTCTTTTATTTTGCAGGTATCAGTTGCTAACGTGCTTGATTGTTTCAGGAATCATTGCTCGTGCGCGTAGAGTTGTACCCTTGCACTCAATACGTCCACACAGATATTTCACCAGACGCAATACACCTAGACTGATGGATTTACCTAATACAGACTTTCTCGAGCTGAAAGAGAAAATGAATGAGCTGATTAATATCATGCAAGGGTTTGCCGTCGGGCAGAAAGCACTTGCTGATAAAGTGGAGAAGCTCGAGCGGGTTTCAGCTGCCAACAGTGGTGTCAATCTAGATGGTGTCTCTAACCATGGTCTGGGTGGTTCTAGGGACGGTGGAAAGAGGACAACTGTGGGCGTAGTGAATAATAATGCTGGTGGTTTTGGTGCTGTCACAGGTGGTGGACCCGGTCAGATGGGTAATAATATGAAGGACAGTTTGTTTCCTCCTTTCTTCGGGGCTGAGGATGATAGGGAGGAAGACCGAGAAGCTGATCAATTCTCCTTGATGAATGAGCCGTTTGGTCAGTACGGTGTCCAACCGCCGAATAAGGAGATCCAACTGCTGGCAGAGAAGATCAGGGCTCTAGAAAGCCATGCTACTCCCGGTTTTGTCAACATGTCGAATATGGGGCTGGTTGAGGGGATTGTGATCCCACAGAAGTTCAAAGCGCCTGCATTTGACAGATATAATGGGAGTTCTTGCCCGGAGACTCACCTTCAAGCTTTTGTCCGCAAGATTTCTGCGTATACGATGGATCAGAAGTTGTGGATGTACTTCTTCCAGGACAGTCTGTCAGGAGGATCCTTGGAATGGTACACCAAGCTGAAGTCTTCTGACATCAAGAGCTGGCAAGATCTTGGCGATGCATTCTTTAAATAATACCAGTTCAACGCTGACATGGCTCCGAGTCGTACCCAGCTGCAGGGTATGTCTCAAAAGCCCAATGAGGGGTTTAAAGAGTATGCGTAGAGGTGGAGGGAGTTGGCTGCCAGAGTTCAACCTCCATTGGTGGATAGAGAGATGTCTGACTTGTTCATGGGTACCCTGCAGGGGACATTTGCTGAGAGAATGGTTGGTTGCCTGGTTACTAACTTCACTGATATTGTGGTGGCCGGAGAGAGGATTGAAAGCTGGTTGAAGCTGGGGAAAATCCAGGGTGATGCTTCGTCATCTGGATCGAAGAAGCCCTTTGGAAATGGTCAGAGGAAGAATGAGGGTGATACCAGCGCAGTGTATACCCAAAGAGGACCGAGTAGGGATCGTTACTACCAGCACACTGCTGCGGTAACTATTCCTGCTGATAATCAGCCTGCACAACAACAACCGCAACAACAAAGACAGCCGTTTCAGCAGAGACCGCAGAGAGCTGGGTATCAGGTGCGCGGGAGAATGAATGATCGTCAGTTCGATAGGCCACCTGTGACCTATTCTTTCTTGTTGAAGAAGCTGAAGGATTTGGGGTTGGTACAACTGAGAACTTTTGCTCCTTTGAGACCTGATCAGAGGCCAGCCAGTTTTGATGAGAACGCCAAATGTGAATTTCACTCGGGTGCACCTGGACAGAATGTAGAAAATTGTAAAGCTTTTAAGCATGTGGTCCAGGACTTGGTGGATTCTAAAGCTATCAACTTTGCTCCATCTCCAAACGTGAATGCTAATCCCATGCCTGCGCATGGTCAAATGGGGGTGAATGCAATCTCTGATGAGGGTAGAATTGGGCTGTTGCATGTTGATCAATTGAAGACTCCTTTGGCTGAGGTCAAACGACAATTGTTGAAGAATGGGGTCTTTCCGGGCTGTAATGTTGGTTGTGCTGCGTGCACTATTGCTGTTGATGGGTGTATACTCTTGAGGGAGGTTATCCCGAGACTGATGGACGAGGGAAGCCTCAAGTTTGAGAAGGCTGATTTGGGGAAGGAAGATGTCTCCACCATAACCATCTACTTCGACCCGGTTGATTTGTCAACGCTAGCTGATGCGGCTCCAGTTACTATCACGGTACCTGGGCCAATTCCTTATGACAAAGATGATGCCGTGTCGTGGCATTATGGTGGGGAAGTTTATTGTAATGGGGAGAGATTGGAGGACCAAGCTGCAAGTGAAACCACCGTTTCAAAGGTGGATAATGCTGGACCCAGTGGTTTCACTCGTAGTGGGAGGTTATTTGCTCCTGATGCTTTGAGAAGTGGAGAAGGAGAAAAAGAAAAGAAAGAAAAGGCTGAGGCTTTAGCCAGGGCAAGAGGAAAACAAGTAATCAATGAAGGTACTCCTGTGGTGACACCGGCGCCTGGTGGGTCGGAGAAAGAACTTGATGATGAAGCGGAAGAATTCCTTAGAATCATCAAGAAGTCTGAGTACAAACTTGTTGACCATCTGCAGCAGACGTCGTCTAAGATTTCGATCTTGTCATTGTTGCTAAGCTCTGAGGGGCATAGAGAGGCTTTGCTGAAAATCCTGAAGAGAGCCTATGTTCCCCAGGAGATCACAATTAATCAGTTAGAGACGGTGGTGTCGAATGTCAATTCCAGTCATGGGCTGGGGTTCACTGATATGGATCTGACTGTGGATGTGAGGAATCATAATCGGGCTTTACACATCGCAATGGAATGTAAAGGAGCCGTGCTTTCGCACGTGTTGGTTGATACCGGCTCCTCATTAAATGTGTTGCCTAAGAAAGCCTTGGCGAAGCTGAACTGTGAAGGGTTGATTTTGACGCCCACTGACCTGATAGTTAGAGCTTTTGACGGTTCTAAACGGGCGGTGTTCGGAGAGGTGGAGCTCCCGGTGAAGATCGGACCCGAGGTGTTCAAGTCGGTATTCTATGTCATGGATATTCAGCCGGCATACAGTTGCCTGTTGGGTCGCCCATGGATTCATGCTGCTGGGGCAGTGACTTCGACTTTGCACCAAAAGCTGAAGTATATCTGGGACGGGCAGGTCGTCACCGTTTGCGGGGAGGAGGACATCTTCGTCAGCCACTTGTCATCGTTTAAATACGTGGAAATGGACGGTGAAATATGGGAAACCCCGAGTCAAGCATTCAAAACCGTTAAGGTGGAGAATGCTCTTTTTGCCAAGGAAGAGGAGAAACCGTCCATTTCTTCATATAAGCAGGCCGCTGAGGTGGTGAAGAGTGGAGAAGCTCCTGGTTGGGGGAAGATGATGGACATCGCCGCCAAGAAAGATAGGTTTGGAGTGGGTTATCAGCCGGGCCGAGGCTCGTCTGGACAAGGTAGAGGACGTCGACCGTCATTCACATTCACCAGTGCTGGAATGCTGGATCCAGATCACGTCTGTATGGTGGGTGAAGAAGCTGACAATGATTGTGAGATGGATCAGTGGATAAAGCCGTGCGCACCAGGGATGGAAGTCCAGAACTGGAAGGCTGGAAAGATCATCACTGTCACTTTACTTGAAGAGTAATATTTTCTGTTTTTCAATTTTATTTGCATGGAAGCCATACGTTTTGCCTGAAACGTAATGGTTCATTGTAAGGGCCACCTCATGTTTCATTTTGCAAATTTGCATCATAAATAAAAGGATGTTTTTCAATTAAAAGCGGTGTTCCCTGTTTTTCCTTTATTTTTACAGTTTAAAAACAAAAAAATAAAAATAAAAATGGCAATGTTTTCATTTTCCTTTTCGATTTGTCTCGCTCCGGTTCTAAAGCAATGCATGAATCAACATTCATGCAGATGCGATTTCTCGTCGGATCTCATTGATAACAATCCTGTTACACCCTCGTATGACTTCGACAATCCGATCTATCATGCCGAAGAAGAAGGCGAAGAAGATTGTGAACTGCCAGGGGAATTAGCCAGGTTGTTGAAACAAGAGGAGAAGGTGATTCAGCCGCACGAAGAGCAAATTGAGGTTGTGAATCTGGGTACCGACGAGGTCAGAAAAGAAGTGAAAATTGGGGCTGCTTTGGAGGAGAGTGTCAAGAGCAGAATGGTGGCATTGTTGAAAGAGTATGTCGACATCTTCGCCTGGTCTTATCAAGATATGCCAGGGTTGGATACCGATATCGTTGTGCACAAGCTACCGTTAAGAGCAGATTGTCCTCCAGTGAAGCAGAAGTTGCGCAGAACTCGACCTGAGATGGCCATGAAAATTAAAGAGGAAGTGCAGAAACAGTGGGATGCTGGTTTCCTAGCTGTCACTAATTATCCGCCTTGGGTTGCAAACATTGTGCCGGTCCCGAAGAAGGATGGGAAGGTAAGAATGTGTGTGGACTACCGGGATCTGAACAGAGCTAGCCCGAAGGATGATTTCCCATTACCTCACATTGATGTGTTGGTAGATAATACAACTCAATTCTCGGTGTTTTCTTTCATGGATGGCTTTTCTGGCTATAATCAAATCAAAATGTCGCCAGATGATATGGAGAAAACAACGTTCATCACACCGTGGGGCACTTTCTGTTATAAGGTGATGCCATTTGGTCTCAAGAACGCCGGTGCTACTTATCAGAGAGCCATGGTGACTTTGTTTCATGATATGATTCATCATGAAATCGAATGCTATGTTGATGACATGATAGCAAAGTCCCAAACAGAGGAAGGGCATTTGGTAGATCTGGCCAAGTTGTTTGACCGGCTGAGACAGTTCAGACTGAGGTTGAATCCAAACAAGTGCACTTTCGGAGTGCGGTCCGGTAAATTGCTGGGGTTCATTGTGAGTGAAAAAGGAATCGAGGTTGATCCTGCTAAAGTAAAAGCAATAAGAGAAATGCCTGAACTGAGAACGGAGAAGGAGGTTCGTGGTTTCTTAGGTAGATTGAACTACATTTCACGATTCATATCTCATCTAACCGCCACGTGCGAACCTATATTCAAGTTGTTGAGAAAAGATCAAACGGTCAGGTGGAATAATGATTGCCAAGCGGCATTTGAAAAGGTAAAAGAATATTTGCAGGAGCCTCCGATTCTGATGCCTCCTGTGGAGGGACGACCGTTAATTCTGTACTTGACGGTCCTCGAGGGGTCTATGGGGTGTGTATTGGGGAAGCATGACGAGTCTGGTCGAAAAGAGCATGCCATATACTACCTTAGCAAAAAATTTACAGACTGTGAAACAAGATATTCACTGCTCGAGAAAACTTGCTGTGCTTTGGTCTGGGCTGCTCGCCGACTGAGGCAGTATATGCTGGTTCATACCACTTTATTGATTTCCAAGATGGATCCAATCAAGTACATTTTTGAGAAGCCAGCATTGACCGGACGGGTTGCGAGATGGCAAATGATTTTGACTGAATATGATATCCAGTATACCTCTCAGAAAGCAATCAAGGGGAGTGTATTGTCTGATTACCTCTCTCAGCAACCTATTGAGGACTATCAATTGATGAAGTTTGAGTTCCCTGATGAGGACATCATGTTTCTCAAATCGAAAGATTGCGAGGAACCAATCCCGGAGGAGGGGCCTGACCCTGAATCCGAATGGATTCTGATGTTTGATGGGGCCGTTAACGTGAATGGAAGCGGAGTTGGTGCTGTTTTGGTTACGCCGAAAGGATCCCATATTCCTTTTGCTGCCCGGCTAACATTTGAGTGCACCAACAACGTGGCTGAATACGAAGCTTGTATCCTGGGGATTGAAGAGGCGATTGATTTGAGGATCAAGAACCTTGTTATATATGTGTAACACCTCAAAATTTGCCCTCCTCTCTTGGGACTAGCTTAACATATTTGCATATCATTTTAGGTCATTAGGCATTGCATATTGCATATCATGTGGTTACATTGGGCAAGCCATTCTCCCAAGTCTTGGTCAGAAGATGAGGAAGTCAAAGTGCAAGCTAGGGTTTCATTGGACTGGTCGTTAATCATCTGAGGATGTGGGGGTCCAAATTAGGGTTTTGTGGTTCTCAAGGAGATTGGTCCTCATCTTGTTTGAAATGATTCATCATCATCATCATGGTTTGTCATCATCAAGTGTGGGAGCATATTCTTTGAGATTAGGGTTTTGACCACTGGTCAACCCTAATCAGTTGCATTGGGCCAATCAGGGCATGATCAGGAGATGGGGTCTATGATGGATATGAGGATCATTCCATGATTTTATTGGGCTTATTGAGGCTAGGGTTTCATCCTTGAGCCATTTCATCAGGAGATTGGGGCTCAGATTGATCAGTGCATGGCCAAATTCATCTATCAGTTGAAAAGTCAACTGTGGTCAACTGTGCTTGATTTTATGGATTTGGAGGTGGGAGAGAGTTGGATACATTTCATTCATGTTGAAACAAGTGTTATTTGACATTTCAAAGCTCAAGAATGGAGAAAATAAAGTCAGAACAAAAATTGCCAAAAATAGAAAGTGACTTGTAATGGAAGTTTCCAAAAATGGAAAGTTTTTCACCTCAAATTTACATGTCCAAGGAAGCTTCAAATGAAAAATTTTTCAACATGAAAGTTGTAGATCTTGGTCTCACCTTTCTAAAAAGTCCAAGAACTTGAAAATCCCATGTATGGTTGGCAAGTTATGGTCCATTCAATTTCAAAAGTGACCCATAATCAAAGTGGCATAACTTCCACATGGAGTGTCCAAATTGAGTGATCTTTTTATGTGCAAACTCCATTTAACATGTACTTTCATGGTGCATAATTGGAATTCATCAAAAATGGTCAATGCAAAAGGTCAATTTTCAAGTGTACAGTTAAAAATCCAAGGGCAAAATGGTCCAACTTGAGAAATAATTGGAATTTTGGCATGGGAGTTTTTGCAACACATCACATATGTCAATTAGAGATGGTTTGAATTGTCACAAGTTCTCAAAGTTCAATATTTGGCCAAGTCATTTTTAAACTTCACTTGAAAATGCAAGATGTGGCATAACATAGTGAAAATGAGTTACACAAAGCCAATCAACATGGGATCAAAGCCAACACATCACAACTGATAATTGGAGAGTGTGTGAGCTGTCATACAGCTGTCACAAGGCTTAGGGTGAAATGTCCATTTTGCCCTTGCATTGAAAGTTCACATTAAGCTAATCCATTGCATTTTGGTTAATTAGTGATTAAAGAATGGATTAAGTGGAAGTATAAGACATTAATCATAACTGAATTTGGATCAGAATCACAAATCTCAAGAACTTCCAACTGTTTTTCCCTCCAAATTGCAAAATTCATCAAGAAGCTTCAAGAACAAAATTCATTGGAACTTCCTCAATTCTTCACCAAAGTGCAAAATTCCTTTTGCTTCATCTTCTATAAGCCTTAAGCTTGGACTGTTTTGGATCATTGGTGCCATAACATTGCAAATTCGTGACTGTTCACATCATGCTCGACAATGGAGTTTTGTGAATTCTTCTTCCTGGATCAACTTTGAGCTTACCTAATCACTCCAATTACCTTCCTGGACATTGAACTCCAACTGTTTTGAGGAATCACGCGTGGAAGCTCAAGATTCATCAACTGCCATTCAAGGTACATAAATTTCGAATGTCACCATTGCTTCAATTTCCATATGCGTTTTGTAGTTCATGCAACGTAGAAGATCATGCTAGGTTCAGTTTTTGAAATGATGAACTATAGGTTGAGTTATGTGCCTTTGAATGTTTGAATGCAAAACCTAAATTGCTCGATCCGTGAGCTACAGTTAGAATTAGGATGAATTGGTTACATATTTGGAATCCTCATGCTTAGACCTTTCCAATGGATATACGTTTGTTAATTTCTGTGAAGATTCGATGTTCTTGAGTTTTATGTGTTTTCTGGAGTTTCTGGGATGAAGAACGTGAATAGTAGTTCGTTTGATCCAAATATTGCCTGGCCTTTTGAATTTCTGTGTTTGGCGCCACTGTTGGCCAATCACAACATTCCGTTACCACTTAGTGAAACGACGCCGTTTTGGCGCTTGGTTCAGGAATTACGCTTCTGCCATTAACAGATTTATTTAATTATTATTTCATTGTTGTTTTTCATTTTAATTTCATTTTTGATGCCATGACTTGTAAAATTCATAACTCACTCATTCCTTGTCCAATTTTGGTGAGATTTTTTTCATGATGATCATGGAAATGTGTAGAATTTAATGGATATTTTTGTGGATTTTTTTGTATGTGTAGAAAAATAAAATGTTTAGGGTTTGTAGAATGTGTCACAATTTTGTACATTTTACCATATCCTTCATGAAATGCTCATACTTGTAAATAAATGGATGAACATTTTTGTGCTTGTTTTGGACATGTTGATGGTGATTTTCATGTAGAGTTTGTGAATTTTGGATACTTGGTTGATTAGATATGATTTTTTGAATAGAGGTGTGACAATTTGTGTCACACCAAGCTAGGTCAACTTTCTGATTTTATTTGCATGACCTAGGATTGTTGAATTGCTCCAATTTTTTGCATGAATGATCATTGATGTGTCAAGATAACATGTGATTGTTTCTGGAAATTTTGATGGAGTTTTCTAATTGATTGATAATTTTCTTCACTGTTGGTTCATTTTGCAAGCTTGTGTGACACATGTTGGTATATCTTTTGTGAAATTCTCATGTGGTATTGGATGGATGTGAAATTTGGTATGCTGATTATAGACACATTGTAGGACATCATGTTTTTGGTCCCATTCATTTCTTAAATGTTGTCACTGTTTTATGAATTATTGAAGTGAATGCATGCGTTGATGCCTTGAATTGGCTTGAATAATTGTGTCTGGATTTCTTGATTTTCATTGACCTAGTTCCTTTTGTCCAATTGAGATGAAAATTGACATGCCATACCTTGATTGTGTCCTGTTTAGGTGTGAATTATTTGAGGATTTTTGGAATTGTTTTGGTATGCTTTTGATTGAAGTCATTCTGTTTGGACATTTGATGTTGCATTTGACCTAATTTGACATGTTTTGGTCATGAAATGATAATGGAGAATGGTATAAGCATGGGACCAATTGCATTTGCTTTTGAATGGTTTTAATTTGATTTTGGATTGGTTTGGCTTGCTGTTTAGATTTTTTCTCCCTTTTGGACCCTAGGCTTGGCCTAGTGGTCTAGTTTCTCACATTTGGTGTGGATTTTCAGGATGAAATGCACAATGCTTAAGGAGATTGCTTCAAGGCAATTTGAATTGAGTTTGGTTGATGTTTATAAACTAACTTGATTTTGTTTTGTAGGTTGTGAAGCTTGAGCTTGAGCTTATAGTTTGCACTTGTGTGCATTAACCTGTGTTGTCTGTATAGATTAACATTTGCTGCTTACTGTTTGTTTGTCTGAGTACTGATGATACTTGATTGATTTCAGGTACATTTAGTTATTTACAGTTCTTTAAGAACTTGCTTGCTGCTGCTTGGTTTTTAAACCACTTGAGGTAGGACTTCTATTCTCCATGTAGTCTGGGAGACCCGGCCCGTTACTTGGCCGGGCAAATGTCTGAAGTCCTCCTTAAGAGGCGATGTTTGTGATTGTTTAATATTGTGCCTAAGCAGGTAAAGTCCTTGATTAAGGCAATTGGTGGAAGCCAAGGGATATGCAATCTATCCCCCACTATTCTGTTGAGTCGTCCCTCTGCTCACACGGCTGTGTGTTGATGCATTGGGACACAGACCCAAGATCTTGTACTTTGTACAGTTGTGTCAGAGTCTTTGAGCGTAGAAGGGTCCCTCCATTCTGGACCCACGCTCCTTTGTCTGAAGCTCTCCCTGGTCAGGGATAAGAGCTGTGAAGTCTAATCTTCACTCACCTTTCATCTGCTTCACCTTAGCCCCGCAATGGCAAGGTTAAGAGCGAATACTACCCATGTACAGATGACTTGCTTCGGCAGTCAAACCCATTGTTTGAGCCCACTTAACTGGTTATAGTGTGTGCTTTGTGAATATTTGTTTGCTCTGTTTGCTTGTATGCTTGCTTTCTTCCTGGATAGGATTAGCTTGCAGTTGTGCAAGTAGGTAGAAACCTCAACGTAGGGCAATGATGCATGACAACACTAGGCTCGAGTACAGCTCCCTGGTAGTGTGTCTTCCCTTGGTTTCTGGCTAGATTTTCTTTCCCTTGAGGGGGAACTACATCGCCCTGATCCTTGTTCCAGACGAGGTATGTAGGCAGGAGACCGTGCGAGGTCTCTCCGGGCACTTTTTTTCCTTTTTGTGCGTGTTTGCTTGTTAAGCTCGTGTGTCAGGATATGGATGTAAGCCCAGCGATTGGCTGTCCGTGTCCTGATGGTGATTGTGCTTGTTGTGTGCTTGGAAGCCGGTGTAAGTCCATCAAGTGGCATCTGGGTTCCAGTGTGCGTGTGTTTTGGTTCGGATGCTGATGTAAGCCCAGTGATTGGCATTCAGGCTCCACGTTTGCCTGTTTGGGTGCGTGTGTTGTTTGGCGTGCGTGAGCCGAACTACAGCAGCTCTGATTCTCGTCCCAGACGAGATATGTAGGCATAGGACGCGACGTCCTAGCGAGCTCCCTTCTCTTAACCCCACCTGCGTTCCTTGTGTGTGTGTGTGATGTTTCAACAACCTTTTCTTTCTTTTAGGACGTGGATCCCGTCGAGTACGACGGACGTGAGGGGTGCTAATACCTTCCCCTTGCGTAACCGACTCCCTTACCCTTTCTCTTTGGTCGCGAGACCATGCTTTTTCCAGGTTTCTCTGAGCGTTTCCTTTCCCTATCTTGGGATAAATAACGCGCAGTGGCGGCTCTGTGTTTGTTTTGTTTTAGCCCGTCGGTTGTTTTTCGCGGATGCGACAGCTGGCGACTCTGTTGGGGAACAGCCATAGATGTTGACCTGTGCTGGTCCATCTTCCCTAAGCGAGCCCTTCCTAGAGTTCTGAGATAGTTTAGGTTGCTTGTGATGTTTGATTTATTGCATTTATTATTCTAACCAATGTATATATTTGCATAAATATTTGCATGCATCATACTATCATGTTGCCGTCCTCTGTGCAGGTGGTTCCTCTGTTTGGGGTGGGTGTTCTGAGTGGGGCTAAAACCCAGGCCCGAGTATACACCTAGGATTAGCGTGGTCTCACGTCGCTCACACGCCGGTTGGGCACATTGTTGCGACGTGACATACCACAAGCCGGACGAGGTTCATCTGAGAAGTGCTCTTCCAGTGGGGTTTTCCACTTTGGTTGGGTTATCTCTTTTGAGCTATTGACTCTGGTGACCGATCATTTCCCGGATCTTTGGTTTAGACGGTCTTAAGGGAGCTACAATGGCACACCCGAAAGGGCAAACCCATTGAGTATCTCTGCCCGATTGTCGAGACTATTATCCGCCTTAGGACAACCTGATTAGAATTTACCTGTGAGGGGAGGGTGATTCTTGCAGATGCATGTTCAGATGGTGACTTTGATGGTGACTTTTGGTTCCGTTGATCAGAGTCCTATTTATAAGTCGGATTTATGGGCATTTATTGCCGAGACGCCGGAGTGCTGTCCGAGTTATTTATCAGTGGGGATCCGTTTATTTCAGGATTCCCCGGGCCGATTCAGAGATGATTATGGGTATATGCTCAGAGAGAGTTGATGATGATGATGATGATGTATCTTGTAGTTCCGTTTATTTCGGAATCCCTTGAGTTGGAATTGTGGGTACATTTTCCCTCAGATGGTTATGATCAGTTCAGAGACCAGGTTTCGGTGCAGATGATCAGATGACTTGGAGGATGGCAGTGCATTGCATTCATTCATCAGCATCATTACATCTTGCATTTACTTGCATCTAACACATGTTTACCCATATGCAGGGACCCTTTTGATCGAGATCCTGGTTGAGAGACTTTCTGCTCAGATATGAGAAGACCCGGTTTGAAGGATGATGTTGCCTACAGTTTCTTCGATCCAGAGATCAGTGTGCTGAAGGATATGATAGCGTTGATTGCACCCGACCATGTGGGGTTGTTTCGTGAGACGTATGGGGGGATTCTGAAGATGGTTTTCAGACTCACTGACAGGGACAAGAGTGCCATTCATACTCTTCTCCAGTTCTATGATCCTGAGCTGAGGTGTTTTGTTTTCCCAGACTACTTACTCGGGCCGTTGATGGAGGATTATGCTGGTATTTTGGGTCTTCAGATCAGAGATCAGGTTCCTTTCTATGCTACCAAAGAGGAACCTGATATTGGAGGGATTGCCCGTGCTCTTTATTTGAGTCCGGAGATGGTGAGGGGTAATCTGAAAGAGAAGGGGAAGTTGCCTGGTTTTCATCTCAGTTTCCTAGAGGCTAAGGCTAAGGAGCAGGCAGAGTTGGATAACTGGAAAGCTGTCTGTGCTTTGATTGCTGCGGGCATTTATGGGATCATTCTGTTTCCGAACCAGAAGAACTTCGTGGATATTAATGCCATTCGCTTGTTTGTTCGAGGAAATCCTATTCCCACTTTGATTGGAGATGTATATTACTCGGTCCATAATCGGAACGAGAAGAGGCGTGGGGGATTGATTCGATGTTGTGCTCAGTTGCTATACAAGTGGTTTATGGGTTATTTGCCGTCTAAGGGTGCCTTTGTTCTTCTTGGTCAGAATGTTAATTGGGCGACCAAGCTGATGGGTTTGAGGGCCAAAGACATAGATTGGACTCACAGTAGTGGGGTTGGACAAGATTTCATCTGCAGTTGCAGGGGTTTTCCCAATGTACCACTTATAGGAGTTCAGGGTTGCATTAATTACAACCCGACACTTCTTAAGAGGCAGATGGGATTTGCTATGGAGCTTCCTCCGTACAAGAGTGAGGTTCAAGAATCTGTGTACTTCCCAGTTGAGGGAAATCAGGCCAAGGTGAAGCAGGTAGCTGAGGCGTGGCGCAGCATTCAGAGGAAAGGCAAGGTTTCTTGGGGTAGAGCTAATAACAGATCTTTTCCTCCGTTCGATGACTGGCTCAGTAAGAGAGTGGGGCTTACTTGTCTACCGTTCCCTATGGTTGATCCTTGGTATCCGTTGGTTGAAGAGACTCCTTCTACTGTTAGTATGGACGAGTTCTTGGAGATGAAGCGGGAGAGAGATCAGTTGCTCGCAGAAAAGACGGAATTGGAGATAAGTGTTGCTCGGGTTCAGAGGGTTAACCAGGAGATCAGAGTGAAGATGGAAGAGCAAGACAAGCGACATGCCCTGGAAGCAAAGCGCTTTGAGATGGATACTGCTTACTATGGGAAGGTCAGTCAAGCCTTGGCATCTTCAGCAAAGGAGCATGACGTCACCAAAGAGAGATTGGCTAGAGCTTCACAGATCATTGAAGATGAGAAGAGAAGGCAAATCTTGGTGAGGGATCAGAGGGATGACAGAGCCAGAGTCCTCGCTGCAGAGTGGGAAGCAGAGAAAGCGAAGATCATCGCCGAGAGGGATCATTACATTGATGAGCGAGATCATTACTTCAGGCAGATGAAGATTCACCAGAAAGAAGTGGGGAGATTGCAGCAGGAGAACACCGAGCTCAGGTTCGCCGTAGAGTTCGCGAAGATGGAAGATGAGATAGGGCCATCTGTGGGACCCTCATCCAGCTAGATCTTTCATTTGTTGTGGATTACCGTCAGGCTTGTTGACGAAATCTACTTGCTTGTATTTCTTTCCCGATTCTGGAGATTTGTATCTGATTTGATGTATGACTATGGCACTGTCTGTGCATTTTGCTATGTGATGGTATTTTTCATTCAGTGATTAATCTTCAAGCTTTATTTGCTTTACTGTATGCACTCACACAAGCACACACATGGTTGGGGGTATCGTGCTCAATCACATATCTCCGATCTGCACGATGGAATCAAATGCTGATTATCAAAATATTGATGCCGGATTATTATTTGTCTCGATGATGCCAGGATCAAGAGACAAAGTGTTCCTCATATGGATAAACACTGCATTCATGCATGATCATAATAACCTGTGTTTTATTTTGCAGGTATATGTTACTAACGTGCTTGATTGTTACAGGAATCATTGCTCGTGCTCGCAGAACTGTACCTTTGCACTCAACCCGACCTCACAGATACTTCACCAGACGCAATACTCCTAGACTCATGGATCTTCCCAACACAGACATCCTCGAGCTGAAGGACAAAATGAATGAGCTGATCAACATCATGCAAGGTTTTGCAGTTGGTCAAAAGGCTCTAGCTGACAAAGTTGAAAAGCTCGAGCGGGCTTCAGCGGCAAACAGTGGTGTGAACCTGGATGGTGTCTCCAACCAGGGGCTGGGGTCTCGTGACGGCGGTAAGAGGACGACTGTTGGTGTTGTGAATAATGCTGCTGGTTTTGGTGGTGCCGGTGGTCAGCCTGGGCCGGGTCAGAATCTGAAGGACGGTCTGTTGCCTCCATTCTATGGGTTTGATGAGGACAGAGAGGAAGACAGGGAAGCCGATCAGTTTTCAATGCATAACGAGCCTTTGGGTCAATATGGGGTCCAGCCTCAAAACAAGGAGATTCAGCTGCTGGCTGAAAAGATTAAAGTGTTGGAAAGTTATGCCACTCCTGGGGTGGTGAATATGTCTAATATGGGGCTTGTTGAGGGGATTGTGATCCCGCAGAAGTTCAAAGCGCCCACTTTTGACCGATACAATGGAAGTTCTTGTCCTGAGACGCACTTGCAAGCCTTCGTCCGTAAGATTTCTGCATACACCATGGTTCAGAAGCTGTGGATGTACTTCTTTCAGGACAGCCTGTCCGGAGGCTCCCTGGAATGGTACACCAAGCTAAAGTCCTCAGACATTAAGAACTGGCAGGATCTTGGGGACGCGTTCTTCAAGCAGTATCAGTTCAATGCTGACATGGCTCCGAGTCGTACCCAGCTGTAGGGTATGTCTCAGAAAAATAATGAAGGGTTTAAGGAGTATGCTCAGCGGTGGAGGGAATTGGCTGCAAGAGTGCAACCTCCCCTGGTTGACCGGGAGATGTCAGATCTTTTCATGGGAACCCTGCAGGGGGCTTATGCTGAAAGAATGGTTGGTTGTCCGGTGACCAACTTTTCTGATATTGTTGTGGCTGGAGAGAGGATTGAGAGCTGGCTGAAGCTCGGAAAAATTCAGGGCACTGCTTCTGCTTCTTCTTCGGGGTCAAAGAAGCCATTTGGTAATAATGGCCAGAGGAAGAAAGAGGGTGACACAAGCGTTGTCTATGCTCAACGAGGACCCAGTAGGGATCGTTACTTCCAGCACACTGCTGCGGTAACCATTCCTGCTGAACAACAACAGCAACCGCAATAGCAGCAACCTCAGCAACAAAGGCAACCCTTCCAGCAGAGGCCTCAGAGGGCTGGTTATCAGATGAAGGGAAGAGCAGTGGACAGGCAGTTTGATAGGCCTCCGGTGACCTATTCTTTTCTGTTCAAGAAGCTGATGGATTTGGGGCTTGTGCAAACCAGGACTCTGGCACCTTTGAGACCTGATCAAAGGCCAGCCAGCTATGATGAAAATGCAAAATGCGAATTCCACTCAGGTGCGCCCGGACATAACATTGAGAACTGTAAAGCTTTTAAGCACACAGTTCAAGACCTGGTGGATTCAAAAGCAATCAACTTCGCACCATCTCCCAACGTCAATGCTAATCCCATGCCCGCGCATGGTCAGAGGGGGGTGAATGCGGTTTCTGAAGAGAACCGAGTTGGGCTGTCTACTGTGGATCAGTTGAAGACTCCGTTGGCTGAGGTCAAGGGGCTGTTGTTGAAAAATGGGGTTTATCCGGACTGTGAAGATGAGTGTGCTGAGTGCATCGTCTCTGTTAATGGGTGTGAGCTTCTGAGGAAGGCTGTCCAGGGTCTGATGGACAATGGGGATATTATTATTGAGAAGAAGGCTGGTAAGGAAAAAGAGGAGATCTCCACCATAACAATCTACTTTGACCCGGTGGATTTGTCGGATCTTGCTGAAGCGGCTCCAGTTACCATCACGGTACCTGGACCAATTCCATACGACAAAGATGACGCCGTACCGTGGCACTATGGTGGAGAGGTCTATTGTAACGGTGAGAAGGTAGTGGAAGATCGGACTGCAAGTGAAACCATCGTTTCAAAGGTGGATAATGCTGGTACCAGTGGTTTCACTCGCAGCGGCAGATTATTTGCTCCTGATGCATTGAGGAGGGGAGAAGAAGAGAAAGAGAAAAAAGAAAAGGCCGAGGCTTTAGCCAGGGCGAAAGGAAAAGCTGTGGTTGATAATAGTACTCCTGTGGTGACACCGGCGCCTGCGGGGTCGGATGATAAACTTGATGATGATGCTGAAGAATTTCTGAGGATCATCAAAAAGTCAGAGTACAAGCTTGTAGACCATTTGCAACAGACTCCTTCCAAAATCTCAATTCTGTCATTGCTGTTGAGCTCTGAGGGGCATAGGGAGGCTTTGTTGAAAATACTGAAGAAAGCCTATGTTCCTCAGGAGATCACCATTAATCAGTTGGAAACGGTCGTGTCTAATGTGCACGCTAGCCATGGGCTGGGCTTTACAGACATGGACCTGACGGTGGATGGAAGGAATCACAATAGGGCACTACACATTGCTATGGAATGTAAAGGGGCCGTGCTTTCGCATGTGCTGGTTGATACCGGCTCCTCTTTGAATGTGTTGCCGAAGAAGGCTCTGGCAAAGCTGAACTGTGACGGGCTGATTTTGACTCCGACCGATTTGATTGTGCGGGCATTTGATGGGTCAAAGCGGGCCGTGTTTGGAGAGGTAGAGCTGCCAGTGAAGATTGGCCCAGAGGTGTTTAAGTCAACTTTCTATGTCATGGATATTCAGCCGGCATACAGTTGCCTGTTGGGTCGTCCGTGGATTCATGCTGCTGGGGCAGTAACTTCGACTTTGCACCAAAAATTGAAGTACATATGGGAAGGCCAAGTTGTCACTGTGTGCGGAGAGGAGGATATCTTTGTCAGCCACTTGTCCTCTTTCAAATATGTTGAGATGGATGGTGAGATCTGGGAGACGCCAAGTCAGGCATTTGAAACCGTCAAGATGGAGAATGCTCTGTTTGCTAAAGAGGAGGAGAAACCGTCCATTGCTTCATACAAGCAGGCCACTGAGGTGGTGAAGAGTGGAGAGGCTCCTGGTTGGGGCAGAATGATGGATGTCCCTGCAAAGAAAGATCGCTTTGGAGTGGGGTACCAGCCGGGCCGAGGCTCAGGGCAAAGCAGAGGGCGTCGTACGTCAGTCACCTTCACAAGTGCCGGAATGCTGGATCCGGATCACATCTGTATGATGGGTGAAGGCGCTGATAGCGACTGTGACATGGACCGGTGGATAAAGCCGTGCGCACCAGGGATGGGAATCCAGAACTGGAGGGCTGAAAAGATCATCCGGGTCACTCTGCTGGAAGAGTAATATTTTTCCTGTTTTTAGTCTTATATGCATGAAAGCCATGCGTGTTGCCCGACACGTAATGGTCAATTGTAAGGGTCACCTCATGTTTAAATTTGCAAATTTGCATCATTAATAAAAGGATGTTTTTTTCGGTTAAAAGCGGTGTTCCCTGTTTTTCATTTATTTTTGCAGTTTAAAAAATAAAAACAAATAAAAATGGCAATGTTTTCATTTTTCTTTTTCAATTTCTCACACCGGTTCTAAGCAATGCATGAATCAACATTCATGCAGATGCGATTCTTCTCCGGATCTCATTGATAACAATCCTGTTACACCCTTGTATGACTTCGACAATCCAATCTATCTTGCTGAAGAAGAAGACGAAGAAGATTGTGAACTGCCAGGGGAATTAGCCAGGTTGTTGAAACAAGAGGAGAAGGTGATTCAGCCGCACGAAGAGCAGATTGAGGTTGTGAATTTGGGAACCGACGAGGTTAAGAAAGAGGTGAAAATCGGGGCTGCTTTGGAGGAAAGTGTCAAGAGCAGATTGGTAGTATTGTTGAAAAAGTATGTTGACATCTTCGCCTGGTCTTATCAAGATATGCCAGGGTTGGATACCGATATCGTTGTGCACAAACTACCATTGAGATCTGATTGTCCTCCAGTGAAGCAGAAGTTGCGCAGGACACGACCTGATATGGCGATGAAAATCAAAGAAGAGGTGCAGAAGCAGTGGGATGCTGGTTTCCTTGCTGTCACTAATTACCCGCCATGGGTTGCGAACATTGTGCCAGTCCCGAAGAAAGATGGTAAAGTGAGAATGTGTGTGGACTACCGAGATTTGAACAGAGCTAGTCCGAAAGATTATTTTCCATTACCGCACATTGATGTGTTGGTGGACAATACAGCTCAATTCTCGGTGTTTTCCTTCATGGATGGCTTTTCTGGTTATAATCAAATCAAAATGTCGCCAGATGATATGGAGAAAACAACGTTCATCACGCCGTGGGGTACCTTTTGTTACAAGGTGATGCCATTTGGTCTCAAGAACGCCGGTGCTACTTATCAGAGGGCTATGGTGACTTTGTTTCATGATATGATTCATCATGAAATTGAATGCCATGTTGATGACATGATAGCAAAGTCCCAAACAGAGGAGGGGCATTTGGTAGATCTGGCCAAGTTGTTCGACCGGCTGAGACAATTCAGACTGAGGTTGAATCCGAACAAGTGCACGTTCGGAGTGCAGTCCGGTAAATTGCTGGGGTTCATTGTAAGTGAGAAAGGAATCGAGGTTGATCCTGCAAAAGTAAAAGCGATAAGAGAAATGCCTGAACCAAGAACAGAGAAAGAGGTTCGTGGTTTCTTAGGTAGATTGAACTACATTCCGCGGTTCATATCTCACCTAACAGCCACGTGTGAACCGATTTTCAAATTGTTGAGAAAAGATCAAACGGTCAGGTGGAATAATGATTGCCAAGCGGCATTTGAAAAGATAAAAGAGTATTTGCAGGAGCCTCCGATTCTGATGCCTCCTGTGGAGGGAAGACCGTTAATTCTGTACCTGACAGTCCTCGAGGGGTCTATGGGGTGTGTATTGGGGCAGCATGACGAGTCTGGTCGAAAAGAGCATGCCATATACTACCTTAGCAAAAAGTTTACTGACTGTGAAACAAGATATTCACTGCTCGAGAAAACTTGCTGTGCTTTGGTCTGGGCTGCTCGCCGACTAAGGCAGTACATGTTGGTTCATACCACTTTATTGATTTCCAAGATGGATCCAATCAAGTACATTTTTGAAAAGCCAGCATTGACCGGACGGGTTGCGAGGTGGCAAATGATTTTGACAGAATATGATATACAGTATACCTCTCAGAAGGCGATCAAGGGGAGTGTATTGTCTGATTACCTCGCCCAGCAACCCATTGATGATTATCAACCGATGAAGTTTGAATTCCCTGATGAGGACATCATGTTTCTCAAATCGAAAGATTGCGAGGAACCAATCCCGGAGGAGGGGCCTGACCCTGAATCCGAATGGATTCTGATGTTTGATGGGGCCGTTAACGTGAATGGTAGCGGTGTTGGTGCTGTTTTGGTTACGCCGAAAGGATCCCATATTCCTTTTGCTGCCCGGCTAACATTTGAGTGCACCAACAACGTGGCTGAATATGAAGCTTGCATATTGGGGATTGAAGAGGCGATTGATTTGAGGATCAAGAACCTTGTCATATATGGAGATTCAGCTCTGGTGATAAATCAGGTTAACGGAAAATGGTATACGCATCAGTCTCATTTAGTTCCATACCGGGATTATACGAGGAGATTGTTGACGTTTTTCACCAAGGTGAAGATGCATCATGTGCCTAGAGAGGAGAACCCTTTGGCAGATGCTTTGGCTACTCTGGCTGCCTTGATTAAGGTGCAGTGGTGGAATCAGTTCCCCAGTGTTGAAGTAGGTCGTCTGGATAGACCAGCTTATGTGTTTGCTGTTGATACAGCGTCTGATGATGAGAAGCCGTGGTATTATGATATCAAGCGCTATCTAGAGACTCAAGAGTATCCTGAGGGAGCATCTAAGAAGGACCGAAAGACTCTGCGGAGGTTGGCCATGGTGTTCTACCTGAATAAGGATGGGGTTTTGTATAAGCGGAATTTTGATTGGGTCTTGCTCAGATGTGTTGATGATAAAGAGGCAAGCCAGTTGATGAAAGAGGTTCACGAGGGATCGTTCGGTACCCATGCCAGTGGGAATGCAATGGTGAAAAAACTGCTGAGAGCAGGTTATTATTGGATGACAATGGAGGCCCAATGTTTCAATTTCGTGCGGAAGTGTCATAAATGCCAGATTTATGCTGACAAGGTGCACGTGCCTCCAAATCCGTTGAGTTTAATGTCGTCTCCATGGCCGTTTGCTATGTGAGGCATTGATATGATCGGAAAGATTGAGCCTACTGCTTCGAATGGGCATAGATTCATATTAGTGGCTATTGATTACTTCACCAAGTGGGTAGAAGCAGCCTCTTATACGAACGTGACGAAGCAGGTCGTTGTCAGGTTTCTCAAGAGAGACATCATTTGCAGATATGGGGTTCCCGAGAGAATCATTACTGATAATGGTTCTAACTTGAACAATAAGATGATGGCAGAACTGTGCCGGGAATTCAAGATTGAGCATCACAATTCTTCTCCCTATCGTCCGAAGATGAATGGGGCGGTTGAGGCAGCCAATAAGAATATATAGAAGATTATGCAGAAAATGGTGGTAACCTATAAAGACTGGCATGAGATGTTGCCGTTTGCGTTGCATGGGTATCGAACGTCGGTGCGTACGTCTACTGGGGCAACTCCTTTCTCGTTGGTATATGGAATGGAAGCGATGCTACCGGTTGAGGTTCAAATTCCCTCTTTGAGAGTCCTGATGGACGTGAAATTGCAAGAGGCGGAATGGGTAAGGACCCGGTATGAAGAGTTGAGCCTGATTGAGGAAAAGAGGCTAGCGGCCATCTGTCATGGGCAGTTATACCAGCAAAGGATGAAGCGTGCCTTTGACAAGAAAGTGCGACCTCGGGTATATCACGTAGGTGATATGGTGCTGAAAAGGATCCTTCCTCCTCAAAACGATCGAAGGGGCAAATGGACACCGAATTATGAAGGTCCATTCGTGGTCAAGAAGGTCTTCTCTGGCGGAGCCTTGTTATTAATGACCATGGATGGCGAAGATTTTCCATCCCCTGTGAATGCGGACGCAGTCAAAAAATACTTCGTATAAAGAGACCCGCTGGACAATAAAAAGAGTAGTCCAGGCAAAAATGGGCATCCCGGCGAACCAAAAACAGAAAGAAAGGTTCGGGCAAAAATTAGGGATAAAATGAAAAAATGTACACCCGGCAAGTCGAAAACCTGAAAAGGCGACTTGGGCAAAAAAGGGTATCCCGGTGGACTGAAAACCTGAAAGGGCGGTCCAGGCAAAAGAGGGATTGAAACGAACAACTGCGTCTAGCATGATCGTTTGCGCTTTGGTTAAGGCATCATGGATAATACCCGGTGGGGATCAATCGGAATCGTCTTGTTCAGAAGGCAGAAAGCACGGAGAGTCTGAGGACATATGGGGTGTAACCAAGTTGGAACTCGATGAGATCACGGGTTTCACATTGCCATTAGGATAGATTTTTCCTTTTGTGCGCAGTTACCTCTTTTCAGGAATTGCTTCCTTTGTATTGCTCATTTGAGCCACACTTTTCCAATTAATAAAATGCATATTCAGTTAAATAATTTTGTTTTTGTTTTTCATTACCGCTTTGATTGCAAAAACATCCGATTGTTTTGATAAAGAATCTTGCATTTTAAGACATACAGGTCCCTTCCAATGCATGTTTATAAGATTGAAAGCTTGAAATCTTATTCGGAAGGTTGAGTGACCCAAGTGTTGAAATCTTGACACGCCTGGGGCACGATTTTATCTAACGATCTGTTTTGCAGGAACTGTTCGGTATTTTTCACTCACTTGCAGGTTGTGATGTGGAATCTGTTGACAAAAGCAAATCCCCAGAGAGTTCGCTCAGGGATGAATATGAAAGGATGACGAAGACGTTGAGACGTACGACGCTCCTTGATTTTAATCAAGAAGACTCTTCAAAATCGGAAGATTGGAAAGTCTGTAGAAATTCCCCGCAGGGTTCGATCAGGGACGAATGAATGGGGAAGCGGTGAGAGACATTGAGACGTTCGACGACCTTTGGAATTAATCAAGAAGACTCTTCAAAGTCGGAAGATTGAAAAGTATGTATAAATCCCAGGAGTACGCTCTTCGTCGAGCGCGGCACGACCTTGGAATACAAGATGATGGAGCAGAAAAGGTCCAGACGAGTCTGGGAATTCTCAAAAGTGGAAAACCGGTACGAGATTGGGATATGGATACCAGGGTTCGACGAGTCGACGGGTGTTCTGTACCAACTTTTCTCATTTCCCCAGCTAGGTCCCCAAGCAGAATTAGAGGACCAAATCCCCTGCAGATCCAAGGTCTGTGACTTCCCCAGCCGAGTTGGGATGGTTATCCCCGACAGGTTTAAGGTGATGTTTCCTCGGCAGCCAAGTCTGAAGGTTGCTATTCCCCGAGTGGAGCGGGTTTCAATGAAATATATCTCCAACAGTGTTCATCCTACCAGTGGATTGGATGAGTTTCCATAGCGGACTGATATCTGCATTCCCAGCTGAGTTGATTCTACCTATGGATTGCATAGGTAATCCCCAGCGGAGTGGCATTCGTTTCCCTAGCAGTGTCAGGATGGTTATCCCCAGCAGGTGTTAGATCAATGCTTCCCCAGTGTAGCACCTCAAATTTGCACCTATCATTGTACACACCATCTCATATTAGGTCATAGCATATCATGATACATTGCATAGCATTGCATTGTCCCCAGTTGCCTCAAGTGCAAGCAAGTCAAGAATTAGGTCAAACTGATCAAGAGATCAGTCAACCAATCAAGCAAGGGTGTTTCTCAAGGAGCCAAGGCCCTAGGGTTTGCCCAACAAGTTCACATGACTTGGAGGTCCATTTGAAGTGTTTAAGTCAAGGGTTGGATGTTCAGAAGCCATCAATTCATGCACAGACAGTCAGAAACCCTAGAAAGTCAAAGTTGGTCAACTGTGGTTGATTGTATGGTTTTGATGGATGGATTTGGTTTGAGAGAGCTTATTCATGTCCCAATAGGCATCATATGTCATGGCAATCAACATCATGGAAGAATTTGAAGTCAAACAGAAATTTCCAAAAATAGAAACTGGACCTGTAATTTTAACTGCCAAAAATGGAAACTTCTTGATCTTAAACCTACATCATGATGCAAGCTCCAAATGAATTTTTGCCCAACATGAAAGTTGAAGATCTTGTTCTCCCATTTTCAAAAAGTCCAAGAACTCTCAAATCCCATGGATGGTTTGCAAGATATGATCAATTCGTTTTCACAATTTCATGAACTTCAACAAGCCATATCTCTTGAACCACAAGGCCAAATTTAGTGGGGTTTTTTCCTACAAACTCCATTTGTTCCCCTCTTTCCAAAAATATAAATTTCATGAACCAAAACCTTGCCAATCAAAATGGCATTTTTTGACTTGTTCCATTTAAAATTCAAGTGGACCAAAAGTTGACTTTGTGAATTAAAGGTTTCTACTCATCTTTGCCATTTGGGACTTGGTTGGTATGATATTTGAAGCATGTTTGAGGCCCAAACTCGGCCAGAAGCATACACCTCCACTTCCATATGTCAAAATTAGCAAATATGCAAAATCACTTCATTTAAGTTAACTTGGATTAGCACATGATTAGCCAATGTTAAACAGTGATATATAAAGTTATTTTCTGCATTTCAGAACCCTAGACACAGCCTCCAAAAGATCAGAATACTCTCATTCTCTCCTTCTTGCATTTTTGCTCGATTTGATTTTCTGCCAAAATTTCCAAAACCCTCGAGCTTCCTTTGGTTTCTCCATCATCCAAGCATCATTTGGACCCCTTTTGCACCATCAAATCCCTGCTGGAAGCTCCATTTCATGCTCTGTTTTCTCCATGGACCAGCAATGGTATTTGTCGATTTGAGCACTTGCAAGCACTACTGAGCCAAGGTTCTTCAAGCATCCATCAACACCAACCAAGATCTTCATCTGTTTCGAGCTGCATCACTCAAAACATCACTGATTCACCATTTGCTTCAAATTCAAGTAAGGTTTCGAGTTCCTCTTTTCTCAAAATAATGCTATGTTTCTTGTAGTTCTTACCATGCTGAATCCACTGCAACTTGTTTCATTCGAAATGGTTATGTCATTCATGAGAAATCTGGATTTACATTTTGGTGACCAAACATACCTTTGCTCGATTTGTTTTGTTTGCAATGATTTGGTGAAAATGAATGTTACTTTCTTGTGCTATGTTGCTTGTTGACCATGAGTGTACGTCCCATTTGTGTTTCTGGAAAAATCTAGAATCGAGCTTGCTGTTGATGATGATGAATACTGCTGCTTTGAAAAACCCTAATATTTTTTCCAGAAAAAACCCTGTTTCACGTATTGCATGAGTGTTGGCTACTGATTTTGTTTTTGTTGCATGATATCACCTTATCAATGCCATGCTGTTGTGTGATGCTTGGTTTGAATTTTGTTTGTTGATGTTGGTTGCATGAAATGCCCTGCTGTTCCAAAACCCTTTGAATCTGCCCAGAATTTTGCTTGATTAGTGTTTGGTTTACGGTTGTTTGGATGCTGTATGAACATCACTATCTCACTGCCATGCTGCTTGTATGATGGCGTTTGAATTTTGTTTTTGATGTTGGTGATAACATGAGGTTGCCTTGCTATGCTGCTAAAACCCTAAGTGCATAAACCCTAGTGGCCATTTCCAGAAAACATGAACATTGATTGGTCCCCTGTTACTGTTTTATTGAAGCGAGCCAATCAAAACATTTGCTTTCTTGAGCCTAAACGCTGTGTTTTGATAAGTAACTGCAGGAATTACCACCTTGCCACTCGGTCAACTTGGTTGACCATTATTCCATGCTATGCATTCATGTTTGTTCCAAATGATCACTCCACTTACCAAATTCATTTCTCACTCAATTTAGCTCCAAAAATCATGAAATTTTTTCCATCCTTTTCACATGAATGTCTATTATTTAATCATGATTTTTGCTGAATTTTTTATTGGATGGATTTTAAATGCTATTAGGTTTCTTAACATGTATGCCTAGTTGACACCTTTTGCCATTCCTTTTGTGAAATGATGATGATGTATCCATTGCCCCTGAAATCTTTTGTGGTTAATTTACACTCATTCACCTTTGTTTCCATGTCAAGTTTGTGCATTTATCATTTGTGGTGTGTGAGATATGATTTTCTGAAGTAGGGTGTGACAATTTGTGTCACACCAATGATATGCAAGTTCATGATTTTTGTTGACATGCTTCCTGGCCTTCAAATAATGTGAAATTTTGCATATGCTTTCTCTCATATGTCTAGTTTATGTGTGAATTTTCTGGGATTTATTTGAACTATTTTCCATTTGTTTGAGATTTTTCTTCCTTGCCTAGTCAATTGTTGACTTTATGTGACATACCTTGCCATATCATTTGGGAAATTCTCATACCTTATTGTATGATCTTGAAATTTCACATGTGCATACTAGACATCTTGAGCTTTGCATTGGTGTTAATCCCATCCATTTCTCATATGTTTCCATTTTGTTATGACTTTTTGAAGTTGACTCATGTATGTTTGACTTCTTTGTGCACATTTGAAATTGTGTTGACTTCCTGATTTTAATTTACCATCTTCCCATGATCCAATTGAGCTGAAATTTTATATGCATGCTATGTTATGGATTGTGATTGAGTATGATTTATTTCATAATTTTTGGAATTGATTATGTTTGCTTTTGAGCTTGGTCTTGCTGTTGACCTTTTGTGTGCTCCTTTTGCCATGTTTTGACTTTCTTTGGTCTATGAAATGACAATGATGCATGATATGAGTTTGAATCCAATTGTGTTTGCCTCTTAAATGCTTGAACTTGACTTTGATTGAATTTGGTTTGCTGTTTTGGATTTCTTATTTGTTTTTGACCCTAGGCTTGTCCTAGTGGTCCTTTGGACTTATGTTGAGTTCATCTGTTTCAGGTTGAGCATAGTGCTTCAAAGAAACCATGCCAATTTGTTTGAGTTTTGGTCATATTATGTGCTAACCTTTGTTTTGTAGGTGTAACTCATATGAGTTTGGCCTTGTGCTTTGGCACCTCTGTTTACTGTTAACTGTTTGTTCCCTTTCTTTCTGATTTAATTGTGGAACTGTGAACTGATTTGTTTGATTTTTCTCAGGTACCCTTTAGTTGCTTTATTTGCTTGCTTTGCTATTTAGCAATTGCTTTTGAGGTATAATTACTCTTTCTTCATGTAGTCTGGAGACCCGGCTTGTTATTTGGCCGGGCAAACTGTCTGAAGTCCTCCTTAAGAGGCAATGTTTGTGTATGTTTAATTTGTCCTTGTACAGAGTCAAAGACCTCCTAAGTGAAGAGGCAATTGGCAGAACCAAGGGATAAGCAACCTATCCCCTGCTATCCAGTGTGTCTTCTGTTTTTGCTCACACCACTGTGTTGATGCATTACAGATAAAAACCCAAGATCTTGTGCAATTGCACAGTTGAGTCAGTATCAAATGTGTAGAAGGGTTCCCACTTTCTGAACCCACACATTCTTGTCAAATGCTCTCCCTGGCCAGGGATAGAAGCAATGAGGCACACCCCTCATCTCCTTTCATCTGCTTCACCTTGGCTCTCAATGTCAAGGTTAAGAGCACACTTCACCCATTCCAGAGGTTTGTTTGTTGAGGTTGATATGACCCCTCGACTAAAACCTAACCCTTGTGTGAGCCTCTTGTGTGTATATAGTGTGTGCTACCTGTGCTTGTATGTTTGTTTGACTTGCTTCCTGTGCAAGTTAGGTTTAGTTTAGACTAATCCTTGTTTGCTTTCGCCCTCGTTGCGATCCTTTCTCTCGCCCTCGTTGCGATCGAGCCTTTTCCTTTCTCTCGCCCTCGTTGCGATCGAGCCTTTTCCTTTCTCTCGCCCTCGTTGCGATCGAGACTTTTCCTTTCTCTCGCCCTCGTTGCGATCGAGACTTTCCCTTTCTCTTGCCCTAGTTGCAATCGAGTCCTTTGTCCCTCCGTAGCCGAACTACGGCAACTCTGATTCTCATGTTCAGATGAGATACGTAGGCACGAGATGCGATGTCTTGTCGAGTTTGACTAACAACTAACACTAACTCCTTTCTCTCGCCCTCGTTGCGATTGAGACCTCCCCTTTCTCTTGCCCTAGTTGCAATCGAGACCCTTGCTTCCGGTGCAAGTTAGGTTTGGTGTGGCTTGCTTCCTGTGCAAGTCATGTTTAGGATAGGTTGGCCCATGTGCCATTTAGCTAGAAACCTTAACTTAGGCTTGACTTTGCATGACAACATCTAGGCTCGAGTCGTAGTCTCCCTAGTGTTGTGTCTCCCTCTGTTATCTGGTTAGGCTAGGTCCTTTGTCCCTGCGTAGGGGAACTACATCGCCCTGATCTTCACACCAGATGAAGTATGTAGGCAGGAGATTGAGCTGATCTCTCCGGGCGCCCTTTTTCTTTTTCAACCCTTTGTGTCTTGACCACCCTTGTGTGTGTTCTGGATGGAGTCCGACGTAAGTCCAGCGATTGGCAGTTGGTTTCCTGTGTGTGTTTGTTTTGGTTCGGATGCTGATGTAAGTCCAGTGATTGGCATTCGGGCTCCACGTTTGTCTTGTTTGTGTTTGTGTGCGTGTCAGCCGAGCTACGAATGCTCTGATTCTTCTTTCGTCCAAGGAGATACGTATGCATAGGATGCGACATCCTAGCGAGCATGTGTCGTTCCCCAGTCCGAACTACTTCAACTCTGATGTCTATGCTTGATAAACTAAGTAGGCCCAGGATGCGATATCCTGCCGAGTCAGTTTCAGTCAGTTTCTTTTGTCTCTTTTCAGCCAGTGTGTGTGAGTTTGAGCAGTGTTCAGCAACCAATTTTCCTTCCTTTTGTGCGTGGATCCCGTCGAGTACGAAGGATGCGTAGGGGTGCTAATACCTTCCCTTCGCATAACCGACTCCCGAACCCATTCTCTTTGGTCGCGAGACCATGTTCTTTCCTAGGTTTACTTCGAGCGTTTCCTTTCCCTCTTTTGGGATAAATAACGCACGGTGGCGGCTCTGTTGTTTCTTCTTTTCCCGCCGGTTTTTCGCGTGATGCGACAGCTGGCGACTCTGCTGGGGAATATAGAGAAGTTGACCTGTGCTGGTCCATCTTCCCTGAGCGAGTCTCTCCTAGCGCTCTCTAGGTTAGGGCTTTGGTTGCTTTATGCTGTTATTTATTGCATTCATTTGTATATATTTGCATTTTACTGTTTGCATTTATTGTTTGCATTAATGTTTGCATTCATATTCATCTGTTCATCTGGCTGTGTTTCTCTGTTTGGGGTGGGAGTTACTCGAGGTAAAAGGCCCAATACCCAGGCTATGAGTGAAATCTAGGAAACCTAGGAATAGAGTGATTCATGGGAAGCGGGTGGTGTACGCCACTTAGCGGAACATTGACATCACGAGCAGTTCAGACCCTGGTGGGATATTATCGGTGCATACATCGGGTGTGCACAGGATGATATTCTGCGAAAGGTTATTTATGTTGCGTTTCTCTCGACCTTACCCTGGCCTAGACTACACCCGTGAGTGGGGAAGGGTTCATTATTACAGGTACAGTTGGTGACTCCTAGTACTGATGGTGACTACGAGTTATATTTCTGGACGCCGGAGGTTTGACCCTGGTATTGATCAGAGGGTTCCGTTTATTTCGGATCCCTGGGCTGAATTTGAGGGTACTCGCTCAGATGGTGACTCAGTTCTCCAGACTTGGGTTCAGATGCCAGTTGATCAGGTTGACTTTGGGTTTCAGATGTTTGTGATCAGAATTCAAGCCGAAGCTTTGACCCTGTGCCTTGAGACGCACAACTTGACCAGTCATGTTGCATCATTTGCATCATAGCATGTTTATTTTCCAAAAAATAGTAATGCATGAAAATGAAAAAAAAAAGTTAACTCGCATACGCATATCCTTTTCAGGATCATTCATGACAAAATAATACTCATATCATGCATATCATGCACATAGCATCCTTGCATTACAGACATGTTTGGGGAGAAACTTCTCACTTCAGTTCCTGACTGAGACAGGATAGCTGATTGAAGACCGCATCGGTACTCAACCAGACTAAATCAACAGAAGAGTATGGATCAGGTTCAGGCTGAGCTAGCTGAGATGAGGGCGAACATGGCCCAGTTCATGAACATGATGCAAGGAGTCGTTCAGGGGCAAGAAGAGCTGCGTGCCTTAGCCCAGAGACTGGAAGCCGTGATTCCACCAGTCCACCGTGCTTCACCAGTGGATGTGCCCGTTCATGAGAATGCTGCTGTCACTATTCTCGTCGATGATTATGCCGTGGGTGATGAATTGAGGGGGATCAAAATCAGTGAACAGCCTCTTGCTGCAGAAACCGTTAATGTCAGAGCAACCCGCGCTCCGGTTTGCCATCCTGGCTCTTCAAGTTCTTCCAGTTCTAAGAAGATATCCTCTGGGGCATCCAAAAGGGGAGAAAGTGAAACAAATGTTGTGCACCGTCGGAGGAGTGCAAACAGAGGACAGTATCGGCAAGTTGCTGCTGTGACTATTCCAGCAACTCAAAATCAACAACAACAGAGAAGACCAACTCAGCAGCATCAGCGTCCACAACATCATTCTCAGCAGCAGGTTTCCCAGCAAGCCAGTACGAGTAATGAGAGGAAGAAGATCATTTTTGATCCAATCCCCACGTCCTACGCCGAGCTGTATCCCTCTCTGTTAGAGCGGAACTTGATTACTCCCAGAGACCCGCCGCCCATACCCGTCAACCCTCGGTGGTGGTATAGGCCTGAACAGCATTGTGTGTATCACTCGGGTGCTCCTGGTCATGATGTGGATAGCTGCTTTCAGCTGAAGATGAAGGTTCAAGACCTTGTGAGGTCAGGTATTCTGATCTTGGAAGATTTAGGTCCCCGTGTTAATCAAGCCTGAAGATAACAAGTCCTGGGCTGGCGCCGACTTTTTCTTCAGAAGGGTTGTTCGGAAAACAGAAGCTGCTGATGCAAGAGATACTGACAGTTGTCATCCCCGGAGGGATCTATCACAATTGGGTCACTGTGGGCGTTCCTACAGTTGTTCATAAGTCAGAGTAACAATCACTTTGTTTAAAAACCCTTCTCCCATGCCAAAAGGAGAAGTGATGACATTGTTGGCAACATTTTGTGCAATGATATTTTCATTCAAATAATTCATGTTAAACATTTGTTTTTCCATTTGTTTTCCCTTTTCACTTTTTGCATGAAATTGGTGATCACAAAAAACCTTAAAAACAAGAATAAAAGCAATCTTTTCATCTGCATAACGATTGTCTTGTTTGATTTTCAAAAAGCTTTTATACTCAAAATCTTTATGCAGGTTGTTTCTCAAACCCATTGAACATAATGATCGGACGTCATCTCCCAATTTTGAATTCCCTGTATTCGAAGCGGAAGAAGATGATGTTGAAGGAATTCCTGACGGTATTTCCCGATTTCTTGAGCAAGAAAAGAAGATCACACTCAGCTGCATCTCGAGAATCAGCAGAACAGCCAACTGGGGCATTTATCAAAAAAAAAGAGAAAAAGGAAAAAAGAGGAGGGTGCAAAATAAAAAAAAAAGAAATCAATCAAAATCAAAAGAAATCAAAAGAAATCAAATCAGAAGAAAGGAAAAAAAAGAAAGAAGGAAAATAAAGGAAAAGAGAAATAGCACCCTCAAAGTCCCAAGTTGACTGATGCTGAATTCGATCAAGAAAAAGAGATTAACTGCCATGTGTCATGGTCAAGTTATATCAGCAGAGAGTGAAGAAAGCATTCGACAAGAAGGTCAAGTCTCATGTGTTCCGAGAAGGTGACCCTGTGCTCAAGAAAGTCTTGTCTTTCGTGCCCGATTCCAGGGGCAAGTGAACTCCAAGCTATGAAAGTCCATGTGTTGACAAGAGAGCCTCTTCAGGCAGTGTTCTAACACTTACTACAATGGATGAAAAAGTTCACTCGTCCTGTGAATTCTGATGCAGTCAAGAAATACTTCGCCTAAACAAAAAAAAGAATAGCTCGCTAAGTCGAACACCCCAAGGGGCGACTTAGGCAAAAAGGAGCGTCTCGGTGGATTGAAAACCCGAAAGGGCGATCCAGGCAAAAGTTAGAGACATTGAAAAAAGAAAGAATTTGCATCCCGCTAGATTGAACACCTCACACTGGGGCAATCTAGGCAAAAATTAGGGATTTGGCAAGTAACTGCATCTTGACAAGACTGTGCTGTACATCTGTCATCCGTCAGGGATTCTCGATCCGTCGTCGAATGAAGCTTTGAATACATCGAAAATTCAGAATGGTAGAGGAAAGGTCATTATGTTCAATGTAGCCCTCTCCATTATATATCACCGATTTCAAACTTGTACAGATCTATGGAGTCTCGCCCTTTGCAGACTACCATTCCATCACATCAATTTGAGCTTTTAGCCAATTGTTTGCACTCTTATTTGTTTTAACTCAACAAATGTTTTGCATGTTTTAATTGATAAAGTATCATTGTTTTCAAAATAAACAAATTTTTCAAAAACTGTTCTTAAACAAAGTGAACGTTCACGATGATGGAAGGATACTTAGGAGATCCGCAGTGCTCTCCCGAGGGTGGTATGATTACCAACAGGTAAGACATTTGTTCGTATCTCGAGCATGACTGTATCTTTGTCCTGCAGAACCTCGTATGGTCTCTCCTCAGTGAGGTTGCCCGATGCAGTGTTGTTTGAAGTTGTTCATCTTCACGTTCCCGGCAGTACAGATTCTTCCTCCAAATCCCTGTTAGCTCTATTGTGGGGCATCCCCAGTAGAGTGCTGTTTGATCCCTATCGTGGTGCATCCCCAGCGAGTTTGCTGTTTCGGACATTATTATGGGGCAGCTCCCCTAGCAGAGTGTTTACTGAAGACTTCAACTTTCGCCTCTCCAGCAGGGCAGTCTTCCTCTCCACCAGCATGGGTGTTTTTCTTGGAAGATTCAGTATTTGGTGGGTCGACGTCCCCATAATTTGGCACTCCCTCCGATAGATCCCTCAGCGGAGTTGTTGGCATGATGAGCTTTCTCAATGCCTATCTATCCTCATCAGAAATCTGGTTGCTTCTTGGTATCCCTGATTTCCAGCACAAGTTGTTGTGGCACGTGCGCCTGTATGTTGAACTCTGTTCTCCGGTTGTGACCGACGACCCCTCCGGAAGCCTCTGGTGGCCTTCCTCCCCTGCAGGATGAGTGTTCCCCGATATCCCAGTCCCCAGTGGATTTTCTTTGCTCTCCGGTAACTTTGGTTTTCCCTCCGGAAGAGTGGTGCCGGATGGTTGATTCCTGGACCCGCGTGTTGAACATGTCTGTTCGTCAACATTCATCATACATTCATCATGCATAGGGCATACATGCATAATCATGGCATTCGGATACTCGTGATGCAGTTGTTGCCGTTGATGGTTACCTCTTGCTATTTGGTAATACAAACCTCTCCAGTAGATTTTCCTCAAGCAAATATGGGTGTGTCCGATCTCTCCATGTAGAGTCTACCCCTTAAGCAAAAAGTGTCTACCCTTTCCTGCCATTTCCCCACTGAGATACATCCTCGTGGATGACGGTTGTTTCCGTTCCCTCCCAACACACATTGGGATGGGTTTTCCTATTGAGTTCTTTCCTCATTAGGATGAGTCTTGTTTCAGTCTGCCTTTTTGGATCAATCCTAAATTGGCTTTATGTGGTCTCCTGTGCTTCCCTGGGGCATAAATGAATAGTCGCTCACTAACCGGCACTCATTCATCTTATCCTCAGTGGAATTTGTTGGCTTCTACCTACGAACCGGTAGCAGTAAGTCCTTTCTTTACGGTCTTCTACCCACCACCCGGTAGTTGTAAATCCTTTTTTCTCACTCTGTCTCTCAGTAGATCGTTTGTTGGCTTCTACCTACAAACCGGTAGTTGTAAGTCCTATCTTTGTGGTTTTCTACCCACTAGCTGGTAGTTGTAAAATCCCACATTCTCCCCTTGGTAGAGTTAACCCTTTGTGCTCATCCCGATGATGACTGGTTACTTTTCCATTTGGCTTCTACCTACAAACCGGTAGTTGTAAGTCCTATCGTCGTGGTTTTCTACCCACTAGCTGGTAGTTGTAAAATCCCACTTTCATCCCCTTGTTGGAATTAACCCTTTGTGCTCATCCCGATGATGACTGGTTACTTTTCCGTGGTTTTCTGCCTACAAACCGGTAGATGTAATCCCCTCTTTGCAGTTATCAGTATCCGCTTTGCGGTATTGATATTCTTTCCCCTTTGGATACTTGCCTTGATCAAGCAGTATTGTCCCCATTGGGTCTGCCCTTTCTTTTTGGATATTTGCTCCGAGTTAGCAACTTTTATCCTCTTTTGATTGGTCATCTTTTGCATACCTAGTCCTGGTACCCTGATGCCTTTCTTTTCGGTCGATTATTCATTTAACAACCTACAACCCGGTTATGGATAATTTTCCATGCGAGTGTATTATCTACGTTTTGACGGCTATAGATAATATATCTCATGCACTCTTTGGTCAATCTTTTGATTGTTATCTCCAGCAGAGTAAGATTCGTATTCCTTGTGGAATTGAATGTTCATCCTCTAACAAGACTGCTTTTCTAGCCCTCTTCAGGATGTTGAGTGTTTTGGAACACAAACCAATTCACGCTTTGGTCGGTCACCCGTTTCATACCTACAACCCGGTATCCTTGGTGTTCCTTCCTGTTTGCTCGCTGTCGTGACCTTGATCCCCAGTGAGACCCCCTGCAAGTGTTTCAGCCTTGCCCTGTCATCTTGTGGATGTCAGTATCCCGTCAGCACCCGCGTGTGTTGTTTCTTTGGTGTCGGTAAACACCATCCTTCGGTGATTTCCAGTCATGCGTAAGTGTCTGGTCTTCTTTGGTGTCGGTAAACACCATCCTTCGGTGATTTCCAGTCATGCGTAAGTGTCTGGTCTTCTTTGGTGTCGGTAAACACCATCCTTCGGTGATTTCCAGTCATGCGTAAGTGTCTGGTCTTCTTTGGTGTCGGTAAACACCATCCTTCGGTGATTCCAGTCATGCGTAAGTGTCTGGTTTTCTTTTGATGTCGGTAAACATCCTCTTTCGATGTTCATAACGTCGCCCTCCCTTCCCTAGTGAAGTATTCCTCCTCTCCGTTGGTGTCGATAAACGTGAGTCTCCCTTTCGTCCTATGACGTCTGGTTGAAGTTTTCCTCCTCTCCGTTGGTGTCGATAAACGTGAGTCTCCCTTTCGTCCTATGACGTCTGGCTGAGTTTTCCTCCTCTCCGTTGGTGTCGATAAACGTGAGTCTCCCTTTCGTCCTATGACGTCTGGTTGAAGTTTTCCTCCTCTCCGTTGGTGTCGATAAACGTGAGTCTCCCTTTCGTCCTATGACGTCTGGTTGAAGTTTTCCTCCTCTCCGTTGGTGTCGATAAACGTGAGTCTCCCTTTCGTCCTATGACGTCTGGCTGAGTTTTCCTCCTCTCCGTTGGTGTCGATAAACGTGAGTCTTCCTATTCGTCCTATGACGTCTAGTTGTACCTGTCCCCTTGTGGATTTACCTCTCCGTTGGTCTTGGTGAATGTTGAGTTTTTCCTAGTTGTCCGTTGGCATCTAGTTGTGATTTCTTTTCCCATTCATCGTCGTTGCGGTGTCTGGATGTGGTTATACCCGTTGAAAACAAAAACAAAAAAATATATACCCGGTAATAAAAATCAAATCCCAGTGGACGTTTCCAATGGTGGATCCCTATTGTGCAAATTTTACGGTTCTTGGTATTCAATCCCTGTTTACCCTGAAAGTCTGACAGCCGCTGCTATCATCCGTTCGGGTTCCCAGCTGATTGAATAGGGGCAGCTGTAGCACCTCAAATTTGCACCTATCATTGTACACACCATCTCATATTAGGTCATAGCATATCATGATACATTGCATAGCATTGCATTGTCCCCAGTTGCCTCAAGTGCAAGCAAGTCAAGAATTAGGTCAAACTGATCAGGAGATCAGTCAACCAATCAAGCAAGGGTGTTTCTCAAGGAGCCAAGGCCCTAGGGTTTGTCCAACAAGTTCACATGACTTGGAGGTCCATTTGAAGTGTTTAAGTCAAGGGTTGGATGTTCAGAAGCCATCAATTCATGCACAGACAGTCAGAAACCCTAGAAAGTCAAAGTTGGTCAACTGTGGTTGATTGTATGGTTTTGATGGATGGATTTGGTTTGAGAGAGCTTATTCATGTCCCAATAGGCCTCATATGTCATGGCAATCAACATCATGGAAGAATTTGAAGTCAAACAGAAATTTCCAAAAATAGAAACTGGACCTGTAATTTTAACTGCCAAAAATGGAAACTTCTTGATCTTAAACCTACATCATGATGCAAGCTCCAAATGAATTTTTGCCCAACATGAAAGTTGAAGATCTTGTTCTCCCATTTTCAAAAAGTCCAAGAACTCTCAAATCCCATGGATGGTTTGCAAGATATGATCAATTCGTTTTCACAATTTCATGAACTTCAACAAGCCATATCTCTTGAACCACAAGGCCAAATTTAGTGGGGTTTTTTCCTACAAACTCCATTTGTTCCCCTCTTTCCAAAAATATAAATTTCATGAACCAAAACCTTGCCAATCAAAATGGCATTTTTTGACTTGTTCCATTTAAAATTCAAGTGGACCAAAAGTTGACTTTGTGAATTAAAGGTTTCTACTCATCTTTGCCATTTGGGACTTGGTTGGTATGATATTTGAAGCATGTTTGAGGCCCAAACTCGGCCAGAAGCATACACCTCCACTTCCATATGTCAAAATTAGCAAATATGCAAAATCACTTCATTTAAGTTAACTTGGATTAGCACATGATTAGCCAATGTTAAACAGTGATATATAAAGTTATTTTCTGCATTTCAGAACCCTAGACATAGCCTCCAAAAGATCAGAATACTCTCATTCTCTCCTTCTTGCATTTTTGCTCGATTTGATTTTCTGCCAAAATTTCCAAAACCCTCGAGCTTCCTTTGGTTTCTCCATCATCCAAGCATCATTTGGACCCCTTTTGCACCATCAAATCCCTGCTGGAAGCTCCATTTCATGCTCTGTTTTCTCCATGGACCAGCAATGGTATTTGTCGATTTGAGCACTTACAAGCACTACTGAGCCAAGGTTCTTCAAGCATCCATCAACACCAACCAAGATCTTCATCTGTTTCGAGCTGCATCACTCAAAACATCACTGATTCACCATTTGCTTCAAATTCAAGTAAGGTTTCGAGTTCCTCTTTTCTCAAAATAATGCTATGTTTCTTGTAGTTCTTACCATGCTGAATCCACTGCAACTTGTTTCATTCGAAATGGTTATGTCATTCATGAGAAATCTGGATTTACATTTTGGTGACCAAACATACCTTTGCTCGATTTGTTTTGTTTGCAATGATTTGGTGAAAATGAATGTTACTTTCTTGTGCTATGTTGCTTGTTGACCATGAGTGTACGTCCCATTTGTGTTTCTGGAAAAATCTAGAACCGAGCTTGCTGTTGATGATGATGAATACTGCTGCTTTGAAAAACCCTAATATTTTTTTCCAGAAAAAACCCTGTTTCACGTATTGCATGAGTGTTGGCTACTGATTTTGTTTTTGTTGCATGATATCACCTTATCAATGCCATGCTGTTGTGTGATGCTTGGTTTGAATTTTGTTTGTTGATGTTGGTTGCATGAAATGCCCTGCTGTTCCAAAACCCTTTGAATCTGCCCAGAATTTTGCTTGATTAGTGTTTGGTTTACGGTTGTTTGGATGCTGTATGAACATCACTATCTCACTGCCATGCTGCTTGTATGATGGCGTTTGAATTTTGTTTTTGATGTTGGTGATAACATGAGGTTGCCTTGCTATGCTGCTAAAACCCTAAGTGCATAAACCCTAGTGGCCATTTCCAGAAAACATGAACATTGATTGGTCCCCTGTTACTGTTTTATTGAAGCGAGCCAATCAAAACATTTGCTTTCTTGAGCCTAAACGCTGTGTTTTGATAAGTAACTGCAGGAATTACCACCTTGCCACTCGGTCAACTTGGTTGACCATTATTCCATGCTATGCATTCATGTTTGTTCCAAATGATCACTCCACTTACCAAATTCATTTCTCACTCAATTTAGCTCCAAAAATCATGAAATTTTTTCCATCCTTTTCACATGAATGTCTATTATTTAATCATGATTTTTGCTGAATTTTTTATTGGATGGATTTTAAATGCTATTAGGTTTCTTAACATGTATGCCTAGTTGACACCTTTTGCCATTCCTTTTGTGAAATGATGATGATGTATCCATTGCCCCTGAAATCTTTTGTGGTTAATTTACACTCATTCACCTTTGTTTCCATGTCAAGTTTGTGCATTTATCATTTGTGGTGTGTGAGATATGATTTTCTGAAGTAGGGTGTGACAATTTGTGTCACACCAATGATATGCAAGTTCATGATTTTTGTTGACATGCTTCCTGGCCTTCAAATAATGTGAAATTTTGCATATGCTTTCTCTCATATGTCTAGTTTATGTGTGAATTTTCTGGGATTTATTTGAACTATTTTCCATTTGTTTGAGATTTTTCTTCCCTGCCTAGTCAATTGTTGACTTTATGTGACATACCTTGCCATATCATTTGGGAAATTCTCATACCTTATTGTATGATCTTGAAATTTCACATGTGCATACTAGACATCTTGAGCTTTGCATTGGTGTTAATCCCATCCATTTCTCATCTGTTTCCATTTTGTTATGACTTTTTGAAGTTGACTCATGTATGTTTGACTTCTTTGTGCACATTTGAAATTGTGTTGACTTCCTGATTTTAATTGACCATCTTCCCATGATCCAATTGAGCTGAAATTTTATATGCATGCTATGTTATGGATTGTGATTGAGTATGATTTATTTCATAATTTTTGGAATTGATTATGTTTGCTTTTGAGCTTGGTCTTGCTGTTGACCTTTTGTGTGCTCCTTTTGCCATGTTTTGACTTTCTTTGGTCTATGAAATGACAATGATGCATGATATGAGTTTGAATCCAATTGTGTTTGCCTCTTAAATGCTTGAACTTGACTTTGATTGAATTTGGTTTGCTGTTTTGGATTTCTTATTTGTTTTTGACCCTAGGCTTGTCCTAGTGGTCCTTTGGACTTATGTTGAGTTCATCTGTTTCAGGTTGAGCATAGTGCTTCAAAGAAACCATGCCAATTTGTTTGAGTTTTGGTCATATTATGTGCTAACCTTTGTTTTGTAGGTGTAACTCATATGAGTTTGGCCTTGTGCTTTGGCACCTCTGTTTACTGTTAACTGTTTGTTCCCTTTCTTTCTGATTTAATTGTGGAACTGTGAACTGATTTGTTTGATTTTTCTCAGGTACCCTTTAGTTGCTTTATTTGCTTGCTTTGCTATTTAGCAATTGCTTTTGAGGTATAATTACTCTTTCTTCATGTAGTCTGGAGACCCGGCTTGTTATTTGGCCGGGCAAACTGTCTGAAGTCCTCCTTAAGAGGCAATGTTTGTGTATGTTTAATTTGTCCTTGTACAGAGTCAAAGACCTCCTAAGTGAAGAGGCAATTGGCAGAACCAAGGGATAAGCAACCTATCCCCTGCTATCCAGTGTGTCTTCTGTTTTTGCTCACACCACTGTGTTGATGCATTACAGATAAAAACCCAAGATCTTGTGCAATTGCACAGTTGAGTCAGTATCAAATGTGTAGAAGGGTTCCCACTTTCTGAACCCACACATTCTTGTCAAATGCTCTCCCTGGCCAGGGATAGAAGCAATGAGGCACACCCCTCATCTCCTTTCATCTGCTTCACCTTGGCTCTCAATGTCAAGGTTAAGAGCACACTTCACCCCATTCCAGAGGTTTGTTTGTTGAGGTTGATATGACCCCTCGACTAAAACCTAACCCTTGTGTGAGCCTCTTGTGTGTATATAGTGTGTGCTACCTGTGCTTGTATGTTTGTTTGACTTGCTTCCTGTGCAAGTTAGGTTTAGTTTAGACTAATCCTTGTTTGCTTTCGCCCTCGTTGCGATCCTTTCTCTCGCCCTCGTTGCGATCGAGCCTTTTCCTTTCTCTCGCCCTCGTTGCGATCGAGCCTTTTCCTTTCTCTCGCCCTCGTTGCGATCGAGACTTTTCCTTTCTCTCGCCCTCGTTGCGATCGAGACTTTCCCTTTCTCTTGCCCTAGTTGCAATCGAGTCCTTTGTCCCTCCGTAGCCGAACTACGGCAACTCTGATTCTCATGTTCAGATGAGATACGTAGGCACGAGATGCGATGTCTTGTCGAGTTTGACTAACAACTAACACTAACTCCTTTCTCTCGCCCTCGTTGCGATTGAGACCTCCCCTTTCTCTTGCCCTAGTTGCAATCGAGACCCTTGCTTCCTGTGCAAGTTAGGTTTGGTGTGGCTTGCTTCCTGTGCAAGTCATGTTTAGGATAGGTTGGCCCATGTGCCATTTAGCTAGAAACCTTAACTTAGGCTTGACTTTGCATGACAACATCTAGGCTCGAGTCGTAGTCTCCCTAGTGTTGTGTCTCCCTCTGTTATCTGGTTAGGCTAGGTCCTTTGTCCCTGCGTAGGGGAACTACATCGCCCTGATCTTCACACCAGATGAAGTATGTAGGCAGGAGATTGAGCTGATCTCTCCGGGCGCCCTTTTTCTTTTTCAACCCTTTGTGTCTTGACCACCCTTGTGTGTGTTCTGGATGGAGTCCGACGTAAGTCCAGCGATTGGCAGTTGGTTTCCTGTGTGTGTTTGTTTTGGTTCGGATGCTGATGTAAGTCCAGTGATTGGCATTCGGGCTTCACGTTTGTCTTGTTTGTGTTTGTGTGCGTGTCAGCCGAGCTACGAATGCTCTGATTCTTCTTTCGTCCAAGGAGATACGTATGCATAGGATGCGACATCCTAGCGAGCATGTGTCGTTCCCCAGTCCGAACTACTTCGACTCTGATGTCTATGCTTGATAGACTAAGTAGGCCCAGGATGCGATATCCTGCCGAGTCAGTTTCAGTCAGTTTCTTTTGTCTCTTTTCAGCCAGTGTGTGTGAGTTTGAGCAGTGTTCAGCAACCAATTTTCCTTCCTTTTGTGCGTGGATCCCGTCGAGTACGACGGATGCGTAGGGGTGCTAATACCTTCCCTTCGCATAACCGACTCCCGAACCCATTCTCTTTGGTCGCGAGACCATGTTCTTTCCTAGGTTTACTTCGAGCGTTTCCTTTCCCTCTTTTGGGATAAATAACGCACGGTGGCGGCTCTGTTGTTTCTTCTTTTCCCGCCGGTTTTTCGCGTGATGCGACACCCAGTCGCCAGGCCTGAAGGTGGCTGTTTCCCAGCAGAGTATCTGTGAGCATTTCCCCAGTGAAGTCGTCGGGTATCTGTGAGGTTTCTCCAAAGCAGAGTCGGGATTGGTATCCCCAGCGAGTCGAAAACTGTTGTATCCCCACAGAGTGGTGGTGGTGCTTATCCTCAGCAGTTTCTCGAGTGGATCGGGTGCAAAGGAGGTTCTTTCCCCAGCAAGGATTACCTTTTCCCAACAGCAGTGCTTATTCCCCGGCAGGGTGGAGATCGGAGTATTGGCGAGTTCCTCAGCAGAGTGTCTCGTGATTCCCAGCAGAATCCCTTGAAGGGGATACTTTTTATACATTCATCATGAAAAATAGCATAGCATGTTGCATAGAAAAATAAAATCGCGTAGCATTTCCATGATTATGGAGCATTACGCAGAAAAAATCAATCATGCATCATATTGCAAGTATAAGCTAGTCTCAAGCCGTGGTTACCGTTTGAGAAGTGGTTTTTGCCAGACAGTGAAGGTGTTACTCTGAGGAGTTTAGCCGTATGATTGAATCGAAGATATTCCCCAGTAGTGCGATACTGGAGGAGATTTGCTTTTCCGTCGGACAGAGATGGGAAATGTTATGCGATCAGCGCAGTTCAAGCCGTGGTTACCGCTTAGAGTTTTGTTTCGCCGGATGGTGAAGGTGTTACTCTGAGGAGTTTAGCATCTTGATGTCAGATCAGCTGTGTTCTCCAGTAGCGCGATACTGGACGAGTTTTTCCGTCGAGCAGAGATGGAAGTGAAATCGAAGGATGTTACGCGATCAGCGCGATTCCGGGGTTCAGATGGAGAAGAGGAAATGTTGCGACATTTTTTGGAGATCGGGGTTCGAATGGAGAAAAGGAAGTGTTGAGGCATTTTCTGGGGTTCAAATGGAGATTGGAGTTGAAGATTGTATCCGGGATGAGGTCCTTAGGATTATCTTCTGTTCATGTGTCACCTTAGACTTTGGCGGAGTCCAATGGAGGTCGTTATAGGTGTCTTCTGAGGAAGAGATACACATGCTACCTTCCTTTTGTGAAGGTATACCCTCTGACATGTCGCCCTCAGAGTGGTGTTTGGTGTTATTTCCGACGTTGCCAGCGGAATTATCACGAGAGATTGGAGATCGGGGTTCAAAGGGAGAAAGGGAGATGTTGCGGCATTTTCTGGAGACGGGGTTCACATTGGCGATCGCGGGTTATCGTCAGGCGACTGGGGTTCAAACTGGAGAATGGGGTTCATTATTTGGCAAACTGGAGAATGGGGTTCAAATGCGGTGATTCGAGGATCATTTGCGCAAGAGAAAATTTCGGGGTTCAAGAAAAGCATAAAAAGAGAAGAGAGAATAATAATCCCGAGCGGATGTGGTATTCAGGCCATGGGTTGTCCCTGCGTTACCATTTATTTTGGTACCCAGGTCGACGTTTCTTTTTCGATATTCAGGCCGACTTTCTCCGTACCAGGCGGATTTTTGTTTCGAGATTGTGTTTCTTCGCCGATTCTGACAGGCATTGTTAATTATTTTCCCATCAGAGTGCAAATTGTTCGTCTGTTCTTGGTATTCAATCACTCTTCATCCTGATCATCTGAAAGCCGAGGCTGTTCATATCGACAGGTTCACAGTGGATTGAATAGGGGCAGCTGTAACACCTCAAAATTTGCCCTCCTCTCTTGGGACTAGCTTAACATATTTGCATATCATTTTAGGTCATTAGGCATTGCATATTGCATATCATGTGGTTACATTGGGCAAGCCATTCTCCCAAGTCTTGGTCAGAAGATGAGGAAGTCAAAGTGCAAGCTAGGGTTTCATTGGACTGGTCGTTAATCATCTGAGGATGTGGGGGTCCAAATTAGGGTTTTGTGGTTCTCAAGGAGATTGGTCCTCATCTTGTTTGAAATGATTCATCATCATCATCATGGTTTGTCATCATCAAGTGTGGGAGCATATTCTTTGAGATTAGGGTTTTGACCACTGGTCAACCCTAATCAGTTGCATTGGGCCAATCAGGGCATGATCAGGAGATGGGGTCTATGATGGATATGAGGATCATTCCATGATTTTATTGGGCTTATTGAGGCTAGGGTTTTATCCTTGAGCCATTTCATCAGGAGATTGGGGCTCAGATTGATCAGTGCATGGCCAAATTCATCTATCAGTTGAAAAGTCAACTGTGGTCAACTGTGCTTGATTTTATGGATTTGGAGGTGGGAGAGAGTTGGATACATTTCATTCATGTTGAAACAAGTGTTATTTGACATTTCAAAGCTCAAGAATGGAGAAAATAAAGTCAGAACAAAAATTGCCAAAAATAGAAAGTGACTTGTAATGGAAGTTTCCAAAAATGGAAAGTTTTTCACCTCAAATTTACATGTCCAAGGAAGCTTCAAATGAAACTTTGTTCAACATGAAAGTTGTAGATCTTGGTCTCACCTTTCTAAAAAGTCCAAGAACTTGAAAATCCCATGTATGGTTGGCAAGTTATGGTCCATTCAATTTCAAAAATGACCCATAATCAAAGTGGCATAACTTCCACATGGAGTGTCCAAATTGAGTGATCTTTTTATGTGCAAACTCCATTTAACATGTACTTTCATGGTGCATAATTGGAATTCATCAAAAATGGTCAATGCAAAAGGTCAATTTTCAAGTGTACAGTTAAAAATCCAAGGGCAAAATGGTCCAACTTGAGAAATAATTGGAATTTTGGCATGGGAGTTTTTGCAACACATCACATATGCCAATTAGAGATGGTTTGAATTGTCACAAGTGCTCAAAGTTCAATATTTGGCCAAGTCATTTTTAAACTTCACTTGAAAATGCAAGATGTGGCATAACATAGTGAAAATGAGTTACACAAAGCCAATCAACATGGGATCAAAGCCAACACATCACAACTGATAATTGGAGAGTGTGTGAGCTGTCATACAGCTGTCACAAGGCTTAGGGTGAAATGTCCATTTTGCCCTTGCATTGAAAGTTCACATTAAGCTAATCCATTGCATTTTGGTTAATTAGTGATTAAAGAATGGATTAAGTGGAAGTATAAGACATTAATCATAACTGAATTTGGATCAGAATCACAAATCTCAAGAACTTCCAACTGTTTTCCCTCCAAATTGCAAAATTCATCAAGAAGCTTCAAGAACAAAATTCATTGGAACTTCCTCAATTCTTCACCAAAGTGCAAAATTCCTTTTGCTTCATCTTCCATAAGCCTTAAGCTTGGACTGTTTTGGATCATTGGTGCCATAACATTGCAAATTCGTGACTGTTCACATCATGCTCGACAATGGAGTTTTGTGAATTCTTCTTCCTGGATCAACTTTGAGCTTACCTAATCACTCCAATTACCTTCCTGGACATTGAACTCCAACTGTTTTGAGGAATCACGCGTGGAAGCTCAAGATTCATCAACTGCCATTCAAGGTACATAAATTTCGAATGTCACCATTGCTTCAATTTCCATATGCGTTTTGTAGTTCATGCAACGTAGAAGATCATGCTAGGTTCAGTTTTTGAAATGATGAACTATAGGTTGAGTTATGTGCCTTTGAATGTTTGAATGCAAAACCTAAATCGCTCGATCCGTGAGCTACAGTTAGAATTAGGATGAATTGGTTACATATTGGAATCCTCATGCTTAGACCTTTCCAATGGATATACGTTTGTTAATTTCTGTGAAGATTCGATGTTCTTGAGTTTTATGTGTTTTCTGGAGTTTCTGGGATGAAGAACGTGAATAGTAGTTCGTTTGATCCAAATATTGCCTGGCCTTTTGAATTTCTGTGTTTGGCGCCACTGTTGGCCAATCACAACATTCCGTTACCACTTAGTGAAACGACGCCGTTTTGGCGCTTGGTTCAGGAATTACGCTTCTGCCATTAACAGATTTATTTAATTATTATTTCATTGTTGTTTTTCATTTTAATTTCATTTTTGATGCCATGACTTGTAAAATTCATAACTCACTCATTCCTTGTCCAATTTTGGTGAGATTTTTTTCATGATGATCATGGAAATGTGTAGAATTTAATGGATATTTTTGTGGATTTTTTTGTATGTGTAGAAAAATAAAATGTTTAGGGTTTGTAGAATGTGTCACAATTTTGTACATTTTACCATATCCTTCATGAAATGCTCATACTTGTAAATAAATGGATGAAAATTTTTGTGCTTGTTCCGGACATGTTGATGGTGATTTTCATGTAGAGTTTGTGAATTTTGGATACTTGGTTGATTAGATATGACTTTTTGAATAGAGGTGTGACAATTTGTGTCACACCAAGCTAGGTCAACTTTCTGATTTTATTTGCATGACCTAGGATTGTTGAATTGCTCCAATTGTTTGCATGAATGATCATTGATGTGTCAAGATAACATGTGATTTTTTCTGGAATTTTTGATGGAGTTTTCTAATTGATTGATAATTTTCTTTACTGTTGGTTCATTTTGCAAGCTTGTGTGACACATGTTGGTATATCTTTTGTGAAATTCTCATGTGGTATCGGATGGATGTGAAATTTGGTATGCTGATTATAGACACATTGTAGGACATCATGTTTTTGGTCCCATTCATTTCTTAAATGTTGTCACTGTTTTATGAATTATTGAAGTGAATGCATGCGTTGATGCCTTGAATTGGCTTGAATAATTGTGTCTGGATTTCTTGATTTTCATTGACCTAGTTCCTTTTGTCCAATTGAGCTGAAAATTGACATGCCATACCTTGATTGTGTCCTGTTTAGGTGTGAATTATTTGAGGATTTTTGGAATTGTTTTGGTATGCTTTTGATTGAAGTCATTCTGTTTGGACATTTGATGTTGCACTTGACCTAATTTGACATGTTTTGGTCATGAAATGATAATGGAGAATGGTATAAGCATGGGACCAATTGCATTTGCTTTTGAATGGTTTTAATTTGATTTTGGATTGGTTTGGCTTGCTGTTTAGATTTTTTCTCCCTTTTGGACCCTAGGCTTGGCCTAGTGGTCTAGTTTCTCACATTTGGTGTGGATTTTCAGGATGAAATGCACAATGCTTAAGGAGATTGCTTCAAGGCAATTTGAATTGAGTTTGGTTGATGTTTATAAACTAACTTGATTTTGTTTTGTAGGTTGTGAAGCTTGAGCTTGAGCTTATAGTTTGCACTTGTGTGCATTAACCTGTGTTGTCTGTATAGATTAACATTTGCTGCTTATTGTTTGTTTGTCTGAGTACTGATGATACTTGATTGATTTCAGGTACATTTAGTTACTTACAGTTCTTTAAGAACTTGCTTGCTGCTGCTTGGTTTTTAAACCACTTGAGGTAGGACTTCTATTCTCCATGTAGTTTGGGAGACCCGGCCTGTTACTTGGCCGGGCAAATGTCTGAAGTCCTCCTTAAGAGGGGATGTTTGTGATTGTTTAATATTGTGCCTAAGCAGGTAAAGTCCTTGATTAAGGCAATTGGTGGAAGCCAAGGGATATGCAATCTATCCCCCACTATTCTGTTGAGTCGTCCCTCTGCTCACACGGCTGTGTGTTGATGCCTTGGGACACAGACCCAAGATCTTGTACTTTGTACAGTTGTGTCAGAGTCTTTGAGCGTAGAAGGGTCCCTCCATTCTGGACCCACGCTCCTTTGTCTGAAGCTCTCCCTAGTCAGGGATAAGAGCTGTGAAGTCTAATCTTCACTCACCTTTCATCTGCTTCACCTTAGCCCCGCAATGGCAAGGTTAAGAGCGAATACTACCCATGTATAGATGACTTGCTTCGGCAGTCAAACCCATTATTTGAGCCTGTAACACCCCGATTAAAATAAGAGAATTATTTAATTGAGTTAATATTATTTTATTAATTAATTAAATAAAGTTGAATTATTGGATTATTTTTATTATTATTATAGATGTTATTTATTTTAATAATAACTAAATAAATAAAATAAATGGAATATGAAGAGTGGAAGGGTAAAAGTGGAAATTGGATAAAAGAGGCCAAAGTGAGGACTCAGGTTGTTTTCACGTGTTTTGCCTCAGAGTCAGAGAAAGGGGGGAGAAACGCTGAAGAGAAAGAGAAGGAAGAGGAAAAGGCCAAAGATTGCTCAGAGCTTCCTTCAATCCAAAGAGGTAAGGGGTCTGAACCTTATTAAACGATAATATGCGAGCAATTTCATGATATCTGTTGGATTATTGATGGATTTTGGGGATTTTAGGGAGATTGGGAAAGTTGGGGTTTTGATGGAAAATTCTCCGATTTGTGAGTTTTGTTGAGTTATATGCACTGTAATCGAAGTAGGTTGTGTATATATGACTGTTAAATGTTGATATTGGGTTGTTAGCTGTGGAGTATGAGTTGGGGCGAGTAGAGAAGCAAAGCTGCGCTGGTTTCCTCAGCAGAGGGCTTCTGTAACGCATCGTTCGCGGCGCGAAGCCCAGTTCGCGGCGCGAACTGGGCAGGATTCAGAGGAGTTCTGTAACGCATCGTTCGCGGCGCGAACCCTGCTTTGCGGCGCGTACTGAAGCGAATTAAATTGTTCGCGACGCGATCCTTCGTTCGCGGCGCGAACTGTGCTGTATTGGAGGAGTTCGCGGCGCGTCCCTATGTTGGCGGCGCGAACTGTGCTGTGAAGCTAATGTTGGTGAGTTTTTGAGTACGTTGAGTTGCGAGACTCTTAGTAAGTCGCTGTAATTGTATTATAAACAATTAACAGTGATTATATGATTGTGTATGAGGTGTTTATGATGATGATATGTTGAATTTACGTGTTTACTTATGAATGTGTTATGTGACGATGTGATATCGTTGTAATGTTGTTGTTGTCTTGTTGAGTTGAATGTCATGCTATTAATGATGATGATAACATGACTATATGATGCTGTTGTTGCTATGTTGATTATGATGCATGTTTGGTGTGCATGCATTCATGAAAGGCCGATGCCTAGTGATGAACGGACTGAGTTCCAATGATGTTGTTGACTCCGGGCTTGTTGAGAGGCTTGGTTCCTTGCGGGGAATTCGGATTCTATGGTGATGAATCTGGGAGTGGTGATCCTGTAGTTGGTCACAAAATGGGTATACCGAGTCGTGTTGAGTCATGCATGGGTGTGTGCATTGTATTTGATATGTTGTTCTGTTGATGTTCATGAGTTTGATGATTATGATGATTATGATGAGCTGTGTTGGCATATGTGAAATATATTTATGTTTATATTTCTGTCGTTATATTATTATTTAATAATGTAATTCTCACCCCTTCTGCATGTGTTTATGTTCATCTATGATGAGCAATGTGCAGATAAAGAGGAGTAGCTATTGTTGAGGTTTGAAGAATAAGTGTAGAGTTATTCTACAGAGTCGAGTCAAATGCTCTGGTCATGTGACACCGGGGTTATGGGATTCGATAGATAATTGGTTATTATTTACGTTGTTTAGGATGACTAATATGTTGAGATGCTTTGTTGAGATAATGTTGAACCATTATTATGAATTGTTATATGATGAATGATAATATTTGTGTTGTTGTCCGCTGCGAAGTTTTAAATAAAATAAATAATATGTTTTATGTTGTGATGCGATAGTTGTTATGTTGTAAGAAATGTAAACTCTTCTACATGTTGTACTCTGATAATCTATTTAAATATGTCGTTTGGGTAGAAGGGTGTTACAGAGCCCACTTGACTGGTTATAGTGTGTGCTTTGTGAATATTTGTTTGCTCTGTTTGCTTGTATGCTTGCTTTCTTCCTGGATAGGATTAGCTTGCAGTTGTGCAAGTAGGTAGAAACCTCAACGTAGGGCAATGATGCATGACAACACTAGGCTCGAGTACAGCTCCCTGGTAGTGTGTCTTCCCTTGGTTTCTGGCTAGATTTTCTTTCCCTTGAGGGGGAACTACATCGCCCTGATCCTTGTTCCAGACAATGTATGTAGGCAGGAGACCGTGCGAGGTCTCTCCGGGCACTTTTTTTCCTTTTTGTGCGTGTTTGCTTGTTAAGCTCGTGTGTCAGGATATGGATGTAAGCCCAGCGATTGGCTGTCCGTGTCCTGATGGTGATTGTGCTTGTTGTGTGCTTGGAAGCCGGTGTAAGTCCATCAAGTGGCATCTGGGTTCCAGTGTGCGTGTGTTTTGGTTCGGATGCTGATGTAAGCCCAGTGATTGGCATTCAGGCTCCACGTTTGCCTGTTTGGGTGCGTGTGTTGTTTGGCGTGCGTGAGCCGAACTACAGCAGCTCTGATTCTCGTCCCAGACGAGATATGTAGGCATAGGACGCGACGTCCTAGCGAGCTCCCTTCTCTTAACCCCACCTGCGTTCCTTGTGTGTGTGTGTGATGTTTCAGCAACCTTTTCTTTCTTTTAGGACGTGGATCCCGTCGAGTACGACGGACGTGAGGGGTGCTAATACCTTCCCCTTGCGTAACCGACTCCCTTACCCTTTCTCTTTGGTCGCGAGACCACGCTTTTTCCAGGTTTCTCTGAGCGTTTCCTTTCCCTATCTTGGGATAAATAACGCGCAGTGGCGGCTCTGTGTTTGTTTTGTTTTAGCCCGCCGGTTGTTTTTCGCGGATGCGACAATATGGAGATTCAGCTTTGGTTGTGAATCAGGTTAACGAAAAATGGTATACGCATCAATCTCATTTAGTTCCATACCGGGATTATACGAGGAGATTGTTGACGTTTTTCACCAAGGTGAAGATGCATCATGTGCCGAGAGAAGAGAATCCGTTGGCAGATGCTTTGGCTACTCTGGCTTCCTTGATTAAGGTACAATGGTGGAATCAGTTCCCCAGTGTTGAGGTGGGACGTCTGGATAGACCGACTTATGTGTTTGCTGTTGACACAGCGCCTGATGATGAGAAGCCGTGGTATTACGATATCAAGCGCTATCTGGAAACCCAAGAGTATCCTAAGGGAGCATCCAGGAAGGACCGAAAGACTCTGCAGAGGTTGGCCATGGTGTTCTACTTGAATAAGGATGGGGTTTTATACAAGCGGAATTTCGATTGGGTTTTGCTCAGATGTGTTGATGATAAAGAAGCAAGCCAATTGATGAAAGAGGTTCACGAGGGGTCGTTCGGTACCCATGCCAGTGGGAATGCGATGGTGAAGAAGCTGCTGAGGGCAGGTTATTACTGGATGACAATGGAAGCCCAATGTTTCAATTTCGTGCGGAAGTGTCATAAATGCCAGATTTATGTTGATAAGGTGCACGTGCCTCCAAATCCGTTGAGCTTAATGTCGTCTCCATGGCCGTTTGCTATGTGGGGCATTGATATGATTGGAAAGATAGAGCCTACGACTTCAAATGGGCATCGGTTCATATTAGTGGCTATTGATTACTTCACCAAGTGGGTGGAAGCAGCCTCTTATGCGAACGTGACGAAGCAGGTCGTTGCCCGATTCTTGAAGAGAGACATCATTTGCAGATATGGGGTTCCCGAGAGAATCATTACTGATAATGGTTCTAATTTGAACAACAAGATGATGGCAGAACTGTGCCGGGAATTCAAGATCGAGCATCACAATTCTTCTCCTTATCGTCCAAAGATGAATGGGGCGGTTGAGGCAGCCAATAAGAATATTAAGAAGATTGTGCAGAAGATGGTTGTGACCTATAAGGACTGGCATGAGATGTTGCCATTTGCATTGCATGGGTATCGAACCTCGGTGCGTACATCTACTGGGGCAACGCCTTTCTCACTTGTGTATGGGATGGAAGCTGTGCTACCGGTTGATGTTCAAATTCCCTCTTTGAGAGTCCTGATGGACGTGAAATTGCAAGAGGCCGAATGGGTAAGGACTCGGTATGAAGAGTTGAGCCTGATTGAGGAAAAGAGGCTGGCGGCCATCTGTCATGGGCAGTTGTACCAGCAGCGGATGAAGCGTGCTTTCGACCGAAAGGTGCGACCTCGTGTGTATCACATGGGTGATATGGTGCTGAAAAGGATCCTTCCTCCTCAAAACGATCGTAGGGGCAAATGGACACCCAATTATGAAGGTCCATTCGTGGTCAAGAAGGTTTTCTCTGGCGGAGCCTTGTTGTTGACGACCATGGATGGCGAGGATTTTCCATCCCCTGTGAATGCGGACGCAGTTAAAAAATACTTCGTATAAAGAGACCCGCTGGACAAAAAGAATAAAATAGTCCAGGCAAAAATGGGCATCCCGGCGAACCGAAAAAAAATGATGAAAAGGTTCGGGCAAAAATTAGGGATAAAAAAAAGGAAAAACTGTACACCCGGCAAGTCGAAAACCTGAAAAGGTGACTTGGGCAAAAAAGGGTATCCCGGTGGACTGAAAACCCGAAAGGGCGGTCCAGGCAAAAAAGGGATTGAAACGAACAACTGCGTCTGGCATGATCGTTTGTACTTTGGATATGACATGGATAATCCCCGGTAGGGATCAGTCGGAACGTCTTGTTCAGAAGGCAGAAAGCACGGAGAGTCTGAGGACATATGGGGTGTAACCGAGTTGAAACTTGATGAGATCACGGTTTCACATTGCCATTAGGATAGATTTTTCCTTTTGTGCGCAATTACCTCTTTTCAGGAATTGCTTCCTTTGTATTGCTCGATTTGAGCCACACTTTTTCAATCAATAAAATGTATATTCAGTCAAATAATTTAGTTTTTGTTTTCATTACCGCTTTGATTGCAAAAACATCCGTTTATTTTGATAAAGAATCTTTTCATTTTAAGACATATAGGTCCCTTCCAATGCATGTTTATAAGATTGAAAATTTGAAATCTTATTCGGAAGGTTGAGTGACCCAAGTGTTGAAATCTTGACACGCCTGGGGCACGTTTTTTATCTAACGATCTCGTTTGCAGGTACTGTTAGGTATTTTCACTCACTTGCAGGTTGTGATGTGGAAGCTTTGGATAAAGGATCCCCATGGAGTCCAGTCGGGGACGAATGGGTGGAGAAATGGTGAAAAGGCGGCGAGACGTACGACGATCTTGGATATTAATCAAGAAGACTCTTTAAAGTCTGAAGATTAGAAAGTATGTACCAATCTAAGGAGTTCGCTCTCCGTGGAGTACGGAGCAGTCAAGAATACGAGGTGATGAGTCAGAAAAGTCCAGACGAGTCTGGGAGCTCTCAAAATTGGAAAGCTGACATTGGATTTGGATGTTGAATGCCATGGTTCGACGAGTCGACGGGTGTTCTGTGCCAGAATTCCCTGGTTTCCCCAAGCAGAGTCGGGATTCTTACCTCCTCAGCAGATTCAAGGTCTGTGTTTCCCCTAGCAGGGTCGGGATGGTTATCCCCCAGCAGGTTTGAGATTGGTATTTCCTCAGCAGCCAGGCCTGAAGGTTGCTATTTCCAGTGGAGGTATCTGTTGGTAGTGGTTTCTCCAAGCAGAGTCGGGATTGTTGTATCCCCAGCAAGTCAGAGACCGTTGTTTCCCCACAGAGTGCGTTGGTGGTTCTTTCGCCAGCGAAGTCCCCAAGCGGACCGGGTGCAGAGGAGGTTATTCCTGGTAAGGGTGGCCTATTTCCCAGCAGTAGTACTATTTCCCCAGCAGGGTGGAGATCGGAGTGTTGGCGAGTTCCTCAGTAGAGTGCCTCGAGCTCCCCAGAAGAGTCCCTTGAAGGGGATACTTTTTATGCATGCATCATTTAAGAGATCATAGCACATTGCATAATAAATTGCGTAGCATTTCCATGATTATGGAGCATTATGCTAAAAAATATCATGCATCAACATTGCAAGCATGAGCTAGTCTCAGACCATGGTTATTGTTTGAGAGGTGGTTTCGCCAGATGGTGGAGATGTTGCTCCGAGGAGCTTGGCATCGTGATTTTGAATCAACAGTATTCCCCAGTAGTGCGATATTGGAGGAAGAGTTTCTGTCAAGCGGAGATGGGAATATTAATCCAAGAAGTTTCGGGGTTCAAAAAGCAAAGTAAAAGAGAAAGAGATAATCCCCAGCTAAACGCGAAGTGTTCGTTGGCTAGGGTTGAATAGAGAATAGCTGGTTCGTGGTTTGTTATCCCCAGCATGGGTCGTTGGCACGCGTGCCGCTTCATGTATCACTGTTCCTTTCTGCCGATGCTGACAGGCAAAATGAGTTTCCGGTATTCAGACCGAGGTGGTATTCAGACCAGTTTCCGATTTTCAGATCGAAGAAGTTTCCGACGTTCAGGTTGACGTACTTATGGTATTCAGACCAGTTTCCGGTATTCAGACCGAGGTGGCGCTCAGGCCAAGTTCCGATATTCAGATCGAAGAAGTTTCCGATGTTCAGGTCGAAGAACTTGTGGCGCTTAGGCCAATTTCCGATTTTTAGATCGAAGAAGTTTCCGACGTTCAGGTCGAAGAACTTGTGGCGCTCAGGCCAAGTTTCCGATGTTCAGATCGAAGAAGCTTCCGAAGTTCAGATCGATGCAGCTTGTGGCATTCAGGCCAATTTTCCGGTATCCGGACCGAAGTGGTGTTCAGACCAAAGTGGCATTCAGGCCAGTTGTTGGGCATTCAGGCCAATCTCCCGGTGTTCAAACCGATGTCATCACTCTCATACTATGATGTTCAGTGTTCAGACTGATGAGCGGCGTTCAGGCCAATGTTATCCCTGTGCTACCATTTATTTTAGTATCCAAGTCAACATTCTGTTTCGGTATTCAGGCCGACGTTCTCCGTACCCGACGGATTCTTCTTTCAAGATTGTATCTTTGCCGATTCTGACAGGCATTGTTAATTATTTTCCCATCAGAGTGCAAATTGTTCGTCTGTTCTTGGTATTCAATCACTCTTCACCCTGATCATCTGAAAGCCGAGGCAATTCATATCGATAGGTTCACAGTGGATTGAATAGGGGCAGCTGTAACACCTCAAAATTTGCCCTCCTCTCTTGGGACTAGCTTAACATATTGCATTTCATCTTTTAGGACATTAGTCATTACATCTTTGCATGTCATGTGGAAACATTGAGCAAGTCATCCTCCTAAGTCTTGTTCAGAAGATAAAGAGGTTAAAAGATTCAAGCCTGATGGTCTTGTTGAATTGATCACTAATCATCTGAGGGTTATGCTTCAATTAGGGTTTCTTGGTTCCTAAAGGAGGTTGATCTTTATCTTGGTTGAAATGGTACATCACCATCATCATGGTCTTATCATCACCAAGAGGTTCATTGTGCCTGATCATGTTCCTTGGGATTAGGGTTTTGACCTCTGGTCAACCCTAATCAGTTGAATTATACCAATCAGGGTTTTGCAAGGAGATGAGGTCTTCATTGAATTGGAGATTATTATATGGTTTTATTGAGCTTGTATAAGCTAGGGTTTCATTTTGGAGCCATTTCATCAGAAGATTGAGGCTCAAATTCATCTGTGCATGACCAAGTCATCTATCAACTGAAAAAAAAATCAACCAAAAGTCAACTGTTGGATTTGGAGGTGGGAAGTGGTTAGAAATACTTCATTCATGTTAAAACAAGTCTCATTTGACATTTCAAACATCAACATTGAAGAAAATAAAGTCAGGACAAAACTTTCCAAAAATAGAAAGTGACTTATAATTTGAAATTGCCAAAAATGGAAAGGTTTTCTCCTCAAGATTACATCATTAAAAATGCTTCAAATGAAATTTTGTTGAACATGAAAGTTGTAGATCTTGTTCTCCAATTTCCAAAAAGTCCAAGATCGTGAATTTCTCATGTATGGTTGAAGAGATATGGATTAATCTTGGTCAAATGAACATGGAACTTCAAAGGGGCATAACTTTCAAACCATAAGTCCAAATCATGTGGCTCTTTTTGCAACATTCTTGTTTCAACTTCTAGTTTCCAAAATTGGCATTACATGGCATGCATTCCATTCATATAAATATTTGAAAATTCAATTCATTTTGGAGGGAAAAAATCAAGTTCAAAAATAATGCATTGTTTTCACATTTTAACATTTCCATTGGTCTTGAAACACTATTTTGAGTGAAATACAAGGCAAAAACGTGCACTATTCACATGCCATGCCATGCATAAGGTGAAAAAATAATTTTTGCAAAACACCTCCAAATTAACCATTTTTCATTAGCATTTGATTAGAGGTTAATTAATCATGATTAGTGAAGCATATATAACACAAATCATAACAGAATGTTCACATTTTCCAATTCTAGATCTAGAAATTCTCAAAGTCTCTCAAAATTCTCTCTCACTTTTTCTCAAAATTTCTTCAAACACTTTGCATTTTTCTTGGTTGATTCATCATCTAGCATCATTGTGGAGCAAGATTGAAGCAAGAATCACATGAATTCGTGGAGTTTGAAGCCTATGCAAGCTTGAAGATCATCAATGGTGGAATTCAAAATCTGTTGAATCGTGCTCAATTGGATATCAAGCCTTCATCCATTCACTCATACAAGCTTTGTAGAGGAAGATTTAAGCATAGCCAGGCCTGGAAAACGCGAATTCAAGAACTGCTCGTCAAGAGGTCAAAATTTCGATCTCTTTATTTCTTGCAATTGTTATGTGAATCTTGTAGATCTTGCAATGCTTGTGATTCTGAGCTTTGAACCATGTAAATCCATGCATTATTGAGCAAGTTATGTTGATTTTAATTTTCATGTGCCAAACTTGAAGTGATCGATTCTCATGATTCTTGATGTTTTAAGCTTAGTTGTTGATTGATTATTGATGTACTGTGGAAGATCTGCATGTTCATGTGTTCAATTTTAAGAAACAAGAGATTTGTTCTTGATGATTTTGTGAAGCTACTGTTCATGTCGCGTGCGGTTTGCTGGAGATGATGACGATAGTTTCGGCAACGGTTTTTTTGTGTTGCAAAGCGTTGCCTTAGGTCTGGTAGGGTTTGCATGCTACTGTTTGCATGGGACGCATATGCAGGCGTCCTGATTGGCTAGGCAAGCGCGCGCCATTCTCATTCAAAAAGCTGCTGGGTTCGAATCCTGGCAGCGTGTGGTTTTCATGTTCATTTTCATTTTCTCCTTTACTCCATCACATGTTCATCCATGCTCCTTCATACATTTTTTATTTTTTTTCTAACTTTTAAAATTCATAACTAATTAAATAATGCTCCAAAAAATATGGTTGTTTTTGCATTATGTCACATTTTGTGTCTAGAATTTTATGAATATTTTTTCACAAATTGTGCATGGCTGTATAATTTTTTGTGCTAGGGAATGTTAACATGTGTGCATTTTGGACATTGCTTTGATATATCAATTGTGAAATGCTCAATTCTTATCCTATGCTCATGAAATTTTACATGGTGAAACTAGACATCTTGCTGGACATTTTGGTGTTGAGTTTGCATTTTTATCAATTGCCATTGCTGAGTTATGATTTTTCTAAGTTAGGTGTGACAATTTGTGTCACACCTTGTGATGTTCATCTTGTGCTATGTGTTTACCCTATCAAATGAATTCCAATTGCCATGATTTTTTGTATGATGCTTGATATGAATGCTGTGAATGATCATGAATGTTTATGGAATTTTTGGAATCATTTCTGATTTGATTGAGATTTTTCATTCTGGATGATCATTTGTGAACTTTTGAATAGTCATGATTTTCAATGATTTGTGAAATGATGGTTGTTTATCATATGAATGTGAAATTTTGCAAATTGTTTCTAGACATATTTAAGTTTGTTTTGGCTTTGGTTTGAAGTGTTTATCATTTGTCAATTCTGTTTTAGGCTTGTGCTAAGTTGATGTAGCATTTGGTGCCTCATTTGAGCTTGTTTTGATTGCTTTGGTTTGATGAATTTGATTACCCTGCTTAATCTTGTCCAAATGCTTTAAGTTTTTGTGTGATGCTCATGTTGTGTGCTCTGTTTAGCCATGATTTTTGCCAAAATTAATTGAATCATTTTTGAATTATTGTGCATTTGTTCATTCTGTTGTCACAATGTGGTTCCAATGTGCATACCTTGCCATATTTTGTTCATGAAATGAAATTGGGGAATGATATTGATGTGGGAATTTTTGGATGATGTTCTTGATGGATTGAAGTTGATTCATGTCAATTTTCATGTTCTGTTTTGAATTTTTCTCCCTCTTTGACCCTAGGCCTTGACCTAGTGGTTTGTCTCATCTTTGAGCTTTGATTTCAGGTTGAACATCCAGGTTATATGGTTCATGATGCAACCTCACTTGAGCATTTGGTGCTTGCTTTTGACTACTAACATTGTGTGTTTTGTAGGGTTGTTAATTCATTTGAGTTTGACTTGTGGCTTATGCCTTTGTTCATTGGGCTTGACTATTGATATTCATGTTGTCTGTTTGTCTGTACAGTTTAACTGATTTGTGTGATGTTTCAACAGGTACATAAGTTGCTTAAGTTCAATTTGAACTTGCTTTTGCTTGGTTGCTTAACCACATAGGTATAACTCTCTGACTTCATGTAGTCTGGAAGACCTGTCCTGTTACTTGGGCAGGCACCTGTCTGAAGCCCTCCTTAAGAGGCAATGCTTGTGTATGTTTATTTTTGTGCCAAGCAAGAAAAGTCCTTTGATAAGGCAATTGGCAGATAAAAGAGATGTGCAATCCATCTCCTGCTATTCAGTGTGTCATCCATTTTACTCACACCTTGTGTTGATGCATTGTGGATATTAACCCAAGATCTTTGTTGAGTCAGTCATATGTGGAGAAGAGTTCCAACTTTCTGAACTCTCACACTTTCATTTGTCTGAAGCTCTCCCAGGCCAGGGATAAGAGTTGTGAGGTCTTACCCTCACTTCCCATTTCATCTGCTTCACCCTAACTCTCAATGTTAGGGTTAAGAGCTAACATCACCCGATTCCAGTTGGCTTGTGTTTCACAGCCTAACCTTGTTTTGAGCCCACTTTGTTTGTATATAGTGTGTGCTAATTGTGTGAATGTTTGCTTTGCTTGTGCTATTTAGGATAGCTTGCTGCCTGTGCAAGTTAGATAGAAACCTCAACCTAGGACCATGATGGATTACATGATGACTATTAGGCTCGAGTCAGTCTCCCTTCTAGTTTGTCATTTCCCAGTCTCTGGTTAGGGGAAAGTTTCTCCCCTGTTAAGGGGAACTACGATGCCCTGATCCTCATACCAGATGAGGTACGTAGGCAGGAGATCGTGCGAGATCTCTCCGGGCACCCTTTTTCTTTTTGTGTGTGTTTGTCTGACAGTTACCAGGATCGAGTGCCAGACTCCTTGGTAATTTGTTTGTTTGTTACCCTCTTGTGTGTTAGGAGATGGATGTAAGACCAGCGATTGGTATTCCGTATCCTATTGGCGTTTGTTTGTGTGGAGTCTGACGTAAGTCCAGCGATTGGCAGTTGGTTTCCTGAGTGTGTTTGTTGGTTCGGAGTCTGATGTAAGTCCAGCGATTGGCATTCGGTTTCCATGTTTGCCTGTTTGTGTGGAGTCTGACGTAAGTCCAGCGATTGGCAGTCGGTTTCCTGTGTGAGTTTTGTTTGGCGTGCGTGAGCCGAACTACGGTAGCTCTGATTCTCATTCCAGATGAGATACGTAGGCATAGGATGCGATATCCTAGCGAGCCCTTTCCCCTCTTCTCCCACCTGTGTTGTTTCTAGTGTGCGTGTGTGATGTTTGTGAGCAGTTTTAGCAACCTTATTCTTTCCTTCTGAGCGTGGATCCCGTCGAGTACGACGAATGCGTAGAGGTGCTAATACCTTCCCTTCGCATAACCGACTCCCGATCCCATCTCTCTTTGGTCGCGAGACCATGTCTTTTCCAGGTTTACTTCGAGCGTTTCCTTTCACTCTTTGGGATAAATAACGCACGGTGGCGGCTCTGTTTGTTTTGTTTTAGCCCGCCGGTTGTTTTTCGCGGATGCGACAGATACCTGCTGGGTACGATGCCAATGTCCGTTGTGACTTTCATTTCGGTGCACCGGGGCATAATATTGAGATATGTAGGGCTTTTCATCATAAGGTCCAGGATTTGATTGATGCCAAAACAATCAACTTTGCTCCTGTTCCGAATGTTGTGAATAACCCTATGCCTCAACATGGTGGGCCCAGGGTGAACAACGTGGAAGGTGGGGAAGCTGTAGATTTGATAATCAATGTGGAAGATGTTCAGACTTTGTTGTTGGTGGTAAAAGAGCGTTTGTTGAAAGGGGGAGTGTTCCCGGGCTGTGATGAGAGTTGCTCAGACTGTGTTGATCAAGAGAATGGTTGTATGCAATTGAGAGGAGGTATCCAGGGTCTGATGGATGAGGGTTGCCTACAGTTTGGTCGGGCTGTGAAAGATAGTGGGGTGGTGTCAACTGTCACCATTTATTTCAAACCGTCCGAGGGTCCCGGACGTGCTCCGAGAACTGTTAATGCACCCGTAACTGTTGGTACTCCGATAACCACATCTGCTCTAGTAACTGTTGGTGCTCCTACTACTATTGTTGCTTCTGATAGAAGACCGGTTGAGAATAGTAGAGCGGTTCCGTGGAGATATGACAATGCTTACCGTAACAACAGAAGGTCAGAAAGTCAGACAAGACCAATGAATCAGGCTCCAGTGACCATTGGTGTGCTAGCTCCTGTAACTGTTGGTCCGACTGTGGACAATGTGGGAGGACCAGGAGGGTTCACTAGGAGTGGTCGTATGTTCGCACCATAAACTTTGAGAGATAACAATGTTGAAGCTCTTGCCAAAGCAAAAGGTAAACAAGCTGTGGTTGAAGAAGGACCTGTGCAGAAGGAGGCGCCTGAGGGTTCATTTAAAAAAGATGTGGAGGAGTTCATGAAGATCATTAAGAAAAGTGATTATAAGATCATGGACCAGCTGAACCAAACTCCGTCTAAAATCTCTATCCTTTCTTTGTTGTTGTGTTCTGAGGCACACCGTAATGCCTTACTGAAAATGTTGAATTTGGCTTACGTGCCTCAAGAGATTTTGGTCAACCAGCTCGAGGGTGTTATTGCTAATGTGAGCACGAGGCACGGTTTGGGGTTCACAGATCTGGATTTGACGCCTGAGGGTCGCAATCACAACAGAGCTCTGCATATAACCATGGAATGCAAAGGCGCAGTGTTGTCGCATGTGTTGGTGGATACTGGCTCTTCCTTGAATGTGCTGCCCAAGAAGATTTTGAGCAAGATTGATGTTGAAGGGGTTGTTCTCACTCCGAGTGATCTCATCGTCCGTGCTTTTGATGGATCCAAGCGATCAGTTTTTGGTGAAGTCACATTGCCCTTAAAGATAGGCCCAGAAGTGTTCAACATTGTCTTTTATGTAATAGATATTCAACCAGCATATAGTTGTCTATTGGGGCGTCCCTGGATACATGGGGCTGGAGCAGTGTCGTCAACTCTCCATCAGAAGCTGAAGTATGTATGGAATGGTCAGATTGTAACTGTGTGCGGCGAGGAGGACATTCTTGTGAGCCATTTATCCTCTTTCAAGTATGTGGAGGTGGATGGCGAGATCCATGAAACTCTGTGCCAAGCGTTCGAGACCGTTGCTATTGAGAAGGTGGCTTTTGTGGAGCAGAAGAAACCAGGTGTCTCAATTGCGTCCTACAAGCAGGCTTTGGAGGTTGTTAATTCTGGTAATGTAGAAGGCTGGGGCAAGATGGTTGACATGCCCGTGAAGAAAGACAAATTCGGTATTGGCTACCAACCTCTTCAGGTAGAGCAGGGTGAGAAGAGAGGGCCGAGTACCTTCACCAGCGCTGGATTGATGAATCATGGTGACGTCTTTGCAACCGGTAGTGAAGATGGTGACAGTGATTATGATGTGGACAATTGGGTGCGCCCGTGTGCTCCAGGGGAGATGGTGAACAATTGGACAGCCGAAGAAATAGTCCAAGTAACTCTTCAAACAGAGTAATTTTCTTTTGTTTTTCATTCTACACAAAAACCCTACACTCTGCCCGGGGCGTAGTGGTTCATTGTAGGGCCTCATCATGTTTTGAAATGATTATCATTAATAAAGGATATTTTGCAAACAAATTTGTGCTCACTGTCTTTCTGATTTTATTTTCATTTTTCAAAATAATAAAAATGGCAATGTTTTTTGTTTTTGTGACTTTCTTGAACTCTTTTCTAAAATAAAGCATTGAACGTCGTTCGTGCAGAATTGATCTGGCGGACTCCATTAAAAACAATTCTGTTATGGCTCAGTATGATTTCGATAATCCCATTTACCAAGCTGAAGAGGAGAGTGAAGAATATTGTGAACTCCCCAAAGAATTGGCCAGACTATTGAAACAGGAGGAAAGGGTCATCCAACCTCATCAGGAAGAGTTGAAAGTTGTTAACCTGGGTACTGAGGACGCCAAGAAAGAGATCAAGATCGGGGTTGCTTTAGAGGAATCCGTCAAGAGAGGGCTGATTGAGATGCTGCGAGAATATGTGGAAATATTCGCATGGTCGTATCAAGATATGCCTGGTTTGGATACAGATATCGTGGTACACAGGCTACCTCTCAGAGAAGATTGTCCTTCGGTAAAGCAGAAGCTTCGCAGAACTAGTTCTGATATGGCTGTTAAGATCAAAGAGGAGGTTCAGAAGCAGTTGGATGCGGGTTTTCTGGCAGTTACCAGTTATCCCCTTTGGGTGGCCAACATCGTTCCCGTGTCGGAGAAGGGTGGTAAAGTCAGGATGTGTGTCGATTACCGAGATTTAAACAGAGCCAGTCCGAAAGATGACTTCTCATTACCTCACATTGATGTATTGGTTGATAACACTGCTCAATCTTCGGTTTTCTCTTTCATGGATGGATTCTCTGGCTATAATCAGATTAAGATGGCGCCAGAAGACATGGAAAAGACGACATTCATTACACCTTGGGGCACGTTCTGCTATAAGGTGATGCCATTTGGGCTGAAGAACGCCGGTGCTACCTATCAGAGGGCTATGACGACTCTCTTTCATGACATGATGCACAAAGAAATTGAAGTGTACATGGATGATATGATTGCGAAGTCTCAAACAGAAGAGGAGCACTTGGTAAACCTGCAGAAGTTGTTTGAAAGGCTAAGAAAGTTCAAACTGAGGCTGAATCCAAACAAGTGCACGTTTGGGGTGAGATCCGGGAAGCTGTTAGGCTTCATTGTCACTGAGAAGGGGATTGAGGTTGATCCAGCGAAAGTGAAAGCTATTCAAGAAATGCCTGAACCAAAAACGGAAAAGCAGGTCCGTGGGTTTTTAGGGAGACTGAACTACATTGCACGGTTCATATCTCACCTAACTGCTACATGCGAACCAATATTCAAACTGCTAAGAAAAGATCAAGCAATCAGGTGGAACAATGACTGTCAAAAAGCTTTTGATAAGATAAAGGAATATTTGCAGAAACCTCCAATCCTTATACCTCCAGTTCCTGGGAGACCTCTGATAATGTACCTTTCAGTAACCGAGAATTCGATGGGGTGTTTATTGGGACAGCATGACGAGTCTGGTCGAAAAGAGCATGCAATATACTACCTTAGCAAAAAGTTTACCGACTGTGAAACAAGATATTCACTGCTCGAGAAAACTTGTTATGCTTTGGCATGGGCTGCTCGCCGACTGAGGCAGTATATGTTGAACCATACTACTTTGTTGATTTCTAAGATGGATCCAGTGAAGTACATCTTTGAGAAGCCGGCTCTTACCGGACGTGTTGCTCGGTGGCAGATGATTCTAACTGAGTATGATATCCAGTATACGTCACAAAAGGCCATCAAAGGTAGTATTATGTCTGATTACCTTGCCGAGCAACCGATTGATGATTATCAGCCAATGATGTTTGAGTTCCCTGATGAAGACGTCATGTACTTGAAGATGAAGGATTGTGAAGAGCCTTTTGTTGAGGAAGGACCGAATCCTGATGACAAGTGGACCCTGATGTTTGATGGGGCTGTGAATGTGAATGGAAACGGTGTTGGGGCAATACTTATCAACCCTAAAGGTGCACACATACCTTTTTATGCCAGATTGACGTTCGAGGTAACCAACAACGAGGCTGAGTACGAGGCTTGTATCATGGGGATTGAAGAAGCCATCGATCTAAGGATCAAAACTCTGGACATTTATGGAGATTTCGCTCTAGTGATTAACCAAGTCAATGGAGATTGGAATACTCATCAGCCGTATTTGATTCCTTATCGAGATTACACCAGAAGGATCCTGACTTTCTTCAAGATAGTGAAGTTGTATCATGTCCCCCGAGACGAAAATCAGATGGCTGACGCCTTGGCTACTTTGTCTTCTATGATCAAAGTTCATTGGCAGAATCATGTGCCACATGTTGCTGTGAATCGACTCGAGAGGCCTGCGTATGTGTTTGTAGCCGAGTCTTTTGTGGATGAGAAGCCGTGGTACTACGACATTAAGAATTTCCTCAAGAGTCAGGAGTATCCTGAGGGAGCGTCAAAGAATGACAAGAAAACCCTGAGAAGGCTAGCTGGAAGCTTTTATTTGAATCAGGATGATGTGTTGTACAAGAGGAACTTTGACATGGTTCTGCTCAGATGCGTGGATAGACACGAAGCAGACATGTTGATGCAGGAAGTACACGAGGGGTCGTTCGGTACCCATGCTGGTGGTCATGCAATGTCCAAGAAATTGTTGAGAGCCGGTTATTACTGGATGACTATGGAATCCGATTGTTTCAAGTACGCTCGGAAGTGCCACAAATGTCAGATCTATGCAGATAGAGTGCATGTGCCACCAAGCCCTCTGAATGTCATGAATTCTCCTTGGCCATTCGCGATGTGGGGCATCAATATGATTGGGAAGATCGAACCTACTGCTTCTAATGGACATCGCTTCATCCTGGTTGTGATTGATTACTTCACCAAGTGGGTGGAAGCAGCTTCCTATGCTAACGTCACCAAGCAAGTGGTTGCCGAATTCATCAAGAAGGAAATTATCTGTCGTTATGGGGTTCCCGAGAGAATCATTACTGATAATGGTTCGAATCTCAATAACAAGATGATGAAAGAGCTTTGCAAGGATTTTAAGATCGAACATCACAATTCTTCTCCTTACAGACCAAAGATGAATGGTGTTGTAGAGGCGGCAAACAAGAACATTAAGAAGATGTGCAGAAGATGGTCATGACGTACAAGGATTGGCATGAGATGCTGCCTTTCGCTTTGCATGGGTACCGTACCTCAGTACGTACGTCGACCGGGGCAACCCCTTACTCCCTTGTGTATGGTATGGAAGCAGTCCTACCAGTTGAAGTGGAGATTCCTTCTCTAAGAGTCCTGCTGGATGTCAAGCTAGACGAAGCTGAGTGGGTCAGGACAAGGTTTAATGAGTTAAGCCTTATCGAGGAGAAACGATTAGCAGTTGTGTGCCATGGGCAATTGTATCAGAGAAGGATGAAGAAAGCCTTTGATCAGAAAGTGCGTCCTCGAAGCTATCAGACAGGTGATTTGGTTTTGAAGAGGATCCTTCCTCCCGGTACGGATAACAGGGGCAAGTGGACTCTGAATTATGAAGGTCCATATGTTGTCAAGAAGGTTTTCTCTGGTGGAGCCTTGATGCTTACAACTATGGATGGTGAAGATTTTCCATCCCCTATGAACTCAGATGTAGTCAAAAAATACTTCTCATAAATTGACCCGCTGGACGAAAAGAATAAAAGAGTCCAGGCAAAAAAGGGCATCCCGGCAAACCAAAAAAAAAAGAAAAGGTTCGGGCAAAAGTTAGGGATAAAGAGTAAAAAGAATATGTACACCCGGTAAGTCGAAAATCCGCAAGGGCGGCTTAGGCAAAAATGGGTATCCCGGTGGATTGAAAACCTGAAAGGGCGATCCAGGCAAAAGAGGGATTAGAGCGAAGACTACAGTCTGAGTTATCTGTACTTCATCACGCTTCAGTGTCTACCATCTCGAAGGATGAGACCGGTCCAATCGTTCTTCTCAAAAAGCAAGGAATTTGGGGGAAATTGAGGATCTATGAGTCATAACAGAATTGGAAAATAGTGGATGCCGTGTTCACATTGCCAATAGGATACTTTATTTCATGTTTTGGCGCAATTACCTCTTCCTAGGAATTGCTTCCTAATGTATTTGCCGTTATCGGCCATTTTCAATCAATAAAAGTCGTTATTCAGTCAAATTGCTCTTGTTTTTGTTTTTTACTGCTTTGTTTGCAAAAACATCCGAATTTTTGATAAGCATTGCATTTTAAAAAACATAAAGGCTAGACAATAATGTGCAGAAAGACAAAACATTTGAAAATCATTTTGGATGTTAAGTACACTTGGGTGTATTTTGTCCGTACAATCCCCTGGGGCATATATGTCTTGCTGTTTTGCAGGTTACTATCTTTTGATTGCTGGCTAGAGCAGGTGAGCCACAGTTTGTTCAAAGTTGTTTCAACACTGTCCAGTAGTGTGAGAGGTGGGGTTGTCCAAAGCAAGTTCAGGGTTTGTCTCCCCAACAAGGCCAAGATCAGTGTTGCCTCGGCAGTCGGGCCTGAAGTTGATTACATTCCCCAGCAGGTCTGAGGATCGTTAGTTCTCCAGCGAGCCGGAAGATTGCTATTTCCCCAGCGAAGGTGTCTGGGAGTAGTTTGTTCCTCAGCAGCCAGGCCTGAAGTGCTGTAATCCCCAACAGGGTTGAGTTTGCAGTTTCCCCCAGCAGGGTTGAGAGTGTTTTTCCCTAGCAAATCTGAAGGTGGCAGTTTCCCCAGCGGAGGTGGGAATTGTTTGTTTATTTCCCAAGCGGATCGGGTTTAGTAGAGGTCATCCCCAGTGAGGATCATCTGTTCCTCAGCAGCAGTGCTATTCCCCAGCATGATTAAGAAGTTGGTGTTTGCCCAACAAATGACTCCCTAGTTGAGTTGGTTTCTCTGCCGTCCCCAGAGTGTCAGATCAGCGAAGTATCCGCAGCAGAGTTGTTGTGTCTCCCCACAGAGTTGGAGGATCAAATCAGAATAGTGAGCTCAGCAGAGTGATCATTGGCTCTCCCAGCAGGAGTTTTCCTCCTTTGCATTTTGCATATAGTAATCATCATCTGCATTTGCATTCTCAAATCGCGTAGCATTTCCATTCGATATGGAGTATTACGCCATAGAACAGGCCAAACATATGCATACATGTGTTTGTCGCAACCCGAAAAAATACAGATGCGAAAAAAACAACCGGCGAAGAAAATGACAGAAGAGTCGCCACTGTGCGTTATTTATCCCAAAGGAGGGAAAGGAAACGCTCGAAGTAAACCTGGAGAAAAGGAAAGGAAAAGACAAGGTCTCGCAACCAAATCTTGGGTTCGGGAGTCGATTATGCGAAGGGAAGGTATTAGCACCCCTACGCATCCGTAGTACTCTACGGGATCCACTCTTGTTGTTCTTGTCTAAAGGGTGTGTGTTTATCTAATGTACTATTTACTAAAAGAAAGGGTCAAAGAAAATGACTCGCACGGATGTCGCATCTATTGCATACGTATCTCATCTGAATATGAGAATCAGAGTCTTCGTAGCTCGGGTACCTATGGGTTAAAGAGATGTGTGCTCGCTAAGACATCGCGTCTTATGCCTACGTATCTCATCGGGAATGAGAATCAGAGCAAAACGTAGTTCAGCTAACTACGGGAGTAGGGGTCTCGATTGCAACTAGGGCAAGAGAAAGGGAATGTCTCGATCGCAACGAGGGCGAGAGAAAGGATCGCAACGAGGGCGAAAGCAAACAAGGATTAGTTGTTAGTCGTTAGTCAAACTCGGCAAGACATTGCATCTTGTGCCTATGTATCTCATCTGGACATGAGAATCAGAGTTGCCGTAGTTCGGCATACACACGCCGAAACAAAACACACGCACAAAAAGGCAAACATGGAACCCGAACGCCAATCGCTGGACTTACATCAGCTTCCGAACCAAACATACCCACACTGGAAACCAGATGCCACTTGATGGACTTATACCGGACTCCAAGCACACAACAAGAAAGGAAAAGGGTGAAAAACAAAAAGGGTGAAAAACAAAAAGGGAGAACACACAGACTAAACAGGGAGTCGGGAACTCGAGCCTGATAGCTGGCAAGCACAACACACTCAAAAAAAAGAAAAGGGTGCCCGGAGAGACCTCGCACGGTCTCCTGCCTACGTACCTCATCTGGTATGAGGATCAGGGCGACGTAGTTCCCCTACATAGGGGTTGCCATCTGAACATGGACTTACAAAGGAGGACACCAGTCGTGTCAAAGGAGAGTGGGCGATGTGTTCACGTCCTAGCAGTAGGTGTCGCAGCTCGCTGAATCGAGTCTTAGGCAGTTACCTCTTTGCAATAGGACGGACTACATGCCACAAGATTGGAGACGCACGGAAGGTCTAAAAGAAATGGGGAAGCTCTGCCCTAGAGTTGTCATGCAATATATACCTAGGTGTTAGGATTTACAAATCTACATTCGGAAAAACGTCATTTATCTCAACTCGATAATCGTGGCTGAAACATTGTTTTGTATCTCCTATGACAATACAACTTTCATTTTAAAAGGTTTTTTGATTGGTCGTACGGCGGCGAGAAAAAGAGTTTGATTGGTTGGATGTGCTTTGAGTGATGGCGAGAACCAGGATTGGCGAGATATACATCTCGAATCCTAGCCTCAGGAGTGCATGGTATACACCATGTTCCATTTCCATCCTTATTTGCAAAAGTGTTTAATAGAGAATTAAGTGTTTTGAATTTGATTGAGAAAGGGTTTGGAGAAACCGCATCGACAATTTTAGGCGATGGCGAGAGTTAAGATTGGCGAGGCATACGTCTCGAATCTTAACCTCAGGAGTGCATGGTATACACCATGTTCCATTTCCACCTTTATTGAAAAAGTGTTAAATAAGAATTAGGTATTTTGAGTTTTTGTTGTGAAAATGACTTGACCTAGATCAAGTATTGATGGACGTTTGAGAAAGATTTGAATGAGTGTTTGATAGAGCAAAGTGGATGAATTGGATGATGGCGAGAGCTAGGATTAGCGAGATATACATCTCGAATCCTAGTCTCAGGAGTGTGTGGTATACACCACGTTCCACTTCCATCTTTTATTGAAAAAGTCTTAACTTATGAATTAATATTTTTTTGAGTTTTTTTTTTATTAGAGAAAATGGCTTGACGTTGAATCACGCATTACACATCGGGGGAGTGGGGTACATTTTGTCAAATGGGGATTCAAAGTATTGGAATAATTAAATCGGGTCCAAACAAACAAATGATGCGAAATATGAGTGTAAGTGCAAGAGAACCGGCTCATTGTAAGAAAGCCCAAGAGTAAGCTATGTGAGGTTGATGGCGACGCTTAAAAAGCAATCGACTTACAATGGTGTGGAAAAATGGGCTCGATATTAAATCGAGAAAAATATGATTTTTATAGTTTAAAAATGGTTTTGAATGAATGATGAAATTAAAAGAAAACAAATCTATGTTATAGTAAAGGCATAAACATAAAAAGAAATGAAAATGCTAAAAGAAAAATAAAATACTAAAAAAGGCTACACATGAGTATTGAACCCACCCCACTCAAGACTATGATATTACCCTTCTCCACCAGACCACTCATGGTTAGTTGCTATTTACAATGCTAAATTAGATATATAAACTAAGATAGAATAAAAATTAGAATTAAAATAAAAAAACTAATAAAAAAGGAAATTCTAAACACATTAAACATTTTTTATGGTTTTTGCTTATCTTTGTTTAAAATAAATTTAAAAAAAAAGAAAAAGAAATGGAAACAAAGAAACAGACCCTCGTCTTCGTTCTTTCCCCAAATGCGTATCCGCTCTCAATCTCTCTTCTCTCAATCTCTCGACGCTCCTCACCTCACGTTACCTCACGTTCCTCTCAGCGAAACCCTCTCTCCATCGCGCCTCTCTCACAAACTCCAACCAAAATTGTTCTCTCAACCGTACCTCTCTCACTCAATCGATATCTCCTATGCAAAGGCGGAAAAGAAAAAAAGGTTTAAAAGGAAAGAATCCAAGGCGAATGCTCACCTTTGGCGGTGATTCGGCGATGGCAGTGAGCTTGCAATGGGCTCTCTTTGTTGGGTTTCAAAGTTCTCCGCCGTTGATTGCAACCAGGTTCGTCCCTTTGGTGCTTATCGTATTAGGTTTTTTTCTTTTGGTGGTCGCCTCCTCCTCTCTCAAATTTTTTGTCCCCTTACTGATTCACTCTCCCTCTCTATTTATGTTCTGCTGATTAGGGTTTTGATTTGGCACTCAAAAGTTCAAAGAAGAAAAATTCCAGAAGTGCTTTTGTCTGCTCAGAATTAGTTTTATCCTGTTTGATGCTATAATTCGGGAAAGGTAATCTGAGCTCAAACCTTCTCTTCGAGTTTTGTCTCTATTGCCTAATCGGGATGTTCTGGATTTTTAACGCTTGTCAATTGCTTTGTGTTTTTTGTTACTGCAGTAAACAAATGGAAACATGAGGAGCTCAAACACGGTTCTTTTCTGGTGGCCTTGGCTTTGCTTGGATTTGTTGCTGCGGGATATTTCGGCACAATACAGCTTTCCAACCTGCATATAGCGAGAAAAGACCACCACTTCTGATAATTCCAATCAATGCATCCCAGCAGTTGCGATAATGAGACCCAATTTGCATCTGCTGCTTTATTCGCTCACTAGGAGTAAAGGTGAAAGATGTAGTAATGCTTGCACAACAAAGAAGGATTCATTTCATATCTTCCTACAGCAACTCACTTTTCCCATTCCAAGTCTAAAATCTGTGGGCTCATCTTTGGTTGAAAGCCAACTGTCCCACCCAACTGCCGATTTGGTTGAAAACTTACTGTCTCACTTGGTTTCTGATTAGTTAGACGATCCCAGCCCATAATGTGTGGCAATGCAAAACTGCAAGTTGTCTTCACTAATTGGTGGTAATGACAGGTCAGGTGAATCTCGATTGCTTTCAACTTCATAACATTTTGAATCAAAATTTGGAGAAATTTCCCTATGAACCTGAATTTCCGAATCCGCGTTAGTAGCATGACAAACCACAAAATCACCGAGTTCTTCAACTTTATCTGCAGCACCTGCGAGAACATCTGTGCCAGTTTTTTTGTGGTTGGAACCTGGTTGACAGCTTATCCACTTGATTTGAATTAGCTGGCAAACTATGCACAATGATATGAGAGGAATCGCCATCATAGGCATTGAACTTTTGCAGCTCTAAACTACCACCTTCATGATCATTAATAGTCATATTTTGGCTTGTCTTGATAGCAGATATACAGCATGTGTCTTGAAAGTTGCAAGTTAATCCACGCTGGACAATCTGATTGCCACAATGATTCCTACAGCCACATTTGCTCCAGCATTCTTTAATAAATTTCCTCTTCAAATGTCCTTTACATGGTTCTAACACTGGTTTCACTTTGGATTCATGAATGCCAAAGTCCGTCATTGCGCGGAAAGCCGCTTTTACTTTCGGGTTGGGTGGTGCCATCGCTGCAGACCGCTTACCCAATCCTCAATCTGCTTAACTTTAAAATCCTTGTTAGGATATTCAGCTGATAAATCTTCCTTGAAGGGGTTCTCTCAACAGCTCGAACCTCCAAGCCTCCAGGGAAACAGAAAGAAAGAAGATCCTTGCATTTAAGAGGCATAGGTTTTTTTGAAGGATAAACAAACAAGACCTGAGGTTCAATATTGGGTTCTACAGGAGATTGATTCTGACAACCAAGTGCACTTCTCAATTTGGCAGACTCTTCAAGTTTTCTACCAACAAGTTGTCTATGTAGTGTCTGATCATCACAATTCAGGTGAAGTCCAACAACCACCATGCTTTCAGACAGTTGTGAGGGCTTCTTGAAAGACCTATGACCCATATACTTCAACTGAAAATTTACAGCCCATTGACGCTTGAGACTAGTCAAAATCTCAGGATTGTAAGTTTTGTTTTCATTTTCAACATCAGGTGGACTTGAAAAGCCCTTAAACAATTTTGTTACTTGATACTGCAGCCTCTGAAAGTGGCTACCATTGTTATCATATTTTGATGAATGCAAGTGAGACTCAACATCAGCTCTAGTTTCATTTGATTCACTTTCTGGACCTAACTGAAGGCTGTGAGATGCAGAATTAGGACTGAAATCAAACTTTTGCATAAATGCCTGTACCAGAAATCCAACCTGGAAAATTTCATGACAGTAGGAACCAATCTCGAATTTCCAGCCAAAGGATAAAATAACCGTAACAGAACTTCATCTGATTCTTAACCAACAATATTCATCAAGCCTATTGTTAATGCCACGGTGAAACCAGTAAGTCTTCATTTTGCCTGTTTCAATCTACAAATAGTTTCGGTTTTAGGTAAAACTATTGTGGCTTCCATTCATGTTTTTTTTGTCTACTGCAGGGCCAATTGTAGGTTTGTTATGGCCTTTTGTTGGTTAAATCATGGAGATTTGGCCTTGTAATGTGGTGTATTGTGAGCAAGGAATGAGCACACTCATGTGGTGCTGCTGTAGTTGGTTTTATGCTCATGTGGTAATGTTGGTTTGTTGCAAGTTGTGTGCCTTGATGTACTGCCTGCTGCAGAGTTTATTTGGTTTATGGCATGAGGTTCAGCAAGTACGGCCTATGGCTTGAGATAGTTGCAGACATTCATGGTCTTGCTGTAGTTTTGGCACATGACTTGGCTTTGGTTTTGTTGAATTTTTCTTGCAGGGAGGATTTTATGTTGCAGCTTTCCATGAGCCTTCTCCATCATCATAAATTCAAGGCCAAATGCATGTGGGAATGTTACAATGGTCAGGTTATGGTGCTGCTGCAAGGCTTGGCTCAAGTGTGCTGCAGGATTGGGCTGGATTGTTGCAACAGGGCTAGCATGGATACTTGCCTAAAGGTTGGTCATCCAGGTGGTTTAAGCGTGTTAGCATTGCCATCGCTTATGCAGGTATGACTCTGTTGTTTGCTGCATTGATTTAGGCCAAGGTTTGTGGTGTTTGCTGCAGCTTTTTATTGTAACAGGCCAAGTTAGACTTGGTTAGGCTAATGGTCGGTCACTTGATACAGGTCAGGCATTGTTTCACATGGCCTAACTCACACCATTGTTCCAATTTCGGTCATCATGTCATGACCTTGTGGAATTCATGCTTTGATTTGGCTGCTATAGTATCACGATTGCAAGGGTCTGTGCAGCAGAGTAAAGGTTGGTTGTTAAGGCAAGAAATTCAAATGCTCAAGACATGACCAAGCGTGGTTACGCCAAAGTGAAGAAAATCAAATTCAAATGGTTAAATCAAAGTCAACATGGACACGGAGAATGAAATGAGAGATAGGAATAGTCATTTAGTGGTCAGGGATGAGCACTGGCATATGGTTGACTTTGGTCAACGTTGACCCAAAAGTCAATTGTTGACCAAAGTCAAAAAATGGTCAAAATTCAATTGTGTTTGTATTTTTTCTTATAAGTGGACAATGGGTTGATGATTGGGGTGAAAATTAGGGTTTAATGGATTTGGGTTGACTTTGGTCAAAGTTGACCAAAAAGTCAACTGTTGACCAAAGTCAACTGTTGGTCAAAAATGCCAAATTTTGTATTTTCTTGTATGGACTCACATGTAATGGTTTACAATGACATGAAATGGATTGAAATGGATTAACAAATGGTTTGAAGTTGGTTTCCAAATTGTTTTTGTCTTATGACTTGAATGTTTGACTTTTGAAAAATAACTTGACTGATAATGTACATGAACAAGGCCATGAAATGAGACCATAAGGTCAGGGTTTTGACAAAGTATCCATGAACCAATAACATGACTAGCAAGTGGCTTGAAACACAAGAAGCTTGGTTGTTCAGATGACCAGGACCATATGAGAATTAACAATCACATGAACAACACCATGACTTTGGACCAAGTCCAATCCTCATATAAAACCAAAGTAAGGTTAGGCCAAGCATGCTAAACAAAAATAAAAACATAAAAAATTCAGGACCAAAATCGGGGTATGACACTTGCCCCTATTTAAGCGTCTTCAACTAGAGAATATGAAGCAGGACGCACTTCATATGATCATAGTGGGAGATGGTTAAATACTAAGAAGACCCGGATTTTGATCCTGAATCCCTATGAAATAATTAACAATGCCTGTCAGAATTGGAAAAGAAGCAATCTCAAAAGAAGAATCCGTCTGATACGGTGAAAATCGGCCTGAGTACCGAAACAAAAAGTTGACCTGGATACCAAAATAAATGGTAACACAGGAATACCCATGGCCTGAACGCCGCACATTAGTCTGAACACTAAGCATCGGAAAATGAGAGTATCAAATGTTGGTCTGATCACCGGAAATCTGGCCTGAATGCCACTTCGGTCTGGATACCGGAAACTGGCCTGAATGCCACAAGTTGCCTCGACCTGATTGTCGGAAACTTCTTCGATCTGAAAATCGGAAACTGGCCTGAACGCCACTTCGGTCTGGATACCGAAAACTGGCCTGAATGCCACAAGTTGCATCGACCTGATTGTCGGAAACTTCTTCGATCTGAATATCGGAAAAACTGGCCTGAATGCCATAAGTACTTCGACCTGATCGTCGGAAACTTCTTCGATCTGAACATCGGAAAAACTGGCCTGAATGCCACTTCGGTCTGAATACCGGAAACTGGCCTGAATGCCACTTCGGTCTGAATACCGAAAAATTGGCCTGAATGCCACTTCGGTCTGGATACCGGGAACTGGCCTGAATGCCACTTCGGTTTGAATACCGGGAATTGGTCTGAATGCCACTTCGGTCTGAATACCGGAAAATTGGCCTGAATGCCACTTCGGTCTGAATACCGGGAACTGGCCTGAATGCCACTTTGGTCTAAATACCGGAAAATTGGCCTGAATGCCACTTCGGTCTGAATACCGGGAACTGGCCTGAATGCCACTTCGGTCTGAATACCGAAAAATTGGCCTGAATGCCACTTCGGTCTGAATATCGGGAACTGGCCTGAATGCCACTTCGGTCTGAATACCGGAAAATTGGCCTGAATGCCACTTCGGTCTGAATACCGGGAACTGGCCTGAATGCCACTTCGGTCTGAATACCGGAAAATTGGCCTGAATGCCACTTCGGTCTGAATACCGGGAACTGGCCTGAATGCCACTTCGGTCTGAATACCGGAAAATTGGCCTGAATGCCACTTCGGTCTGAATACCGGGAACTGGCCTGAATGCCACTTCGGTCTGAATACCGGAAAATTGGCCTGAATGCCACTTCGGTCTGAATACCGGGAACTGGCCTGAATGCCACTTCGGTCTGAATACCGGAAAATTGGCCTGAATGCCACTTCGGTCTGAATACCGGGAACTGGCCTGAATGCCACTTCGGTCTGAATACCGGAAAATTGGCCTGAATGCCACTTCGGTCTGAATACCGGGAACTGGCCTGAATGCCACTTCGGTCTGAATACCGGAAAATTTCATGCCTGTCAGCATCGGCAGAAATAGGGAAAATGATAATTGAGGCGGCACGTGGGCCAACGACCCATGCTGGGGATAATAAGTCATGAACAACCTTCAGTCTGAGCACTGGAAACAAACTTCTGGCTTGTCACTTGGGATGCCGAGAATGTTTTATGCTTACATGCGTATGTTTGAATTTTTCAATGGCGTAATGCTCCATGAGAATGGAAATGCTACGCGATTTGGGAGGATGCAATGCAATATGATTCTACATGCAGGGATGCGAAATGCTGGGGAAAATGCAAAGCTGAAGCAAGGAATCCCGTTGGGGAAATGATTATAATCTTCCGGACCCTGGCACTACTGTTGGAGATGCACAACATAATGAACTATGTGGGGAAATGACCGGCCGCGTGGTGTTCTGGCAATGGCGAGATATCGAGACTCTGACTAGGGAGAGAACGGCGCTGGAAACCTGTTGTTGGGGAAAGCGATAGTGGTTCTGGAAACCATAATCTACGAGAGATGACTCAGCAGGGGGAGGCAAACACCGACACGGTACCGAGGTTATGCTTCCAGGAAAGAGATCATCGATCTGGCATCGAGATCATCGATCTGGCATCAAACTCTGAGGAGTAGCTGCTTCTGCTGGGAAGATACAGTCTGGCACTGTCAACTCCGCTGGTGATATACAGTCTGGCACTGTTAACTCTACTAGGGAGTGTATAGTCTGAAACAACCGCTTGGGGAGCACCGTAGTGAGAAACTGCTGGGGATTGAAGAATCCAACACTATGATCAGCTCTGCAGGGATAAGACACCGGATTCGTCTGTTGGCGACTTCACTGGGGAAGATATTCACGGTCATCTGCAGGGGATTTTAAGGAAATGCCCCGAGAGTATCTGTTCTGAATAGACGATCCAAAGCACTTAAAATTTACAGCAATTTTAAATGTTTATTGAGCATGTACCTGTAAAGCCCTTATGTGTCATGATGCAATGTTTATCAAAAATTCGGATGTCATTTTTGCAAACAAAACAGTAAAATGAAAATGAAAATAGAGATATACTGAATAACATGACTTTATTGATTGAATGGCCTTTGAATAGGCATTTACATCAGGAAGCAATCCCTGGAAAGAGGTAATCGCACAAACGATAAAAACAGAAATTAATCTAATGGCAATGTGAAATGGATTTCTATTGGGTTCCAATTCTGCTATGACTTGCCCGTCTTCAAGATCCTCCAGATGATCAGCCTTCTGAAAAGGTGATTGGACTGTTTCCTACCTTTCGAAAATTTCCAGTCATCGACATGAGATGAGATTCAGAACTAACTCACAACGCAGTCATTCGCTTAATCCCTAACTTTTGCCTGGATCTCCCTTTTCGGGTTTTCAATCCACCGGGATACCCATTTTTGCATAAGTTGCCTTTTCAGGTTTTCAACTTACCGGGTGTACGATCTTTTCATTTTTAATCCCTAATTTTTGCCCGAACCTTTTCATTTTCTTGGTTCGTCGGGATGCCCATTTTTGCCTGGACTATTCTTTTTACCGTCCAGCGGGTCTATCTTATGCGAAGTATTTTTTAACTGCGTCTGAGTTCACAGGGGAAGTGAAGTCTTCGCCATCCATCGTTGCAAGCATTAAGGCCCCACCATCGAAAACCTTGGTGACGATATACGGTCCCTCATAGTTAGGAGTCCACTTGCCCCTGTGATCTGTCTGAGGAGGAAGGATCCTTTTCAACACTAAATCTCCGACTTGGAAACATCGAGGGCGCACTTTCTGGTCAAAGGCTCTCTTCATCCGACTCTGATACAACTGCCCATGACAAATGGCTGCCATTCGCTTCTCTTCGATAAGACTCAACTCATTGAACCTTGTCCGAATCCATTCAGCTTCATCTAGCTTGACATCCAACAGGACTCTTAGAGAAGGAATCTCCACTTCAACAGGTAGGACTGCTTCCATACCATACACCAGGGAGTAAGGGGTTGCCCCGGTCGATGTACGTACTGAAGTGCGGTACCCATGCAAGGCGAAGGGTAGCATCTCATGCCAATCTCTGTAAGTGACGACCATCTTCTGCACAATCTTCTTTATGTTCTTATTTGCTGCCTCAACAACGCCGTTCATCTTAGGGCGGTAAGGGGAAGAATTGTGATGCTGAATATTGAAGTTCTGACACAACTCCTTCATCATTTTGTTGTTGAGATTGGAACCATTATCAGTAATGATTCTCTCGGGAACCCCATAACGACAAATGATTTCCTTCTTAATGAAACGGGCAACCACATGTCTGGTGACATTCGCGAACGATGCTGCTTCGACCCACTTGGTGAAATAGTCGATGGCAACAAGGATGAAGCGATGCCCATTGGAAGCAGTCGGCTCAATCTTTCCAATCATGTCAATGCCCCACATAGCAAACGGCCACGGCGAAGACATCACATTCAGAGGATTCGGAGGTACATGCACCTTATCAGCATAAATCTGGCATTTATGGCACTTCCGAGCATACTTGAAACAATCTGATTCCATGGTCATCCAGTAATAACCCGCCCTTAACAATTTCTTAGCCATTGCATGTCCGCCGGCATGAGTACCAAAGGAACCTTCATGAACTTCCTGCATTAACATGTCCGCCTCGTGTTTGTCCACGCATCTGAGCAAAACCATGTCGAAGTTCCTCTTATACAGCACATCGTCCTTGTTCAAGAAGAAACTGCCTGCCAATCTTCTCAAAGTTTTTCTGTCATTGTTGGATGCCCCTGCAGGGTACTCTTGATTCTTCAGAAAGCATTTGATGTCGTGATACCAGGGCTTGTCATCAACTACCAGTTCAGCAGCAAACACATACGCGGCCCTATCAAGGCGCATAACATCGATCTTAGGAGCATGGTTCCACCGAACCACCTTGATCATGGAGGATAGAGTAGCAAGAGCATCTGCCATCTGGTTCTCATCACGAGGTATATGATACAGCTTTACTGTTGTGAAGAAAGTCAACAGTCTTCTCGTGTAATCTCTGTAGGGGACCAGAGTGGGCTGGAGAGTATTCCAATCACCATTCACTTGATTGATCACTAGAGCTGAATCTCCGAAGATGTCCAGAGTCTTGATTCTCAAATCAATGGCTTGCTTAATACCCAAGATACAGGCCTCGTACTCAGCTTCATTATTGGTGCACTCAAAAGTCAGACGAGCGGTGAAAGGCATGTGGGCACCTTTCAGAGTGGTAATGACAGCACCAATTCCACTTCCTCTGGCATTGACGGCCCCATCAAACGTTAAAATCCACTTTTCATCTGGATCAGGTCCCTCCCCAACAACTGGCTCTTCACAGTCTTTCATCTTGAGGAACATGATGTCTTCATCTGGAAAATCAAACTTCATCGGCTCATAGTCTTCAATCGGTTGTTGAGCAAGATAGTCTGACAGAATACTCCCCTTGATGGCTTTCTGGGATGTATACTGGATATCATACTCTGTCAATACCATTTGCCAACGAGCAACCCTTCCGGTGAGAGCTGGCTTCTCGAATATGTACTTGACTGGGTCCATCTTGGAGATCAGTAAAGTTGTGTGAGTCAGCATATATTGTCTCAATCGCTTAGCAGCCCATGCAAGTGCACAACATGTCTTTTCAAGCATTGAGTATCTCGACTCGCAGTCTGTGAATTTCTTACTCAAGTAGTAGATGGCATGTTCTTTCCTACCTGTCTCGTCGTGTTGACCGAGAACACAACCCATAGAATTGTCAAGTACTGTCAAGTACATAATCAGCGGTCTCCCTGGGACTGGAGGCATGAGGATAGGGGGATTCTGCAAATACTCTTTTATCTTTTCAAAAGCCCTTTGACAATCGTCGTTCCACCTGATAGCCTGATCTTTCTTCAACAATTTGAAAATTGGCTCACACGTGGCTGTTAGGTGAGAGATGAACCTTGCAATGTAGTTCAACCTCCCTAAGAAACCACGGACTTGCTTCTCCGTTCTTGGCTCAGGCATTTCCTGTATTGCTTTCACTTTGTCAGGATCCACCTCAATCCCTTTTCCGCTAACAATAAAACCCAACAATTTTCCAGATCTCACTCCGAAAGTGCACTTGTTCGGATTAAGCCTCAGCTTGAATTTCCTTAAACGCTCAAACAGCTTCTGCAGATTCACCAGATGTTCTTCTTCTGTCTGAGATTTGGCAATCATATCGTCCACATAAACCTCGATTTCATGATGAATCATATCATGGAATAGAGTCACCATAGCTCGTTGATATGTTGCCCCAGCGTTTTTCAGACCAAACGGCATCACCTTGTAGCAGAAGGTGCCCCACGGGGTTATGAAAGTTGTCTTCTCCATGTCTTCTGGTGCCATCTTGATTTGGTTATAGCCAGAAAAACCATCCATGAAGGAGAATACCGAGAACTGAGCTGTGTTATCCACCAAAACGTCTATGTGAGGTAATGGGAAATCATCTTTAGGACTGGCTCTGTTCAGGTCCCGGTAGTCGACACACATCCGTACCTTTCCATCCTTCTTAGGTACTGGAACGATGTTGGCGACCCATGGCGGATAATTGGTAACCGCTAGGAACCCTGCATCCAACTGTTTCTGCACTTCTTCTTTTATCTTGACAGCCATCTCGGGTCTTGTTCTTCTGAGCTTCTGCTTGACCGGAGGACAACCTTCTTTGAGAGGCAAGCGGTGTACCACGATGTCTGTGTCAAGCCCTGGCATATCCTGATAAGACCAAGCGAAGACGTCCACATACTCTTGCAACAGTTCAATCAACCCCTTCTTTACATCGTCTTCCAAAGCAACCCCTATCTTGATTTCTTTCTTGACGTCCTCGGTGCCAAGATTAATCACTTCAGTAGACTCTTGATGCGGTTGAATAACCCTTTCCTCTTGCTTTAACAGCCTGGCAAGTTCTTCAGGGAGTTCACAGTCTTCATCACCCTCTTCTTCAGCTTGGAAAATTGGATTTTCGAAGTCGAAGCGAGCCATAGCAGAACTGTTATCAATAGGATCCGGTGATGTGCATCTGCATGAGTGATGGTATGTGCTTATGAGTGTGAACAGTGAGTGAAAACTAAACAAAACATTGCCAAATATTTTTATTCTTTTGAAATTTTGAAAACTGCAAAAAATAGAAAGACAGTGAACAAAATATTTGAATGCAAAAGACGTCCTTCATTTATGATAAACAATGCAGGTATTCACATAGATGAGCCCTACAATGAGTCACTACGCCCTGGGCGGAACGTAAGACTTGGACATGCATGAATAAAACAAAGAAAAATTACTCCTCTAGAAGAGTGACTTGGACAATTTCCTCGGAAGACCAATTGTTGATGACTTCACCAGGGATCTTCGGACGCACCCAGTTGTCGATGTCGCAATCACTATCTCCATTTTCATCGTTGATCGCAGAGATCTGGCCATATTGGATGACGCCAGCACTGGAGAAAGTAATCGGCCCCTGACGAGTCTGAAGTGCTGAAGTTGTAGAAGTCAGCGCTGGTTGATACCCAATCCCGAACTTGTCGTCCTTCATTGGTAATTCCAACAGACGTCCCCAACCGGGAGCAACACCTGAATCCACCAAGGCCTGTGCCTGCTTAAAGGATGAAATAGGGGCTCCTGCTTTAACCCCTTCCACCGGAGCTGCATCCTTGATCTGAACTGACTCAAAGGTCTGAGAGAGAGTCTCATGAATTTCACCTTCTACCTCTACGTACTTGAAGGTAGACAAGTTACTTACCAGAATGTCCTCCTCACCACAGACAGTGATAATCCTTCCATTGACCGGGAATTTAACCTTCTGATGTAAAGTTGAAGAGACTGCCTCAGCATTATGACATGTTATGGGATATGCAAATGCACTGACGTGTTTATCAATTCCAAAGGGCATTCTACCCCCTTGATTCCAGTCTCACATTTGATAAACGGTGTAAGAAGAAAATCCCGACTAGAATCAAGAAGAAGATATAAACCCCCTAGAAATGGATAAACATGTGTTAAATGATATGAATGCGGAATGATGTGATGCAATGCAGTGACATGGAAATCGGGACTGCTGTATCTGCTTGAACATATGTCCGGTTGCACTGTCTGAAGAGAAAACCCACTGAAGAATATAATATAAGATCAAAACTCTGCTCCAGAAAACCGGGTTGGTTGGAGGTTAAGGTTTCCTGAATTTAGCCCACCCCTCACTGGTAGGTTCTAAGAACAGAAGTTTGTCAGCTTTAGCCCTTCAGTCGAGAATAATACGTTTACCACTGAAGGTTTGGCATTATTACGGGATAAAAGACCTTTGCTGACTCCCCTCAACAGGATATCCTAAAGCAAGTTCCCAGTCTCGGGGTCCTCGGATTGAGCAGCGAGAATGCGCCCACCAGAGCTAACATAAACGCGTCTCGGAGGAGAGGCCTCGACTGAGTTCTCGGGAAATGGTCACCAGAGTCGACGATTTCTAAAGGAATATCTGTCGTTATGGAACACCCATAGGACAAAATATATCCAACAGAAACCTCGTCTGGAATGTGGGTCTCATGAACGACTTAACGTAGCAACATACCATGCAAGCCTCATGACTATCCACTCTAACACCTATGTGTACACTCAAGCCTGGGTAGTGGGCTTATCTCTCATAGAACAGTCCCAACCCAACAAACAAACAACCCATAGAAACCACAGATACAACAAACATATGTACATGAATGCAATAAGGTAAAGCAGGTAAATGCTGAAAATAAATAACTGTACAAAAGAATAAACACCCAATAAACAAGAAATCTACAAAAGCTAGGAGGGACTCGCTTAGGGAAACCGGGTCCCCAGCAGAGTTGCCAGCTGTCGCAACCCGAAAAAATACAGATGCGAAAAAAACAACCGGCGAAGAAAATGACAGAAGAGTCGCCACCGTGCGTTATTTATCCCAAAGGAGGGAAAGGAAACGCTCGAAGTAAACCTGGAGAAAAGGAAAGGAAAAGACAAGGTCTCGCAACCAAATCTTGGGTTCGGGAGTCGATTATGCGAAGGGAAGGTTTTAGCACCCCTACGCATCCGTAGTACTCTACGGGATCCACTCTTGTTGTTCTTGTCTAAAGGGTGTGTGTTTATCTAATGTACTATTTACTAAAAGAAAGGGTCAAAGAAAATGACTCGCACGGATGTCGCATCCATTGCATACGTATCTCATTTGAATATGAGAATCAGAGTCTTCGTAGCTCGGGTATCTATGGGTTAAACAGATGTGTGCCCGCTAAGACATCGCGTCTTATGCCTACGTATCTCATCGGGAATGAGAATCAGAGCAAAACGTAGTTCAGCTAACTACGGGAGTAGGGGTCTCGATTGCAACTAGGGCAAGAGAAAGGGAATGTCTCGATCGCAACGAGGGCGAGAGAAAGGATTGCAACGAGGGCGAAAGCAAACAAGGATTAGTTGTTAGTCGTTAGTCAAACTCGGCAAGACATCGCATCTTGTGCCTACGTATCTCATCTGGACATGAGAATCAGAGTTGCCGTAGTTCGGCATACACACGCCGAAACAAAACACACGCACAAAAAGGCAAACATGGAACCCGAACGCCAATCGCTGGACTTACATCAGCTTCCGAACCAAACATACCCACACTAGAAACCAGATGCCACTTGATGGACTTATACCGGACTCCAAGCACACAACAAGAAAGGAAAAGGGTGAAAAACAAAAAGGGTGAACACACAGACTAAACAGGGAGTCGGGAACTCGAGCCTGATAGCTGGCAAGCACAACACACTCAAAAAAAAGAAAAGGGTGCCCGAAGAGACCTCGCACGGTCTCCTGCCTACGTACCTCATCTGGTATGAGGATCAGGGCGACGTAGTTCCCCTACATAGGGGTTGCCATCTGAACATGGACTTACAAAGGAGGACACCAGTCGTGTCAAAGGAGAGTGTCGATGTGTTCACGTCCTAGCAGTAGGTGTCGCAGCTCGCTGAATCGAGTCTTAGGCAGTTACCTCTTTGCAATAGGACAGACTACATGCCACAAGATTGGAGACGAACGGAAGGTCTAAAAGAAATGGGGAAGCTCTGCCCTAGAGTTGTCATGCAATATATACCTAGGTGTTAGGATTTACAAATCTACATTCGGAAAAACGTCATTTATCTCTACTCGACAATCGTGGCTGAAACATTGTTTTGTATCTCCTATGACAATACAACTTTCATTTTAAAAGGTTTTTTGATTGGTCGTACGGCGGCGAGAAAAAGAGTTTGATTGGTTGGATGTGCTTTGAGTGATGGCGAGAACCAGGATTGGCGAGATATACATCTCGAATCCTAGCCTCAGGAGTGCATGGTATACACCATGTTCCATTTCCATCCTTATTTGCAAAAGTGTTTAATAGAGAATTAAGTGTTTTGAATTTGATTGAGAAAGGGTTTGGAGAAACCGCATTGACAATTTTAGGCGATGGCGAGAGTTAAGATTGGCGAGGCATACGTCTCGAATCTTAACCTCAGGAGTGCATGGTATACACCATGTTCCATTTCCACCTTTATTGAAAAAGTGTTAAATAAGAATTAGGTATTTTGAGTTTTTGTTGTGAAAATGACTTGACCTAGATCAAGTATTGATGGACGTTTGAGAAAGATTTGAATGAGTGTTTGATAGAGCAAAGTGGATGAATTGGATGATGGTGAGAGCTAGGATTGGCGAGATATACATCTCGAATCCTAGTCTCAGGAGTGCGTGGTATACACCACGTTCCACTTCCATCTTTTATTGAAAAAGTCTTAACTTATGAATTAATATTTTTTTGAGTTTTTTTTTTATTATAGAAAATGGCTTGACGTTGAATCACGCATTACACATCGGGGGAGTGGGGTACATTTTGTCAAATGGGGATTCAAAGTATTGGAATAATTAAATCGGGTCCAAACAAACAAATGATGCGAAATATGAGTGTAAGTGCAAGAGAACCGACTCATTGTAAGAAAGCCCAAGAGTAAGCTATGTGAGGTTGATAGCGACGCTTAAAAAGCAATCGACTTACAAGGGTGTGGAAAAATGGGCTCGATATTAAATCGAGAAAAATATGATTTTTATAGTTTAAAAATGGTTTTGAATGAATGATGAAATTAAAAGAAAACAAATCTATGTTATAGTAAAGGCATAAACATAAAAAGAAATGAAAATGCTAAAAGAAAAATAAAATACTAAAAAAGGCTACACATGAGTATTGAACCCACCCCACTCAAGACTATGATACTACCCTTCTCCACCAGACCACTCATGGTTAGTTGCTATTTACAATGCTAAATTAGATATATAAACTAAGATAGAATAAAAATTAGAATTAAAATAAAAAAAACTAATAAAAAAGGAAATTCTAAACACATTAAACATTTTTTATGGTTTTTGCTTATCTTTGTTTAAAATAAATTAAAAAAAAAGAAAAAGAAATGGAAACAAAGAAACAGACCCTCGTCTTCGTTCTTTCCCCAAACGCGTATCCGCTCTCAATCTCTCTTCTCTCAATCTCTCGACGCTCCTCACCTCACGTTACCTCACGTTCCTCTCAGCGAAACCCTCTCTCCATCGCGCCTCTCTCACAAACTCCAACCAAAATTGTTCTCTCAACCGTACCTCTCTCACTCAATCGATATCTCCTATGCAAAGGCGGAAAAGAAAAAAAGGTTTAAAAGGAAAGAATCCAAGGCGAATGCTCACCTTTGGCGGTGATTCGGCGATGGCAGCGAGCTTGCAATGGGCTCTCTTTGTTGGGTTTCAAAGTTCTCCGCCGTTGATTGCAACCAGGTTCGTCCCTTTGGTGCTTATCGTATTAGGTTTTTTTCTTTTGGTGGTCGCCTCCTCCTCTCTCAAATTTTTTGTCCCCTTACTGATTCACTCTCCCTCTCTATTTATGTTCTGCTGATTAGGGTTTTGATTTGGCACTCAAAAGTTCAAAGAAGAAAAATTCCAGAAGTGCTTTTGTCTGCTCAGAATTAGTTTTATCGTGTTTGATGCTACAATTCGGGAAAGGTAATCTGAGCTCAAACCTTCTCTTCGAGTTTTGTCTCTATTGCCTAATCGGGATATTCTGGATTTTTAACGCTTGTCAATTGCTTTGTGTTTTTTGTTACTGCAGTAAACAAATGGAAACATGAGGAGCTCAAACACGGTTCTTTTCTGGTGGCCTTGGCTTTGCTTGGATTTGTTGCTGCGGGATATTTCGGCACAATACAGCTTTCCAACCTGCATATAGCGAGAAAAGACCACCACTTCTGATAATTCCAATCAATGCATCCCAGCAGTTGCGATAATGAGACCCAATTTGCATCTGCTGCTTTATTCGCTCACTAGGAGTAAAGGTGAAATATGTAGCAATGCTTGCACAACAAAGAAGGATTCATTTCATATCTTCCTACAGCAACTCACTTTTCCCATTCCAAGTCTAAAATCTGTGGGCTCATCTTTGGTTGAAAGCCAACTGTCCCACCCAACTGCCGATTTGGTTGAAAACTTACTGTCTCACTTGGTTTCTGATTAGTTAGACGATCCCAGCCCATAATGTGTGGCAATGCAAAACTGCAAGCTGTCTTCACTAATTGGTGGTAATGACAGGTCAGGTGAATCTTGATTGCTTTCAACTTCATAACATTTTGAATCAAAATTTGGAGAAATTTCCCTATGAACCTGAATTTCCGAATCCGCGTTAGTAGCATGACAAACCACAAAATCACCAAGTTCTTCAACTTTATCTGCAGCACCTGCGAGAACATCTGTGCCAGTTTTTTTGTGGTTGGAACCTGGTTGACAGCTTATCCACTTGATTTGAATTAGCTGGCAAACTATGCACAATGATATGAGAGGAATCGCCATCACAGGCATTGAACTTTTGCAGCTCTAAACTACCACCTTCATGATCATTAATAGTCATATTTTGGCTTGTCTTGATAGAAGATATACAGCATGTGTCTTGAAAGTTGCAAGTTAATCCACGCTGGACAATCTGATTGCCACAATGATTCCTACAGCCACATTTGCTCCAGCATTCTTTAATAAATTTCCTCTTCAAATGTCCTTTACATGGTTCTAACACTGGTTTCACTTTGGATTCATGAATGCCAAAGTCCGTCATTGCGCGGAAAGCCGCTTTTACTTTCGGGTTGGGTGGTGCCATCGCTGCAGACCGCTTACCCAATCCTCAATCTGCTTAACTTTAAAATCCTTGTTAGGATATTCAGCTGATAAATCTTCCTTGAAGGGGTTCTCTCAACAGCTCGAACCTCCAAGCCTCCAGGGAAACAGAAAGAAAGAAGATCCTTGCATTTAAGAGGCATAGGTTTTTTTGAAGGATAAACAAACAAGACCTGAGGTTCAATATTGGGTTCTACAGGAGATTGATTCTGACAACCAAGTGCACTTCTCAATTTGGCAGATTCTTCAAGTTTTCTACCAACAAGTTGTCTATGTAGTGTCTGATCATCACAATTCAGGTGAAGTCCAACAACCACCATGCTTTCAGACAGTTGTGAGGGCTTCTTGAAAGACCTATGACCCATATACTTCAACTGAAAATTTACAGCCCATTGACGCTTGAGACTAGTCAAAATCTCAGGATTGTAAGTTTTGTTTTCATTTTCAACATCAGGTGGACTTGAAAAGCCCTTAAATAATTTTGTTACTTGATACTGCAGCCTCTGAAAGTGGCTACCATTGTTATCATATTTTGATGAATGCAAGTGAGACTCAACATCAGCTCTAGTTTCATTTGATTCACTTTCTGGACCTAACTGAAGGCTGTGAGATGCAAAATTAGGACTGAACTCAAACCTTTGCATAAATGCCTGTACCAGAAATCCAACCTGGAAAATTTCATGACAGTAGGAACCAATCTCGAATTTCCAGCCGAAGGATAAAATAACCAAAACAGAACTTCATCTGATTCTTAACCAACAATATTCATCAAGCCTATTGTTAATGCCACGGTGAAACCAGTAAGTCTTCATTTTGCCTGTTTCAATCTACAAATAGTTTCGGTTTTGGGTAAAACTATTGTGGCTTCCATTCATGTTTTTTTTTTGTCTACTGCAGGGCCAATTGTAGGTTTGTTATGGCCTTTTGTTGGTTAAATCATGGAGATTTGGCCTTGTAATGTGGTGTATTGTGAGCAAGGAATGAGCACACTCATGTGGTGCTGCTGCAGTTGGTTTTATGCTCATGTGGTAATGTTGGTTTGTTGCAAGTTGTGTGCCTTGATGTACTGCCTGCTGCAGAGTTTATTTGGTTTATGGCATGAGGTTCAGCAGGTACGGCCTATGGCTTGAGACAGTTGCAGACATTCATGGTCTTGCTGCAGTTTTGGCACATGACTTGGCTTTGGTTTTGTTGAATTTTTCTTGCAGGGAGGATTTTATGTTGCAGCTTTCCATGAGCCTTCTCCATCATCATAAATTCAAGGCCAAATGCATGTGGGAATGTTACAATGGTCAGGTTATGGTGCTGCTGCAAGGCTTGGCTCAAGTGTGCTGCAGGATTGGGCTGGATTGTTGCAACAGGGCTAGCATGGATACTTGCCTAAAGGTTGGTCATCCAGGTGGTTTAAGCGTGTTAGCATTGCCATCGCTTATGCAGGTATGACTCTGTTGTTTGCTGCATTGATTTAGGCCAAGGTTTGAGGTGTTTGCTGCAGCTTTTTATTGTAACAGGCCAAGTTAGACTTGGTTAGGCTAATGGTCGGTCACTTGATGCAGGTCAGGCATTGTTTCACAAGGCCTAACTCACACCATTGTTCCAATTTCGGTCATCATGTCATGACCTTGTGGAATTCATGCTTTGATTTGGCTGCTATAGTATCACGATTGCAAGGGTCTGTGCAGCAGAGTAAAGGTTGGTTGTTAAGGCAAGAAATTCAAATGCTCAAGACATGACCAAGCGTGGTTGCGCCAAAGTGAAGAAAATCAAATTCAAATGGTTAAATCAAAGTCAACATGGACACGGAGAATGAAATGAGAGATAGGAATAGTCATTTAGTGGTCAGGGATGAGCACTGGCATATGGTTGACTTTGGTCAACGTTGACCAAAAAGTCAATTGTTGACCAAAGTCAACAAATGGTCAAAATTCAATTGTGTTTGTATTTTTTCTTGTAAGTGGACAATGGGTTGATGATTGGGGTGAAAATTAGGGTTTAATGGATTTGGGTTGACTTTGGTCAAAGTTGACCAAAAAGTCAACTGTTGACCAAAGTCAACAGTTGGTCAAAAATGCCAAATTTTGTATTTTCTTGTATGGACTCACATGTAATGGTTTACAATGACATGAAATGGATTGAAATGGATTAACAAATGGTTTGAAGTTGGTTTCCAAATTGTTTTTGTCTTATGACTTGAATGTTTGACTTTTGAAAAATAACTTGACTGATAATGTACATGAACAAGGCCATGAAATGAGACCATAAGGTCAGGGTTTTGACAAAGTATCCATGAACCAATAACATGACTAGCAAGTGGCTTGAAACACAAGAAGCTTGGTTGTTCAGATGACCAGGACCATATGAGTATTAACAATCACATGAACAACACCATGACTTTGGACCAAGTCCAATCCTCATATAAAATCAAAGTAAGGTTAGGCCAAGCATGCTAAACAAAAATAAAAACATAAAAAATTCAGGACCAAAATCGGGGTATGACAGTTGCCCCTATTTAAGCGTCTTCAACTAGAGAATATGAAGCAGGACGCACTTCATATGATCATAGTGGGAGATGGTTAAATACTAAGAAGACCCGGATTTTGATCCTGAATCCCTATGAAATAATTAACAATGCCTGTCAAAATTGGCAAAGAAGCAATCTCAAAAGAAGAATCCGTCTGATACGGTGAAAATCGGCCTGAGTACCGAAACAAAAAGTTGACCTGGATACCAAAATAAATGGTAACACAGGAATACCCATGGCCTGAACGCCGCACATTAGTCTGAACACTAAGCATCGGAAAATGAGAGTATCAAATGTTGGTCTGATCACCGGAAATCTGGCCTGAATGCCACTTCGGTCTGGATACCGGAAATTGGCCTGAATGCCACAAGTTGCCTCGACCCGATTGTCGGAAACTTCTGCGATCTGAAAATCGGAAACTGGCCTGAACGCCACTTCGGTCTGGATACCGAAAACTGGCCTGAATGCCACAAGTTGCATCGACCTGATTGTCGGAAACTTCTTCGATCTGAATATCGGAAAAACTGGCCTGAATGCCATAAGTACTTCGACCTGATCGTCGGAAACTTCTTCGATCTGAACATCGGAAAAACTGGCCTGAATGCCACTTCGGTCTGAATACCGGAAACTGGCCTGAATGCCACTTCGGTCTGAATACCGAAAAATTGGCCTGAATGCCACTTCGGTCTGGATACCGGGAACTGGCCTGAATGCCACTTCGGTCTGAATACCGGGATCTGGCCTGAATACCACTTCGGTCTGAATACCGGAAAATTGGCCTGAATGCCACTTCGGTCTGAATACCGGGAACTGGCCTGAATGCCACTTCGGTCTGAATACCAGAAAATTGGCCTAAATGCCACTTCGGTCTGAATACCGGGAACTGGCCTGAATGCCACTTCGATCTGAATACCGGAAAATTGGCCTGAATGCCACTTCGGTCTGAATACCGGGAACTGGCCTGAATGCCACTTCGGTCTGAATACCGGAAAATTGGCCTGAATGCCACTTCGGTCTGAATACCGGGAACTGGCCTGAATGCCACTTCGGTCTGAATACCGGAAAATTGGCCTGAATGCCACTTCGGTCTGAATACCGGGAACTGACCTGAATGCCACTTCGGTCTGAATACCGGAAAATTGGCCTGAATGCCACTTCGGTCTGAATACCGGGAACTGGCCTGAATGCCACTTCGGTCTGAATACCGGAAAATTGGCCTGAATGCCACTTCGGTCTGAATACCGGGAACTGGCCTGAATGCCACTTCGGTCTGAATACCGGAAAATTGGCCTGAATGCCACTTCGGTCTGAATACCGGGAACTGGCCTGAATGCCACTTCGGTCTGAATACCGGAAAATTTCATGCCTGTCAACATCGGCAGAAATAGGGAAAATGATAATTGAGGCGGCACGTGGGCCAACGACCCATGCTGGGGATAATAAGTCATGAACAACCTTCAGTCTGAGCACTGGAAACAAACTTCTGGCTTGTCACTTGGGATGCCGAGAATGTTTTATGCTTACATGCGTATGTTTGAATTTTTCAATGGCGTAATGCTCCATGAGAATGTAAATGCTACGCGATTTGGGAGGATGCAATGCAATATGATTCTACATGCAGGGATGCGAAATGCTGGGGAAAATGCAAAGCTGAAGCAAGGAATCCCGTTGGGGAAATGATTATAATCTTCCGGACCTTGGCACTACTGTTGGAGATGCACAGCATAATGAACTATGTGGGGAAATGACCGGCCGCGCGGTGTTCTGGCAATGGCGAGATACCGAGACTCTGACTAGGGAGAGAACGGCGCTGGAAACCTGTTGTTGGGGAAAGCGATAGTGGTTCTGGAAACCATAATCTACGAGAGATGACTCAGCAGGGGGAGGCAAACACCGATACGGTACCGAGGTTATGCTTCCAGGAAAGAGATCATCGATCTGGCATCGAACTCTGAGGAGTAGCTGCTTCTGCTGGGAAGATACAGTCTGGCACTGTCAACTCCGTTGGGGATATACAGTCTGGCACTATTAACTCTACTAGGGAGTGTATAGTCTGAAACAACCGCTTGGGGAGCATCGTAGTGAGAAACTGCTGGGGATTGAAGAATCCAACACTCTGATCAGCTCTGCAGGGATAAGACACCGGATTCGTCTGTTGGCGACTTCACTGGGGAAGATATTCACGGTCATCTGCAGGGGATTTTAAGGAAATGCCCCGAGAGTATCTGTTCTGAATAGACGATCCAAAGCACTTAAAATTTACAGCAATTTTAAATGTTTATTGAGCATGTACCTGTAAAGCCCTTATGTGTCATGATGCAATGTTTATCAAAAATTCGGACGTCATTTTTGCAAACAAAACAGTAAAATGAAAATGAAAACAGAGATATACTGAATAACATGACTTTATTGATTGAATGGCCTTTGAATAGGCATTTACATCAGGAAGCAATCCCTGGAAAGAGGTAATCGCACAAACGATAAAAACAAAAATTAATCTAATGGCAATGTGAAATGGATTTCTATTGGGTTCCAATTTTGCTATGACTTGCCCGTCTTCAAGATCCTCCAGATGATCAGCCTTCTGAAAAGGTGATTGGACTGTTTCCTACCTTTCGAAAATTTCCAGTCATCGACATGAGATGAGATTCAGAACTAACTCAGAACGCAGTCATTCGCTTAATCCCTAACTTTTGCCTGGATCGCCCTTTTCGGGTTTTCAATCCACCGGGATACCCATTTTTGCCTAAGTTGCCTTTTCAGGTTTTCAACTTACCGGGTGTACGATCTTTTCATTTTTAATCCCTAATTTTTGCCCGAACCTTTTCATTTTCTTGGTTCGTCGGGATGCCCATTTTTGCCTGGACTATTCTTTTTACCGTCCAGCGGGTCTATCTTATGCGAAGTATTTTTTAACTGCGTCTGAGTTCATAGGGGAAGTGAAGTCTTCGCCATCCATCGTTGCAAGCATTAAGGCCCCACCATCGAAAACCTTGGTGACGATATACGGTCCCTCATAGTTAGGAGTCCACTTGCCCCTGTGATCTGTCTGAGGAGGAAGGATCCTTTTCAACACTAAATCTCCGACTTGGAAACATCGAGGGCGCACTTTCTGGTCAAAGGCTCTCTTCATCCGACTCTGATACAACTGCCCATGACAAATGGCTGCCATTCGCTTCTCTTTGATAAGACTCAACTCATTGAACCTTGTCCGAATCCATTCAGCTTCATCTAGCTTGACATCCAACAGGACTCTTAGAGAAGGAATCTCCACTTCAATAGGTAGGACTGCTTCCATACCATACACCAGGGAGTAAGGGGTTGCCCCGGTCGATGTACGTACTGAAGTGCGGTACCCATGCAAGGCGAAGGGTAGCATCTCATGCCATACTTTGTAAGTGACGACCATCTTCTGCACAATCTTCTTTATGTTCTTATTTGCCGCCTCAACAGCGTTGTTCATCTTAGGGCGGTAAGGGGAAGAATTGTGATGCTGAATATTGAAGTTCTGACACAACTCCTTCATCATTTTGTTGTTGAGATTGGAACCATTATCAGTAATGATTCTCTCGGGAACCCCATAACGACAAATGATTTCCTTCTTAATGAAACGGGCAACCACATGTCTGGTGACATTCGCGAACGATGCTGCTTCGACCCACTTGGTGAAATAGTCGATGGCAACAAGGATGAAGCGATGCCCATTGGAAGCAGTCGGCTCAATCTTTCCAATCATGTCAATGCCCCACATAGCAAACGGCCACGGCGAAGACATCACATTCAGAGGATTCGGCGGTACATGCACCTTATCAGCATAAATCTGGCATTTATGGCACTTCCGAGCATACTTGAAACAATCTGATTCCATGGTCATCCAGTAATAACCCGCCCTTAACAATTTCTTAGCCATTGCATGTCCGCCGGCATGAGTACCGAAGGAACCTTCATGAACTTCCCGCATTAACATGTCCGCCTCGTGTTTGTCCACGCATCTGAGCAAAACCATGTCGAAGTTCCTCTTATACAGCACATCGTCCTTGTTCAAGAAGAAACTGCCTGCCAATCTTCTCAAAGTTTTTCTGTCATTGTTGGATGCCCCTGCAGGGTACTCTTGATTCTTCAGAAAGCATTTGATGTCGTGATACCAGGGCTTGTCATCAACTACCAGTTCAGCAACAAACACATACGCGGCCCTATCAAGGCGCATAACATCGATCCTAGGAGCATGGTTCCACCGAACCACCTTGATCATGGAGGATAGAGTAGCAAGAGAATCTGCCATCTGGTTCTCATCACGAGGTATATGATACAGCTTTACTGTTGTGAAGAAAGTCAACAGTCTTCTCGTGTAATCTCTGTAGGGGACCAGAGTGGGCTGGAGAGTATTCCAATCACCATTCACTTGATTGATCACTAGAGCTGAATCTCCGAAGATGTCCAGAGTCTTGATTCTCAAATCAATGGCTTGCTCAATACCCAAGATACAGGCCTCGTACTCAGCTTCATTATTGGTGCACTCGAAAGTCAGACGAGCGGTGAAAGACATGTGGGCACCTTTCGGAGTGGTAATGACAGCACCAGTTCCACTTCCTCTGGCATTGACGGCCCCATCAAACGTTAAAATCCACTTTTCATCTGGATCAGGTCCCTCCCCAACAACTGGCTCTTCACAGTCTTTCATCTTGAGGAACATGATGTCTTCATCTGGAAAATCAAACTTCATCGGCTCATAGTCTTCAATCGGTTGTTGAGCAAGATAGTCTGACAGAATACTCCCCTTGATGGCTTTCTGGGATGTATACTGGATATCATACTCTGTCAATACCATTTGCCAACGAGCAACCCTTCCGGTGAGAGCTGGCTTCTCGAATATGTACTTGACTGGGTCCATCTTGGAGATCAGTAAAGTTGTGTGAGTCAGCATATATTGTCTCAATCGCTTAGCAGCCCATGCAAGTGCACAACATGTCTTTTCAAGCATTGAGTATCTCGACTCGCAGTATGTGAATTTCTTACTCAAGTAGTAGATGGCATGTTCTTTCCTACCTGTCTCGTCGTGTTGACCGAGAACACAACCCATAGAATTGCCAAGTACTGTCAAGTACATAATTAGCGGTCTCCCTGGGACTGGAGACATGAGGATAGGGGGATTCTGCAAATACTCTTTTATCTTTTCAAAAGCCCTTAAACAATCGTCGTTCCACCTAATAGCCTGATCTTTCTTCAACAATTTGAAAATTGGCTCACACGTGGCTGTTAGGTGAGAGATGAACCTTGCAATGTAGTTCAACCTCCCTAAGAAACCACGGACTTGCTTCTCCGTTCTTGGCTCAGGCATTTCCTGTATTGCTTTCACTTTGTCAGGATCCACCTCAATCCCTTTTCCGCTAACAATAAAACCCAGCAATTTTCCAGATCTCACCCCGAAAGTGCACTTGTTCGGATTAAGCCTCAGCTTGAATTTCCTTAAACGCTCAAACAGCTTCTGCAGATTCACCAGATGTTCTTCTTCTGTCTGAGATTTGGCAATCATATCGTCCACATAAACCTCGATTTCATGATGAATCATATCATGGAATAGAGTCACCATAGCTCGTTGATATGTTGCCCCAGCGTTTTTCAGACCAAACGGCATCACCTTGTAGCAGAAGGTGCCCCACGGGGTTATGAAAGTTGTCTTCTCCATGTCTTCTGGTGCCATCTTGATTTGGTTATAGCCAGAAAAACCATCCATGAAGGAGAATACCGAGAACTGAGCTGTGTTATCCACCAAAACGTCTATGTGAGGTAATGGGAAATCATCTTTAGGACTGGCTCTGTTCAGGTCCCGGTAGTCGACACACATCCGTACCTTTCCATCCTTCTTAGGTACTGGAACGATGTTGGCGACCCATGGCGGATAATTGGTAACCGCTAGGAACCCTGCATCCAACTGTTTCTGCACTTCTTCTTTTATCTTGACAGCCATCTCGGGTCTTGTTCTTCTGAGCTTCTGCTTGACCGGAGGACAACCTTCTTTGAGAGGCAAGCGGTGTACCACGATGTCTGTATCAAGCCCTGGCATATCCTGATAAGACCAAGCGAAGACGTCCACATACTCTTGCAACAGTTCAATCAACCCCTTCTTTACATCGTCTTCCAAAGCAACCCCTATCTTGATTTCTTTCTTGACGTCCTCGGTGCCAAGATTAATCACTTCAGTAGACTCTTGATGCGGTTGAATAACCCTTTCCTCTTGCTTTAACAGCCTGGCAAGTTCTTCAGGGAGTTCACAATCTTCATCACCCTCTTCTTCAGCTTGGAAAATTGGATTTTCGAAGTCGAAGCGAGCCATAGCAGAACTGTTATCAATAGGATCCGGTGACGTGCATCTGCATTAGTGATGGTATGTGCTTATGAGTGTAAACAGTGAATGAAAACTAAACAAAACATTGCCAAATATTTTTATTCTTTTGAAATTTTGAAAACTGCAAAAAATAGAAAGACAGTGAACAAAATATTTGAATGCAAAAGACGTCCTTCATTTATGATAAACAATGCAGGAATTCACATAGATGAGCCCTACAATGAGTCACTACGCCCTGGGCAGAACGTAAGACTTGGACATGCATGAATAAAACAAAGAAAAATTACTCCTCTAGAAGAGTGACTTGGACAATTTCCTCGGAAGACCAATTGTTGATGACTTCACCAGGGATCTTCGGACGCACCCAGTTGTCGATGTCGCAATCACTATCTCCATTTTCATCGTTGATCGCAGAGATCTGACCATATTGGATGACGCCAGCACTGGAGAAAGTAATCGGCCCCTGACGAGTCTGAAGTGCTGAAGTTGTAGAAGTCAGCGCTGGTTGATACCCAATCCCGAACTTGTCGTCCTTCATTGGTAATTCCAACAGACGTCCCCAACCGGGAGCAACACCTGAATCCACCAAGGCCTGCGCCTGCTTAAAGGATGAGATAGGGGCTCCTGCTTTAACCCCTTCCACCGGAGCTGCATCCTTGATCTGAACTGACTCAAAGGCCTGAGAGAGAGTCTCATGAATTTCACCTTCTACCTCTACGTACTTGAAGGTAGACAGGTTACTTACCAGAATGTCCTCCTCACCACAGACAGTGATAATCCTTCCATTGACCGGGAATTTAACCTTCTGATGTAAAGTTGAAGAGACTGCCCCAGCATTATGACATGTTATGGGATATGCAAATGCACTGACGTGTTTATCAATTCCAAAGGGCATTCTACCCCCTTGATTCCAGTCTCACATTTGATAAACGGTGTAAGAAGAAAATCCCGACTAGAATCAAGAAGAAGATATAAACCCCCTAGAAATGGATAAACATGTGTTAAATGATATGAATGCGGAATGATGTGATGCAATGCAGTGACATGGAAATCAGGACTGCTGTATCTGCTTGAACATATGTCCGGTTGCACTGTCTGAAGAGAAAACCCACTGAAGAATATAATATAAGATCAAAACTCTGCTCCAGAAAACCGGGTTGGTTGGAGGTTAAGGTTTCCTGAATTTAGCCCACCCCTCACTGGTAGGTTCTAAGAACAGAAGTTTGTCAGCTTTAGCCCTTCAGTCGAGAATAATACGTTTACCACTGAAGGTTTGGCATTATTACGGGATAAAAGACCTTTGCTGACTCCCCTCAACAGGATATCCTAAAGCAAGTTCCCAGTCTCGGGGTCCTCGGATTGAGCAGCGAGAATGCGCCCACCAGAGCTAACATAAACGCGTCTCGGAGGAGAGGCCTCGACTGAGTTCTCGGGAAATGGTCACCAGAGTCGACGATTTCTAAAGGAATATCTGTCGTTATGGAACACCCATAGGACAAAATATATCCAACAGAAACCTCGTCTGGAATGTGGGTCTCATGAACGACTTAACGTAGCAACATACCACGCAAGCCTCATGACTATCCACTCTAACACCTATGTGTACACTCAAGCCTGGGTAGTGGGCTTATCTCTCATAGAACAGTCCCAACCCAACAAACAAACAACCCACAGAAACCACAGATACAACAAACATATGTACATGAATGCAATAAGGTAAAGCAGGTAAATGCTGAAAATAAATAACTGTACAAAAGAATAAACACCCAACAAACAAGAAATCTACAAAAGCTAGGAGGGACTCGCTTAGGGAAACCGGGTCCCCAGCAGAGTCGCCAGCTGTCGCAACCCGAAAAAATACAGATGCGAAAAAAACAACCGGCGAAGAAAATGACAGAAGAGTCGCCACCGTGCGTTATTTATCCCAAAGGAGGGAAAGGAAATGCTCGAAGTAAACTTGGAGAAAAGGAAAGGAAAAGACAAGGTCTCGCAACCAAATCTTGGGTTCGGGAGTCGATTATGCGAAGGGAAGGTATTAGCACCCCTACGCATCCGTAGTACTCTACGGGATCCACTCTTGTTGTTCTTGTCTAAAGGGTGTGTGTTTATCTAATGTACTATTTACTAAAAGAAAGGGTCAAAGAAAATGACTCGCACGGATGTCGCATCCATTGCATACGTATCTCATTTGAATATGAGAATCAGAGTCTTCGTAGCTCGGGTACCTATGGGTTAAAGAGATGTGTGCTCGCTAAGAAATCGCGTCTTATGCCTACGTATCTCATCGGGAATGAGAATCAGAGCAAAACGTAGTTCAGCTAACTACGGGAGTAGGGGTCTCGATTGCAACTAGGGCAAGAGAAAGGGAATGTCTCGATCGCAACGAGGGCGAGAGAAAGGATCGCAACGAGGGCGAAAGCAAACAAGGATTAGTTGTTAGTCATTAGTCAAACTCGGCAAGACATCGCATCTTGTGCCTACGTATCTCATCTGGACATGAGAATCAGAGTTGCCGTAGTTCGGCATACACACGCCGAAACAAAACACACGCACAAAAAGGCAAACATGGAACCCGAACGCCAATCGCTGGACTTACATCAGCTTCCGAACCAAACATACCCACACTGGAAACCAGATGCCACTTGATGGACTTATACCGGACTCCAAGCACACAACAAGAAAGGAAAAGGGTGAAAAACAAAACGGGTGAAAAACAAAAAGGGTGAACACACAGACTAAACAGGGAGTCGGGAACTCGAGCCTGATAGCTGGCAAGCACAACACACTCAAAAAAAAGAAAAGGGTGCCCGGAGAGACCTCGCACGGTCTCTTGCCTACGTACCTCATCTGGTATGAGGATCAGGGCGACGTAGTTCCCCTACATAGGGGTTGCCATCTAAACATGGACTTACAAAGGAGGACACCAGTCGTGTCAAAGGAGAGTGGGCGATGTGTTCACGTCCTAGCAGTAGGTGTCGCAGCTCGCTGAATCGAGTCTTAGGCAGTTACCTCTTTGCAATAGGACGAACTACATGCCACAAGATTGGAGACGCACGGAAGGTCTAAAAGAAATGGGGAAGCTCTGCCCTAGAGTTGTCATGCAATATATACCTAGGTGTTAGGATTTACAAATCTACATTTGGAAAAACGTCATTTATCTCTACTCGACAATCGTGGCTGAAACATTGTTTTGTATCTCCTATGACAATACAACTTTCATTTTAAAAGGTTTTTTGATTGGTCGTACGGCGGCGAGAAAAAGAGTTTGATTGGTTGGATGTGCTTTGAGTGATGGCGAGAACCAGGATTGGCGAGATATACATCTCGAATCCTAGCCTCAAGAGTGCATGGTATACACCATGTTCCATTTCCATCCTTATTTGCAAAAGTGTTTAATAGAGAATTAAGTGTTTTGAATTTGATTGAGAAAGGGTTTGGAGAAACCGCATTGACAATTTTAGGCGATGGCGAGAGTTAAGATTGGCGAGGCATACGTCTCGAATCTTAACCTCAGGAGTGCATGGTATACACCATGTTCCATTTCCACCTTTATTGAAAAAGTGTTAAATAAGAATTAGGTATTTTGAGTTTTTGTTGTGAAAATGACTTGACCTAGATCAAGTATTGATGGACGTTTGAGAAAGATTTGAATGAGTGTTTGATAGAGCAAAGTGGATGAATTGGATGATGGCGAGAGCTAGGATTGGCGAGATATACATCTCGAATCCTAGTCTCAGGAGTGCGTGGTATACACCACGTTCCACTTCCATCTTTTATTGAAAAAGTCTTAACTTATGAATTAATATTTTTTTGAGTTTTTTTTTTATTATAGAAAATGGCTTGACGTTGAATCACGCATTACACATCGGGGGAGTGGGGTACATTTTGTCAAATGGGGATTCAAAGTATTGGAATAATTAAATCGGGTCCAAACAAACAAATGATGCGAAATATGAGTGTAAGTGCAAGAGAACCGGCTCATTGTAAGAAAGCCCAAGAGTAAGCTATGTGAGGTTGATGGCGACGCTTAAAAAGCAATCGACTTACAAGGGTGTGGAAAAATGGGCTCGATATTAAATCGAGAAAAATATGATTTTTATAGTTTAAAAATGGTTTTGAATGAATGATGAAATTAAAAGAAAACAAATCTATGTTATAGTAAAGGCATAAACATAAAAAGAAATGAAAATGCTAAAAGAAAAATAAAATACTAAAAAAGGCTACACATGAGTATTGAACCCACCCCACTCAAGACTATGATACTACCCTTCTCCACCAGACCACTCATGGTTAGTTGCTATTTACAATGCTAAATTAGATATATAAACTAAGATAGAATAAAAATTAGAATTAAAATAAAAAAACTAATAAAAAAGGAAATTCTAAACACATTAAACATTTTTTATGGTTTTTGCTTATCTTTGTTTAAAATAAATTAAAAAAAAAGAAAAAGAAATGGAAACAAAGAAACAGACCCTCGTGTTCGTTCTTTCCCCAAACGCGTATCCGCTCTCAATCTCTCTTCTCTCAATCTCTCGACGCTCCTCACCTCACGTTACCTCACGTTCCTCTCAGCGAAACCCTCTCTCCATCGCGCCTCTCTCACAAACTCCAACCAAAATTGTTCTCTCAACCGTACCTCTCTCACTCAATCGATATCTCCTATGCAAAGGCGGAAAAGAAAAAAAGGTTTAAAAGGAAAGAATCCAAGGCGAATGCTCACCTTTGGCGGTGATTCGGCGATGGCAGCGAGCTTGCAATGGGCTCTCTTTGTTGGGTTTCAAAGTTCTCCGCCGTTGATTGCAACCAGGTTCGTCCCTTTGGTGCTTATCGTATTAGGTTTTTTTCTTTTGGTGGTCGCCTCCTCCTCTCTCAAATTTTTTGTCCCCTTACTGATTCACTCTCCCTCTCTATTTATGTTCTGCTGATTAGGGTTTTGATTTGGCACTCAAAAGTTCAAAGAAGAAAAATTCCAGAAGTGCTTTTGTCTGCTCAGAATTAGTTTTATCGTGTTTGATGCTACAATTCGGGAAAGGTAATCTGAGCTCAAACCTTCTCTTCGAGTTTTGTCTCTATTGCCTAATCGGGATATTCTGGATTTTTAACGCTTGTCAATTGCTTTGTGTTTTTTGTTACTGCAGTAAACAAATGGAAACATGAGGAGCTCAAACACGGTTCTTTTCTGGTGGCCTTGGCTTTGCTTGGATTTGTTGCTGCGGGATATTTCGGCACAATACAGCTTTCCAACCTGCATATAGCGAGAAAAGACCACCACTTCTGATAATTCCAATCAATGCATCCCAGCAGTTGCGATAATGAGACCCAATTTGCATCTGCTGCTTTATTCGCTCACTAGGAGTAAAGGTGAAATATGTAGCAATGCTTGCACAACAAAGAAGGATTCATTTCATATCTTCCTACAGCAACTCACTTTTCCCATTCCAAGTCTAAAATCTGTGGGCTCATCTTTGGTTGAAAGCCAACTGTCCCACCCAACTGCCGATTTGGTTGAAAACTTACTGTCTCACTTGGTTTCTGATTAGTTAGACGATCCCAGCCCATAATGTGTGGCAATGCAAAACTGCAAGCTGTCTTCACTAATTGGTGGTAATGACAGGTCAGGTGAATCTTGATTGCTTTCAACTTCATAACATTTTGAATCAAAATTTGGAGAAATTTCCCTATGAACCTGAATTTCCGAATCCGCGTTAGTAGCATGACAAACCACAAAATCACCGAGTTCTTCAACTTTATCTGCAGCACCTGCGAGAACATCTGTGCCAGTTTTTTTGTGGTTGGAACCTGGTTGACAGCTTATCCACTTGATTTGAATTAGCTGGCAAACTATGCACAATGATATGAGAGGAATCGCCATCACAGGCATTGAACTTTTGCAGCTCTAAACTACCACCTTCATGATCATTAATAGTCATATTTTGGCTTGTCTTGATAGCAGATATACAGCATGTGTCTTGAAAGTTGCAAGTTAATCCACGCTGGACAATCTGATTGCCACAATGATTCCTACAGCCACATTTGCTCCAGCATTCTTTAATAAATTTCCTCTTCAAATGTCCTTTACATGGTTCTAACACTGGTTTCACTTTGGATTCATGAATGTCAAAGTCCGTCATTGCGCAGAAAGCCGCTTTTACTTTCGGGTTGGGTGGTGCCATCGCTGCAGACCGCTTACCCAATCCTCAATCTGCTTAACTTTAAAATCCTTGTTAGGATATTCAGCTGATAAATCTTCCTTGAAGGGGTTCTCTCAACAGATCGAACCTCCAAGCCTCCAGGGAAACAGAAAGAAAGAAGATCCTTGCATTTAAGAGGCATAGGTTTTTTTGAAGGATAAACAAACAAGACCTGAGGTTCAATATTGGGTTCTACAGGAGATTGATTCTGACAACCAAGTGCACTTCTCAATTTGGCAGATTCTTCAAGTTTTCTACCAACAAGTTGTCTATGTAGTGTCTGATCATCACAATTCAGGTGAAGTCCAACAACCACCATGCTTTCAGACAGTTGTGAGGGCTTCTTGAAAGACCTATGACCCATATACTTCAACTAAAAATTTACAGCCCATTGACGCTTGAGACTAGTCAAAATCTCAGGATTGTAAGTTTTGTTTTCATTTTCAACATCAGGTGGACTTGAAAAGCCCTTAAACAATTTTGTTACTTGATACTGCAGCCTCTGAAAGTGGCTACCATTGTTATCATATTTTGATGAATGCAAGTGAGACTCAACATCAGCTCTAGTTTCATTTGATTCACTTTCTGGACCTAACTGAAGGCTGTGAGATGCAGAATTAGGACTGAACTCAAACCTTTGCATAAATGCCTGTACCAGAAATCCAACCTGGAAAATTTCATGACAGTAGGAACCAATCACGAATTTCCAGCCGAACGATAAAATAACCGTAACAGAACTTCATCTGATTCTTAACCAACAATATTCATCAAGCCTATTGTTAATGCCACGGTGAAACCAGTAAGTCTTTATTTTGCCTGTTTCAATCTACAAATAGTTTCGGTTTTGGGTAAAACTATTGTGGCTTCCATTCATGTTTTTTTTTGTCTACTGCAGGGCCAATTGTAGGTTTGTTATGGCCTTTTGTTGGTTAAATCATGGAGATTTGGCCTTGTAATGTGGTGTATTGTGAGCAAGGAATGAGCACACTCATGTGGTGCTGCTGCAGTTGGTTTTATGCTCATGTGGTAATGTTGGTTTGTTGCAAGTTGTGTGCCTTGATGTACTGCCTGCTGCAGAGTTTATTTGGTTTATGGCATGAGGTTCAGCAGGTACGGCCTATGGCTTGAGACAGTTGCAGACATTCATGGTCTTGCTGCAGTTTTGGCACATGACTTGGCTTTGGTTTTGTTGAATTTTTCTTGCAGGGAGGATTTTATGTTGCAGCTTTCCATGAGCCTTCTCCATCATCATAAATTCAAGGCCAAATGCATGTGGGAATGTTACAATGGTCAGGTTATGGTGCTGCTGCAAGGCTTGGCTCAAGTGTGCTGCAGGATTGGGCTGGATTGTTGCAACAGGGCTAGCATGGATACTTGCCTAAAGGTTGGTCATCCAGGTGGTTTAAGCGTGTTAGCATTGCCATCGCTTATGCAGGTATGACTCTGTTGTTTGCTGCATTGATTTAGGCCAAGGTTTGTGGTGTTTGCTGCAGCTTTTTATTGTAACAGGCCAAGTTAGACTTGGTTAGGCTAATGGTCGGTCACTTGATGCAGGTCAGGCATTGTTTCACATGGCCTAACTCACACCATTGTTCCAATTTCGGTCATCATGTCATGACCTTGTGGAATTCATGCTTTGATTTGGCTGCTATAGTATCACGATTGCAAGGGTCTGTGCAGCAGAGTAAAGGTTGGTTGTTAAGGCAAGAAATTCAAATGCTCAAGACATGACCAAGCGTGGTTGCGCCAAAGTGAAGAAAATCAAATTCAAATGGTTAAATCAAAGTCAACATGGACACGGAGAATGAAATGAGAGATAGTAATAGTCATTTAGTGGTCAGGGATGAGCACTGGCATATGGTTGACTTTGGTCAACGTTGACCAAAAAGTCAATTGTTGACCAAAGTCAACAAATGGTCAAAATTCAATTGTGTTTGTATTTTTTCTTGTAAGTGGACAATGGGTTGATGATTGGGGTGAAAATTAGGGTTTAATGGATTTGGGTTGACTTTGGTCAAAGTTGACCAAAAAGTCAACTGTTGACCAAAGTCAACAGTTGGTCAAAAATGCCAAATTTTGTATTTTCTTGTATGGACTCACATGTAATGGTTTACAATGACATGAAATGGATTGAAATGGATTAACAAATGGTTTGAAGTTGGTTTCCAAATTGTTTTTGTCTTATGACTTGAATGTTTGACTTTTGAAAAATAACTTGACTGATAATGTACATGAACAAGGCCATGAAATGAGACCATAAGGTCAGGGTTTTGACAAAGTATCCATGAACCAATAACATGACTAGCAAGTGGCTTGAAACACAAGAAGCTTGGTTGTTCAGATGACCAGGACCATATGAGTATTAACAATCACATGAACAACACCATGACTTTGGACCAAGTCCAATCCTCATATAAAACCAAAGTAAGGTTAGGCCAAGCATGCTAAACAAAAATAAAAACATAAAAAATTCAGGACCAAAATCGGGGTATGACAGTGTTAAACCAGATTGGATCGTATCCCCAACAGAGGCGGATCATATTTCAACATCCGTATGGCACATTTGGGCAGTTGTTCCTGACAGCTTTCAGGACAGATAATCCCCAGAGAGGTTTATTTCCACACCCGTTAGTGAAAGGAAAGCTTGATTCTCCCTAGTGAGGTCCCCGACAAGTGTCTGGCCTTGTCTTGACACATGTAGATGTCATCCTTGTGATACCGGTAAGTGTCATGTCAACACCCGTGTGTGTTCTTTCTTTGGTGTCGGTAAACAGCATCTTTCGATGTCGGTAAACATCGAGTCTCATCCCAGTCATCGGTAAATATCTGGTTGTGTATCTTTTTTCCCAGTCATCGGTAAATGTCTGGTCATGTATTTATTCGTCGATAAATATCAAAATCCCTAGTAGAGTCGTCGGTAAACGTCTTGTCTGGTTCCAGTTGTAAATATCTTTTTCCTCCCCAGTTGGAGCCGCCATCGGTAAATGGCCCCGCTTCCTTGATATCAGTGTATATCAAGTCGACTATTCCAAGCCGCCATCGGTAAATGGCCTCGTTTTTTTGATATCGGTAAATATCGAATGCCCAGCTTAGTCGCCATCGGTAAATGGCCTCGCTTTCTGTGACATCTGTTTCCCAGCAGCCATCGGTAAATGGTCTCACTGACATTAATATCGGTAAATATCAAAAGTTGTTTTGAAGCCACCATCGGTAAATGGTCTTGCTTCCTTTTAATGTCAAGTCCTAGGTGAAGCCACCATCGGTAAATGGTCCCGCTTCCTTTGGATGTTGTTTCCTAGCCACCATCGGTAAATGGCCTCGCTGACGTTGATATCGGTAAATATCAAGTTCCAGTAAAGCCGCCATCGGTAAATGGCCTCGCTTTCCTGAGGTATTTTTATTGTGCAGCCGCCATCGGTAAATGGCCTCGCATTTCTTTGATTCATCCCCCGCAGAGTGCAAATTCTACGGTTCTTTGGTATTCAATCCCCGTTTACCTTGAAGGTCTGACAGTCGTTGCTCTCATCTGTTCAGGTTCCCAGTTGATTGAATAGGGGCAGCTGTAGCACCTCAAATTCGCACCCCACATTCATGCCTTCATTTCATTTTTAGGTCATTGACATTACATTAACATTACATTAACATTGCATAGTGCATTGCATCTCATCAGTCAAGACTGGCATCAAGAGAGTTCCTCAGTGCAAAAGACCAAGCATTTCCTTGATATGGAGGCCATATGAGTATTCTAAAGAGCTTACATGAATCAAGGTTCATTTTAAAATAACTTGACCAAGTATCAGAGGCTCAAAGTCATCAGTACATGTCCAAGTCGTCTGGGGCCCATAAAAGTCAACTGAAAGTCAACTGAGGGCTAGGAGTTGGGGAAATGGTTTGAGACACTTCATTTATGTCCAAAAGAGGTTTATTCATCATGTCAAACATCTACATTGAAGATTTTGAAGCCAGATCAAAAGTTTCCCAAAATGGAAAGTGACCTATAATTTCAAGTTTCCAAAAATGGCAAGTTTTTGGACCAACTTCAAATTGACTTTCCAACATCAAAGAAGCTTCAAATGAAATTTTGTCCAACATGAAAGTTGAAGATCTTTCTCTCCCATTTCCAAAAAGTCCAAGATCATGAGCATCTGATGAGTGGTTAAGGAATTATGATCAAATCATTGCCAAGTGTACATGAAACTTCAAAAGGCCATAACTTTTGAACCAAGACTCCAAATGGAGTGCCTCTTTTTGCATTATGCTCCTCATGACATATATTTTCCAAATCATTCATTACATGGCATTAAATTTATTCACATAATCATTTGTTCATGCATGTGATTTTTGGAAGGAAAACCATGAATTTAAAATTGGTACATCATATGAGTTTTTTAACCATTCCAATGTGTGCATGGGTTGATTTTAAGTGAATTTGGGCCCTCATTTGGTACTGTTCACGTGGGATTGCCATGCATAAGGTGAAATTGCAATTTGGTGCATACACCTTGTATCTTGTTAATTATCATTAACCTTGGCCTAATTATAATTTCAGAGTAATTAGGAGATGGTATAAAGGCTTGATGGTAACTGTATTGCAGAGGACACACATTTTCAGATCTAGAATCCTCTTTCACTCTCAATTTTCTCTTCATTGATTTTTCAAAATTCTACACATAAACCTAGATTTTTCTTGCATAATCATGAACATGGAGTGTTGTTGAGCAAGATTCAACGTGTATTTGGTGGATTTCATCTCAGATTCGTGCATACCACAAGCTTGAGTGCATTAATGATAACTCCAAACTGAGCTGGATTCAAGTCTTCTCACGTGCCATTTCTTGCATCAAACTTCATTGGAGCTCAAAGGAGGTGGAACTGGACATTGCTAGGCCTTGGACACACTGTTTTCAACCTTCTGTTCTTCAAGAGGTTAGAAATCGAACCTCATGATTCTTGATTTTATGCACATGATGTTGTAGATCTTGAGTTGTTGATTACACTGATATAAATTTCGTGGAATTTGGTTGAGAAATGATTAAGTTATGCTGATTTAAAGTTTGAGATGTCAAATATATTTCCCTTCGATTCTCTTGATTTAGGATGAATTAGACCAAATTGATGATAGATTCGTGTTGTGCATGGCAAGGGCTTTCTAATGATGTGCTCAGATTTAAAATTTGGAAAAAATATGTTGAGTTCACTGTTCATCCACCGTCTCAAGGTAGGAGACGGTGGTTTCCACCATAGGCGCCACCGTCTGGTTCAGGCTGAGATGGCTAGGGCTTTTGCCATGGGTGCGTGCCTGTTGGCCAATTGATTGACCTAGGCTTCGTTGACCAATTCCACGCGTTGCCTTGACTACTGTGTAAGCGCCACATCATTTATTGAAACTCTGCGTTTTGGCCATGACTTGCTTCGATCCTTGGTGACAGCGTTTCTGGATTTTATTTGTTCATGCGCCTTATTTTGAATGTGAACCTACTTCGATTCTGGCTGGTTACATGTTTTCAAATTAAATCCAACCTTTGCTTTTTCCCTCCAATTTCATATGCCATGATCCATTTTATTTCAATTATTTCATGAACTTCAAAAAATCATAAAAAATAGTATAATGATCCAAATAATTCTAGGTTTTTTCCTACATGATCATATGGATGTCTAGTATTTTTATGGAATGATTTCATGATTTTATCTCTTCTGGATTTTTGATTTTGTGGAATTACTTGAACATGTACACAATTATGCCATGCCTCATTTCAAATTGGTGTGAAATGCTCAATACTTGTCCAAATGCCATGAAATTTTACTTGATGATTCACAACATGGCGCATGATTTGTGAGATTTTATTTGGCATTTTTTTGCAATTTCCTTCTCTGTTTGGGACACATGGACTTTAGGTGTGACAATGTGTGTCACACAATTTGATGTTGATCTTATTCATTTTCATTGCCTTGCCAATTGATCTCTGTTGATTCTAATTTTTGGCATGATGATTGTGTTGGACATGTTGTATGCTCATAAAAATTTCCAGAATTGTTTGATTCATTTCTATTTTGATTTGGAATTTTGATTCTTGATGACCAATTGTATGCACCTTTTGCTTGCCTTGCCATATCTTGCTCATAAAATGATTTTGCTTAATGCTTTTGGTTTGGTCCTTTTTAGGACATGTTCATGATAGATTAAATATGCTACATGTTGAGAATTAGTTGCTGTTTTGACTTTTTGCCTTACCTTTGACCCTAGCCTTGGTGATAGTGGTTTGTACTCATCTTTTGAGTTTTGCATTTCAGGTCAAGCTATTATCCCTAGTGGTTGATGCAATATCAATTCATGAGATGTCAATTATTTTTGGGTTGACTAACCTTGTTGTGTTGTAGGACTATTGGAAATGAGCTCTCTTGAGTTTCACTTGACTTGCATTGGGCATACTTGTTGGAAACCACTGTTGTTTGTCTGTTGATTGTTTTGTCTGAATACTATACTGATTGTTTGGTTGTTTACACAGGTACATTAGCTGCTTTAAGTTCATTATTTGAACTTTGCTTTACTTGTGGTTGGCATACCACCCAGGTAATGACCTCTGACTTCATGTAGTCTGGAAGACCTGCTATCTTTGGCAGGCACCTGTCTGAAGCCCTCCTTAAGAGGCAATGTTTGTGCTTGTTTATCTTTGTGCCTTGCACTTCAAGTCCTCCTAAGTGAAGAGGTAATTGGCAGATAGAAGGGATGTGCAATCCATCCCCTGCTATTAAGTTGAGTCATTCATCTTGCTCGCACTACGTGCTGATGCATTTTGAATAAACACCCAAGATCATTGTCCAGAGTCAGTCATGTGGAGTAGGGTCCCTCATTCTGGATCCCCACACTTTCATTGAGTCAAGCTCACCCAAGCCCGGGTTAAGAGCCATGAGGTCTTACCCTCATCACCTTTCATCTGCTCACCCTGACGGTCAATGTCAATGGTTAAGAGCCTCAGATACCTTTCCAGTTGGCTTGTTTGTCGAGGTTGATATGACCCCTTGACTAAAGCCTAACCTTGATGTTTGAGCCCCTTGTTGGTGTGTTTACTTCATGCTGTATGTGTTTGTGTGGTGTGATGGTATCCCCTAGGTTTGCTAGACTTCGCGTAGTCTCGTTTGCATGTCAATTAAGGTAGCATGGTTCCTTCGTCTAGGACTTCCTTTCTTGCGTGAGCTTTCCTAAAACACAAACAAACATTATCCCCTCTTAAGGACACGTTAACTCCTTCTACTACAGGTGAGTAAGTCTCCAAAGGTCGAGCATCCGGTAGATTGCGTAGTGACGTTGTTCACCTAAAAAACACAAACAAACAGAAATAGTTTAGCCGAACTACGACAACTCTGATTCTCATGTTTAGATGAGATACGTAGGCACGAGATGCGATGTCTTGTCGAGTTTGACTAACAACTAACTTTGATCCTTTTCTCTCGCCCCCGTTGCGATTGAGACCTCCCCTTTCTCTTGCCCTAGTTGCAATCGAGACCCTCCTTCTTCTTGTGTGTGTGCTTGGAGTCTGACGTAAGTCCAGCGATTGGCAGTCGGTTTCCCGTTTCTTTTATGGACTTGGATGTAAGCCCAGCGATTGGCATTCCGTTTCCGGTTGTGTGTTTGCTCTGACGCCTCAGCGTCTTCTGTTTAGCGTTTTGTTTCGGCGTGCGTTAGCCGAGCTACGAGTGCTCTGATTCTTACTCTGGTAAGAGAAGATACGTATATAGGATGCGAGGTCCTAGCGAGCATGTTTCCCGTTCCCCCGAACTACGTCGACTCTGATGTTTGTTTATGACAAACTACGTAGGACCAGGATGCGACATCCTGCCGAGTTCCTTTCCTCCGTCTTTCATCTGTGTTCCATCCCAGCTTGTGCAGTGTTCTTGAGCAGTTATTTAGCAACCTTATTCTATTCTTTTGAGCGTGGATCCCGTCGAGTACGATGGATGCGTAGGGGTGCTAATACCTTCCCTTCGCATAACCGACTCCCTATCCTTGCAATCTCTGGTCGTAAGACCATTTCCTTTCCAGGTTTACTTCGAGCGTTTCCTTTCCCTCCTTTGGGATAAATAACGCACGGTGGCGGCTCTGTGTCTTTTCCCGCCGGTTTTTCGTGTAATGCGACAGAGGTCTTATCCTCATTACCACATTTCATCAGCTTCACCCTAACTCTCAATGTTAGTGGTTAAGAGCTTCAGAACACCCCTACAGTCTTGGCTTGTTTATCGAGGTTGATATGACCCCTCTTGACTAAAGCCCAACCATTTATCTGAGCCACTTGTTTGCATATAGTGTGTGATGCCTGTTCAGTTGTGATTGATGTTTATTCTTTTGAGCTGACTTGCTTCCTGTGTGAGTTAGGTTCTGATTAGAGACCTCAACGTAGGGATCGTTTGCATGACAACTTTTAGGCTCGAGTCGTAGTCTCTCTATTAGTTTGTTGTCTCCCTAGTCTCTGGTTAGGAGAGAGTTTCTCCCCTGTTAAGGGGAACTACGTCGCCCTGATTCTCATACCAGATGAGATACGTAGGCAGGAGATCGAGCGAGATCTCTCCGGGCACCCTTTTACTTTTTTTGTGTGTGTTTAACCCTTTTGTTTCTTTTGACGACTCAACGTCCCTTTGTGTTTGTGTGACAACTATTAGGCTCGAGTTCCAGACTCCCTATTAGTTTGTGAATCCGATAACCTTTTTTTTTGGTGTCCGTTGGTTAGCGTGTTCTATTTGTTTGGAGTCGGATGTAAGTCCATCTATTGGCATTCTGTTTCCTTGTTGCTTGTTTGGAGTCGGATATAAGTCCATCTATTGGCATTTTGTTTCCTGTTTGTTCTGAGGAGTTAGATATAAGTCCATCTATTGGCATTCTGTTTCCTTGTTGCTTGTTTGAAGTCGGATATAAGTCCATCTATTGGCATTCTGTTTCCTTCTTGTGTTTTCTTTTGACGTCTCAGCGTCTCTTTTTAGTGTTTGTTTTGGCGTGCGTTAGGCGAGCTACGAGTGCTCTGATTCTTACTCTTGATAGAGAAGATACGTAGGCATGGGATGTGTGATGTCCTAGCGAGCATGTTCCCCATTTCCCCGAACCACGTTGACTCTGATGTTTGTTTCTGATAAACTACGTAGGCCCAGGACGCGACATCCTGCCGAGTCCGCTTCCTCCATCTTCTTTCACATGTTTTATTATTCGAGTGTGTGCATTTCTTTGAGCAGTTTATCAGCAACCTTTTCCTATTCTTTTGAGCGTGGATCCCGTCGAGTACGACGGACGTGAGGGGTGCTAATACCTTCCCCTTGCGTAACCGACTCCCCTACCTTGCAATCTCTGGTCGTAAGACCGTTCCTTTCCCTTTCTTAGGTTAGTCCTGCGCTCCCTTTCCGTCAGAGGATGAATAGAGTCGGTGGCGGCTCTGTGTTTTTCCCGCCGATTGTTTTTCGCATTGCGACAACTGGCGACTCTGCTGGGGACGACCTTCCCTAAGCGAGTCAATCCTAGCGCTCTTTAGGATAGTTTTGGTTGCTTTTACTATTTTATTTATTGCATTTCTGATCATTACACTGTGATTGTACATATTTGCATATATGTTTGCATGCATCATATCATCATTGTGTTGGATTCTGTACAGGTTGGTTCCTCTGATTTGGGGTGGGTGTTCTGAGTGGGGCTAAAACCCAGGCCCGAGTATACACCTAGGATTAGTGTGGTCTCATGTTTCCTCACATGTTGTATGACATGATGTTGCGACATGTCATACCACAGCCGAACGAGGTTCTTTTGAGAGAGTCCTTCCGTTTGGAGTATTCCACTCAGGTTGGGTTATCTCTTTTGAGCTGTTGACTTCGGTGACCGTTCTTTCCCGGATCTTTGGTTTAGATGATCTTATGAGAGCTACAACGGCACACCCGAAAGGGCAAACCCGTTGAGTATCTTGCCAGATTATCGAGACCATTATCCGCCTTAGGATGACCTTATTAGAATTCACTTGTGAGGGGAGGGTTTGATTCCTACAGATACAGGTTATGTCAGTGATTCTGTGATGGCGACTATGGTTCAGTTGGATTTATGGATATTAATTTCTGGGACGCCGGGGTTCTGTCCGTGGTATTTATCAGCGGGTTCCGTTTATTTTGGATCCCCGGGTTGAATCTGAGGGTACTTGTTCAGACGATGACTGGTTCTATTGGTGACCGTGCCCTGTTGGTGACCGTTGGTTCTGATGCTGAAGTGCTGATCCTGTGCCTTGTGATACACAACCAATCAGCCATGACTTCATCATTTTGCATCATAGCATGTTTATTCTAAAAAAAAAAATATAATGCAAAAAAAAAGGGAAAAAGTTAACCCGCATATGCATATCCTTTTTCAGGTTCATTCATGATAAAACGCATCATATGCATCATACACATATCATTCTTGCATCGTTACAGGTATTCTTGAAAAGGATTTCTCATTCTGGTTCCCTACTTAGGCAGGATTGTTGAGCATCATCCGCACCGTTACGCGACAAGGTTGAAGCATGAGATGAGGGCCAATATGGCCCAATTCATGAATATGATGCAAGGGGTCGTGCAAGGGCAAGAGGAACTTCGAGCCTTGGCCTAGAGACAAGAAACCGTGATTCCACCTGTCAGTCGGAATTCGCCGGAAGGAGCCCCTGTCAATGACACTACTGCTGCCACCATCCCTGTCAATAAATATGCTGTGCGTGATGAATTGAGGGGTATCAGAATCAATGGACAACCCATCGTTGCAGAAGCTGCTAATGCTCGAGTGGCACGTGCTCCAGCTCGCCATCCTTCTCAGTTGGTCGACAGACAAGAAGATATGTTCACTGTCCTCAGTGACGATGATGAATTGGGGAGAGCGGAAGAGAGAGATAGAAAGGTTGATGCCCTTGCTTAAAAGATCCGCGCCATAGAATGCCAGAATTCTTTGGGCTTTGATGTTACTAACATGGGTTTGGTTGATGGATTGAGGATCCCTTACAAGTTCAAAGCGCCATCTTTTGACAAATACAATGGCACTTCTTGTCCTCGAACTCATGTGCAAGCTTACTACCGGAAGATATCCGCATATACTGATGATGAAAAGATGTGGATGTACTTTTTCCAAGACAGCTTGTCTTGAGCATCTTTGGATTGGTACATGGACTTGAGGAAAGAATCTGTTAGAAGCTGGAGGGAGTTAGGTGAAGCTTTTCTGAGGCAGTACAAGCACAACATAGACATGGCTCCGAGCAGAACCCAGTTGCATAGTTTGTTTCAGAAGACTGGTGAGAGCTTTAAGGAATACGCCTAGAGGTGGCGTGAACTAGCTGCGAGAGTGCAACCTCTGATGTTGGAGAGAGAACTGACTGACATGTTCATTGGGACCCTGCAAGGTGTGTTCATGGATCATATGGGAAGTTGCCCGTTTGGTAGCTTTTAGGATGTTGTGATCTGCGGAGAAAGAACTGAAAGTCTTATCAAAGCAGGAAAAATCCAAGACCCTGGTTCCTCAAGTTCTTCAAGTTCTAAAAAACCATTTTCGGGGGCACCCAGAAGGAGAGAGGGTGAGACATATGTTGTACTTCATCGGAGGAATATAAACAGAGGACAACAATACCGTCAAGTTGCTGCCGTGACTATTCCAGCAACCCAACCCCAACAACAACAAAGAGGACAACCACAACAACAACAACAACGCCAATTCCAACCAAGACAGAGAATGCTAGATCGTCGTTTTGATCCGTTGCCAATGACTTATGCTGAGTTACTCCCTGAACTGCTCAGGCTAAAATTTGTTGAACTTCGCACTATGGCTCCATTAACGAGGATTCCCGCTGGGTATGATGCTAATGTCCGTTGTGATTTTCATTCTGGTGCGCCAGGGCACCACATCGAGAATTGTCGGGTTTTTCACCATAAGGTTCAAGATCTGATTGATGCCAAGACGATTAACTTTGCTCCTGTTCCGAATGTGGTGAATAATCCTATGCCTCGGCATGGAGGGCCCAGAGTAAACAGTGTGGAAGATGGGGAAGCTTTGGACTTGGTAGTCGATGTTAATGACGTTCAGACTTCGTTGTTTGTGGTGAAGGAACATCTGCTTGGAGGGGATGTGACAATAATTGTTCAGATTGTGGTAATCATGAAAACGGCTGTGTGAAACTGAAAAGAGGTATCCAGGAATTGATGGATGAGGGTTGTTTGCAGTTTGGTCGAGCAGTGAAAGACCGTGGAGAGGTATCAACTGTTACCATTTACTTTACACCGTCAGAAGGTCCTGGACGTGCTCCGAGAACTACTAATGCGCCTGTGACTATTGGTACTCCTGTGACCGTAGCTGCGCCCGTGACCATATCTGCTCCGGTGACTGTTGGTGTTCCAGTGATTAGTAATGCTCCAGTAACTATCAACGCTCCTACCACCATTGCTGCTTCTAGTGGAAGACTGTTTGAGAATAGTAGAGCAATTCCGTGGCAATATGACAACGCTTTTCGTAGTAATAGAAGATCAGAGAATCGGATCAGACCAGTAAATCATGCTCCAGTGACGATTGGTTCGTCAAATGAGACTCCCGTAACAGTTGGCTCGGTTGTGGGTAATGTGGGAGTACCCGGAGGATTCACGAGAAGTGGTCGTTTGTTTGCACCACAGGTTCCGAAAGATAACAATGCTGAGGCTCTTGTCAAAACAAAAGGGAAACAAGTTGTGGTTGAAGAAGAACCAGTGCGAAAAGAAGTGCCCGAGGGTTCTTTTGAGAAGGGCGTGGAGGAATTCATTAGAATTATCAAGAAAAGCGATTATAAGATCGTGGATCAGTTGAACCAGACACCGTCAAAAATCTCTATTCTCTCCCTGTTAATGTGTTCCGAGGCACATCGTAACGCCTTGTTGAAGATGTTGAATATGGCTCATGTGCCTCAAGAGATTTCTGTTAACCAACTCGAAGGTGTTATTGCAAACGTTAACACGAGACATGGTTTGGGATTCATGGATCTAGACTTGACACCTGAGGGTCGCAATCATAATAGAGCTCTGCATATCACGATGGAATGCAAAGGCGTGGTTTTGTCGCATGTCTTGGTTGATACTGGTTCCTCTTTGAATGTGTTGCCCAAAAAGGCTCTGAGTAAACTTGATGTCGAAGGGGTTGTTCTCACACCAAGTGATCTTGTTGTCCGTGCTTTTGATGGATCCAAGCGATCAGTTTTTGGCGAAGTCACGTTGCCTGTGAAAATCGGCCTGGAAGTGTTTAATATTGTCTTCTATGTGATGGATATTCAACCAGCATATAGTTGTCTGTTGGGGCGTCCCTGGATACATGGGGCCGGAGCAGTTTCTTCGACTCTCCACCAGAAGCTAAAGTATGTGTGGGACAGTCAAGTTATGACCGTGTATGGCGAAGAGGATATCTTTGTGAGCCATTTATCCTCCTTCAAATATGTGGAAATGGATGGCGAAATTCATGAAACTCTTTGTCAAGCTTTTGAGACGGTCAGTATTGAGAAGGTGGCTTTTGTTGAACAGAAGAAAACAGGTACCTCGATTGCGTCAAATAAACAAGCTCTGGAGGTCATTCATTCAGGTAATGCGGAAGGCTGGGGCAAGGTGATTGATATGCCCGTAAAGGAAGACAAGTTTGGCATTGGTTATCAGCCTTCTCAGTCATCAGAGCAGGGTGTCCAGAATCAGGAAGCGCCGTGTACCTTCACCAGCGCTGGATTGATGAATCACGGGGATGTCTTTGCAACAGGCAATGAAGACGGTGACAGTGATTGTGATCTGGATAAGTGGGTGCGCCCGTGTGCTCCAGGGGAGACGATCAACAACTGGACTGCCGAAGAAATAGTCCAAGTTACTCTTCAGACAGAGTAATTTTCTTTTGTTTTTCATTTTGCACAAAAACCCTACGCTCTGCCCGGGGCGTGGTGGTTCACTGTAGGGCCACATCATGTTTGAATTTTCAATGATTATCATCAATAAAGGACGTTTTGCAATCAAATTTATGCTCACTGTCTTTCTGTTTTTACTTTCATTTTTCAAAACAATAAAAATGGCAATGTTTTTTGTTTTTGTGACTTTCTTGGACTCTTTTCTAAAATAAAGCATTAAACATCGTTCGTGCAGAATCGATCTTGCGGACTCCATTAAAAACAGTTCTGTTATGGCTCAATATGATTTTGATAATCCCATTTACCAAGCCGAAGAGGAGAGTGAAGAATATTGTGAACTCCCCAAAGAATTGGCCAGACTATTGAAACAGGAGGAAAGGGTCATTCAACCTCATCAGGAAGAGTTGGAAGTCATTAACCTTGGTACTGAGGACGCCAAGAAAGAGGTCAAAATAGGGGTTGCTTTAGAGGAAAAGGTCAAGAGAGGGCTGATTGAAATGTTGCGAGAGTATGTGGAGATATTCGCATGGTCATATCAAGATATGCCTGGTTTGGATACAGATATTGTGGTGCACAGGCTACCTCTCAGAGAAGATTGTCCTTCGGTAAAGCAGAAGCTTCGCAGAACTAGTCCCGATATGGCTGTCAAGATCAAAGAGGAAGTTCAGAAACAGTTGGATGCGAGTTTTCTGGCAGTTACCAATTATCCCCTTTGGGTGGCCAACATCGTACCCGTGCCGAAGAAGGATGGTAAAGTCAGGATGTGTGTCGATTACCGAGATTTAAACAGAGCCAGTCCGAAAGATGACTTCCCATTACCTCACATTGATGTATTGGTCGATAACACTGCTCAGTCCTCGGTTTTCTCTTTCATGGATGGATTTTATGGCTATAATCAGATCAAGATGGCGCCAAAAGACATGGAGAAGACGACATTCATTACACCTTGGGGCACGTTCTGTTATAAGGTGATGCCATTTGGGTTGAAGAACGCCGGTGCTACCTATCAGAGGGCTATGACGACTCTCTTTCATGACATGATGCACAAAGAAATTGAAGTGTACGTGGATGATATGATTGCTAAGTCTCAGACAGAAGAGGAGCACTTGGTAAACTTGCAAAAGTTGTTTGAAAGACTGAGAAAGTTCAAACTGAGGCTGAATCCAAACAAGTGTACGTTTGGAGTGAGATCCGGAAAGCTGTTAGGTTTCATTGTCAGTGAGAAAGGGATTGAGGTTGATCCAGCGAAAGTAAAAGCTATTCAATAAATTCCTGAACCAAGAACTGAGAAGCAGGTTCGTGGGTTTTTAGGGAGGTTGAACTACATTGCACGGTTCATATCTCACCTGACAGCTACGTGCGAACCGATATTCAAATTGCTAAGAAAAGATCAAGCAATCAGGTGGAACAATGATTGTCAAAAAGCTTTTGATAAGATAAAAGAATATTTGCAGAAACCTCCAATTCTTATACCTCCAGTTCCTGGGAGGCCTCTGATAATGTACCTTTCAGTAACAGAGAATTCGATGGGGTGTGTATTGGGACATCATGACGAGTCTGGTCGAAAAGAGCATGCAATATACTACCTTAGCAAAAATTTTACCGACTGTGAAACAAGATATTCACTGCTCGAGAAAACTTGCTGCGCTTTGGCATGGGCTGCTCGCCGACTAAGACAGTATATGCTGAACCATACTACCTTGTTGATTTCTAAGATGGACCCAGTAAAGTACATCTTTAAAAAGCCGGCTCTTACCGGACGAGTGGCTCGTTGGCAGATGATTTTAACAGAGTATGATATCTAGTACACATCGCAAAAGGCCATCAAGGGTAGTATTCTGTCTGATTACCTTGCCGAGCAACCAATTGATGACTATCAGCCGATGATGTTTGAATTCCCCGATGAAGATATCATGTACTTAAAGATGAAAGATTGTGAAGAGCCTCTTGTCGAGGAAGGACCGGATCCCGATGACAAGTGGACGCTGATGTTTGATGGGGCGGTAAATGTGAATGGAAATGGTGTCGAGGCAGTACTCATTAATCCTAAAGGTGCACACATACCTTTTTCCGCCAGATTGACTTTTGAAGTAACCAACAATGAAGTTGAGTACGAGGCCTGTATCATGGGGATTGAGGAAGCCATCGATCTAAGGATCAAAACTCTGGTCATTTATGGAGATTCCGCTCTAGTGATTAACCAAGTCAATGGAGACTGGAATACTCATCAGCCACATTTGATTCCTTATAGAGATTACACCAGAAGGATCCTGACTTTCTTCAAGACCGTAAAGTTGTATCATGTACCCCGAGACGAAAATCAAATGGCTGATGCCTTAGCCACATTGTCTTCCATGATTAAAGTCCATTGGCAGAATCGTGTGCCACACGTTGCAGTAAATCGACTCGAGAGGCATGCGTATGTGTTTGCAGCCGAGTCTGTTATTGATGAGAAGTCGTGGTTCTATGATATTAAGAATTTCCTCAAAAGCCAAGAGTATCCTGAAGGAGCGTCAAAAAATGACAAGAAGACATTGAGAAGGCTAGTTGGAAGCTTTTATTTGAACAAGGATGATCTGTTGTACAAGAGGAACTTTGACATGGTTCTGCTCAGATGCGTGGTTAGACACGAAGTAGACATGTTAATGCAGGAAGTACACGAGGGATCTTTCGGTACCCATGCTGGTGGTCATGCATTGGCCAAGAAGTTGTTAAGAGCCGGTTATTACTGGATAACCATGGAATCTGATTGTTTCAAATACGCCCGGAAGTGCCACAAATGTCAGATCTATGCAGATAAAGTGCATGTACCACCAAACCCTCTGAATATTATGAATTCTCCTTGGCCATTCGCGATGTGGGGCATCGATATGATTGGAAAGATTGAACCTACTGCTTCTAATGGACATCGCTTCATCCTAGTCGCGATTGATTACTTTACCAAGTGGGTAGAAGCAGTTTCCTATGCCAATGTTACCATACAAGTGGTTGCTCGATTCATTAAGAAGGAAATTATTTGTCGTTATGGGGTTCCTGAGAGAATCATCACTGATAATGGTTCGAATCTCAATAACAAGATGATGAAAGAGCTTTGCAAATACTTTAAGATCGAACACCACAATTCTTCTCCTTACAGACCAAAGATGAATGGTGCTGTAGAGGCGGCAAACAAGAACATTAAGAAGATTGTGCAAAAGATGGTTGTGACGTACAAGGATTGGCATGAGATGTTGCCTTTCGCTTTGCATGGGTATCGTACCTCAGTATGTACGTCGACCGGGGCAACCCCTTACTCCCTTGTGTATGGTATGGAAGCAGTCCTACCTGTTGAAGTGGACGAGGCTGAGTGGGTTCAAGCCAGGTTCAATGAGTTGAGTCTTATTGAGGAAAAGCGATTAGCAGCTGTGTGCCATGGACAACTGTATCAGAGAAGGATGAAGAAGGCCTTTGATCAGAAAGTGCGTCCTCGAAGCTATCAGATAGGTGATTTGGTTTTGAAGAGGATCCTTCCTCCCGGTACAGATAACAGGGGCAAGTGGACTCCGAATTATGAAGGTCCATATGTTGTTAATAAGGTCTTTTCTGGTGGAGCCTTGATACTTACAACTATGGATGGTGAAGATTTTCCGTCCCCTGTGAATTCAGATGTAGTCAAAAAATACTTCGCATAAATTGACCCGCTGGACAAAAAAGAGAGAAAGTCCAGGCAAAAAAGGGCATCCCGGCGAACCAAAAAAAAAATGAATGAAAAGGTTCGGGCAAAAGTTAGGGGTAAAGAATAAAAATAATATGTACACCCGGTAAGTCGAAAACCTGCAAAGGCGACTTAGGCAAAAATGGGTATCCCGGTGGATTGAAAACTTGAAAAGGCGGTCCAGGAAAAAGAGGGATTAAAGCGAAGACTACAGTCTGAATTATCTGTACTTCATCGCGTTTCAGTGTCTACCATCTTGAAGGATGTGATCGGTACAATCATTCTTCTCAGAAGGCAAAGAATTTGGGGGAAATTGAGGATCTATGAGTCATAACAGAATTGGAAAATAGTGGAATGCCGTGTTCACATTGCCAATAGGATAATTTATTTTCTCTTTTGGCGCAATTACCTCTTCCTAGGAATTGCTTCCTGATGTATTTGCCTTTATAGGCCATTTTTAATCAATAAAAGTCGTTATTCAGTCAAATTGCTCTCTTGTTTTTTATTCTACTGTTTTGTTTGCAAAAAACGTCCGAATTTTTGATAAACATTGCATCTAAAAACATGAAGGCTAGACAATGACGTGCGGAAAGATAAAACATTTGAAAATCATTTTGAATGTTGAGTACACTTGAGTATATCTTGTCCATGTGATCCCCTGGGGCATGTATGTCTTGCCGTTTTGCAGGTTACTATCTTTGATTGCTGGCCAAAGTAGATGAGCCACAGTTTGTTCAAAGGAAGGTCCTGTTGTTTCAACACTGTCCAGTAGTGTAAAAAGTCGGGTCGTCTAAGTCAAGTTCAGAACTTGTCTCCCCAGCGGGTTCGAGGTCGGTGTTTCCTCAGCAGCCAGGCCTGAAGGTTGCTGTTTCCCCTAGTAGGGTTAAGAGTGTTATTTCCTCAGCAAGTCTGAAGGTTGCTGTTTCCCCAACGGAGGTGTGCGTTGGTTGTTTTCCCCAGTGAAATTCCCAAGCAGATCGGGTTCAGTGGAGGTCGTCCCCAGTGAGGATTATCCTTCCCCCAGCAGCAGTGTTATTCCCCAGCATGGTCGAGAGGTTGGTGTTTTCCCAACAAGTGACTACCTAGTTGAGTTGGTTTCTCTGTCGTTCCGAGAATGTCAGATCAGTAAGTATCCTCAGCAAAATTGTTGTATCTCCCCATAGAGTTGGAAGATCGAATCAGAATTGTGTGCTCAGCAAAGTGACCGTTTGCCTCCCAGCAGGAGTTTTCCTCCCTTTGCATCTTGCATATAGTAATCATCATTTGCATTCGCATTCTCGAATTGCATAGCATTTCCATTCAGTGTGGAGCATTACGCCATAGAAAACTCAAACATATGCATACATGTGTTAAACCAGATTGGATCATATCCCCAGCAGAGGCGGATCATTTTTCAACATCTGTAGCACATTTGCAGTAGTTGCTCTTGGCAGCATTCAGAATCGATAATCCCCAGAGAGATTTATTTTCTCACCCGTCCGTGAAAGGAAAGCTTGATTCTCTCCCCAGTTTAGTCCCCGACAAGTGTCTGCCTTGTTTTGACATATGTAGATGTCATCCTTGCGATACCCGTAAGTGTCGTGTTGATCCCCATAATGTTTGTTTTTTGGTGTCGGTAAACATCATCTTTCGATGTCGGTAAACGTCGGATTCCAATCGTTGGCCATCAGTAAATGGCATACCTCTCATGGTGTAAAAAAAATCGTTCTGTCAACATGCGCGTGTATCCTTTCTTCCCAGTCATCGGCAAATGTCTGGTCGTGTACCCTTTGTTCGATGTCGGTAAACATCGAGTTCCTTCCCAGTCATCGGTAAATGTCTGGTCGTGTATCCTTTCTTCCCAGTCATCGGTAAATGTCTGGTCGTGTACCCTTTGTTCGATGTCGGTAAACATCGAGTTCCTTCCCAGTCATCGGTAAATGTCTGGTCGTGTACTCTTTGTTCGATGTCGGTAAACATCGAGTTCCTTCCCAGTCATCGGTAAATGTCTGGTCGTGTATTCTTTGTTCGATGTCGGTAAACATCGAGTTCCTTCCCAGTCATCGGTAAATGTCTGGTCGTGTATTCTTTGTTCGATGTCGGTAAACATCGAGTTCCTTCCCAGTCATCGGTAAATGTCTGGTTGTGAATTGCTTTCTGATGTCAATTCCTCAGTAAAGTCATCAGTAAACATCTGGTCTTGTTCCAGTTGTAAACATCTTTTTCCTCCCCAGTGGAAGCCGCCATCGGTGAATGGCCTCGCTTTCTTTGATATCGGTAAATATCAATCTTGTTTGAAGCCGCCATCGGTAAATGGCCTCGCTTTCCTTGATATCGGTAAATATCAATCTTGTTTTGAAGCTGCCATCGGTAAATGGCCCCGCTTTCCTTGATATCGGTAAATATCAATCTTGTTTGAAGCCGCCATCGGTAAATGACCTCGCTTTCCTTGATATCGGTAAATATCAATCTTGTTTGAAGCCGCCATCGGTAAATGGCCTCGCTTTCCTTGATATCGGTAAATATCAATCTTGTTTTGAAGCTGCCATCGGTAAATGGCCCCGCTTTCCTTGATATCGGTAAATATCAATCTTGTTTGAAGCCGCCATCGGTAAATGACCTCGCTTTCCTTGATATCGGTAAATATCAATCTTGTTTTGAGCCGCCATTGGTAAATGGCCTCGCTTTCCTTGATATCGGTAAATGTCATTCTTGTTTTGAAGCCGTCATCGGTAAATGGCCTCGCTTTCCTTAACTCGTCACCTACGAAGTGCAAATTCTCCGGTTCTTTTGGTATTCAATCTCTGTTAACCTTGAAAGTATGATAGCCGTTGCTTTCATCCGTTCAGGTTCTCAGTTGATTGAATAGGGGCAGCTGTAGCACCTCAAATTTGCCCCCACTCATTCATGCATTCATTTTATTTAGGTCATTTATCATTCCATATTGCATTGCACCATGGCAGTCAGAATTGGCATCAAGAGAATCCTTTGTACAAAAGAGCAAGTCTTTCCTTGAGATGAAGGCCACATGATTATTCTAAAGAGCTTATATGAGCTAGGGTTCATTTTGAAGCAGTTTTACCAAGTGGTAGAGGCCCAAGTTCATCAAGGCATTTCCAGGTCATCTGAGGACCATACAAGTCAACTGTGCAGTCAACTGAGGGCTTTGAGATGGGGAGGTGAGTGGAAGCATCTCAATCATGTTCAAAAGAGGCATATTCATCATGACAAACATCTATCTTGAAGATTTTGAAGTCAAATCAAAAGTTTCCAAAAATGGAAAGTGACCTGTAATTCAAAGTTTCCAAAAATGGCAAGTTTTTGGACCATATTCAACTTGACTTTCCACTATCAAAGAAGCTTCAAATGGATTTTTGGTGAACATGAAAGTTTAAGATCTTTCTCTCCCCTTTTCAAAAAGTCCTATATCATGATCATCTGATGAATGGTTGAGAAGTTATGACCAAATGATCACAAAGTGTGCATGGAAGTTCAACATGGCATAACTTTTGATTCAAAACTCCAAATTGGACCACTCTTTTTGCAAAATGCTCCTTGTGACCAATACTTTCCAAATGGATCATTGCCTTGCATGAAAGAAGCTCACACGATCAAGTATCCATACATGTGCATTTTGGAGGGAAAATCCATAATTTGAATTTGGTTGATTATGCAAGCAATTTGGTCATTCCATCATGTTTATTGGTTGGTTTTAAGTGAGATTTAAGCAATTGCATGCACTGTTCACGTGCACATGTCCATGCATAATCACATTTTGCATGTTTTTGCACTTTGTCTCACATTTCATTAATCTTAATTAACCAAGCCTAATTGTGATTAGCATGATGATTAGCACCTCATATAAATACCAAATCTTAACTGTTTTTGGAGGAGAATAACAGAATTTGGATCAAAATTTCATTTCCCTCTCAATTTTCTCTCTCTTCAATTTTCAAATTTCTTCATACAATTCCCCAAAATTCTTGCATAATCATGTTTATCATGCATCATTGATGAAGAATCATCATCTGGTTTGAAGAATTCAGTGCAGATTCGAGCTACACAAGCATATGAACATGAAGATGGAATTTGAAATTTGAGCTGGATCTAGGTGTTTCCAATTGCCAATTCGTGCATAAAGCTTCACAGCAAGGTTGAAGAAGTAGATCTGGACGTTTTGGAGGCTTGAACACACGAGTTTTGAACACTGCACCTCAAGTAAGCTTGAATTTCGACCTTCACCATTTGCTGTTTCATGTACATAAACCTGTAGATCTTTTGATGCTGATGATTCTGATAGCTTTAGATTGTGATTTGGTTAAGTAATGAGTTAGATGTGTTGATTTGAAGTTTTGATTCCAAGAATGTTTTCCCTCGATCCGGTTGATTCATGAAGTATTAGGCTAAATGATTATGATATTCTTGATCCTCGTTGCAAGACCTTTCCAATGATATAAGATACGTTAATTTCTGGAAATTTTCTTCATGGATCTCCGCCTGTACCACCGGAGAAGACGGTTGAAACCGCCGTCCTCCACCGTTTGTAAATTGACCTAGGGTTTCGTCCACGCATGCGTACACGTGAGCGTTGGCTTGGCGTTTCCGTTGGACCTCGTTCACTTGACCGTTCCACGCGTGCATTGACCGCTTATGTGGCTGCCACATCCTTTAATGAAATGCAGCGTTTCATGCTGCTGCTTGACCCTTGAGGCATGCGTTCGATTCCTCACTCATGCGCTTCGCTGATTTCAATTGCATTTTCCTATTACCATAAGTGCTTGTGTTCGACTCCACGCTCGGGCATATTTCTAAAATTCCAATTTGAATATCCTCTTGTCCCTTGATGCGTGGGTTCGAGACCTGGCGCATGTGTTTCTGAATTTATATTTTGTTTGATTCTCATTTACCTTCCATACATGTGTTCGAGACCTGGTGATGTGCATTCTGATTTTTCTTTGAATTCCATTTTCCACACTATTTTCATATTATTTCATTTTGTTCATTCAAATTTCAAAAAATCGTAAAAATAGTAGGAATATCCAAATTGATCCAAACCTTTTTTCACTTTCTTGTTTTAAACTCTAGATTTTTATAGGATTTATTTCATGATTTGTGTGATGCTGGATTTTTAATTGTGATTGTTTGATTGAACATGATGCCATATTGATATATTGCATTCATTTGATTGTGAAATGCTCATGTTTAATCCAATTGATGTGAAATTTTGCATGCTTAATCCCAACATGTGATGGGATTTTTTGGCTTTGGTTTGGCATTTTTATCATTTGCCATCACGGTTTTGGACACATGAACATATGGTGTGACAATTTGTGTCACATATTTGATGTTGCATTTGTGCATTTTAATTTACATATCATTTGAGCTCTTATGGACCTAATTTTTTGCATGATGTTCATTCTTAACATGATAAGCTTGTATAAAAAATTTCATAGCCATTGGATGCTTTTCTGTTTTGATTTGGATTTTCTATTTTTGATGTCCAATTTTGATCACATTACCTTTACTTTACATTGATCATTTGATGCCTTTGCCTTATGAATTGGTTTTGGTCCTTTTGAGGACTCTTTCTTGTCTAATTGAATGTGCTTCATGTGAAATGTTGACTTCTGTTTTGGTCATTTGACTTGCCTTTGACCCTAGTCTTTGTACTAGTGGTTTGTACTCACCAATTGTGTTTTGTGTTCCAGGTATTTAGCACTAATGGTGGGTGTGGTCTCATTACTTGAGATGCCAATTGCTTTGATCACTAACTCTTGTTGTGTTGTAGGTCCATTGATGTGATGAACTCACTTGAGTGCTTGCACTTGTGACTTACATTGTGTAGATATTGAAAAGTTCCACTGTTGTTGCCTGTTTGGTTTTCTGAATACAATATTAACTGTTTGGCTTTTGTACAGGTACATTAGTCGCTTGCTTTTAGCTCTTGCTTGAGCTTTGCTTTGGAGTGTGGTTGCTACACCACTTAGGTAGCCACTCTTTTTCTCCATGTAGTCTGGAAGTCCTGTCACCTTTTTGGCAGGCATTTGGCTGAAGTCCTCCTTATGAGGCAATGATTGTGATTGTTTACATTTGTGCTAAAGACCTCCAAGTGAGGCATGTTACTTGATAAGTCCTCCTAAGTGAAGAGGAAATTGACAGATAGAAGGGATTAGCAGTCAATCCCCTGTTACTCAGTGAGTCGTTCATTATGCTCGCACTACGTGCTGATGCTCTTGAACATAACCCAAGATCTTTGTATAGAGTCAGTCAAGTGGAATAGGGTCCCTCTTTCTGGATCCCCACACTTTCTTTGATTTGAGCTCACCCAGGCCAGGGTTAAGAGCATGAGGTCTTATCCTCATTACCACATTTCATCAGCTTCACCCTAACTCTCAATGTTAGTGGTTAAGAGCTTCAGAACACCCCTACAGTCTTGGCTTGTTTGTCGAGGTTGATATGACCCCCCTTGACTAAAGCCCAACCATTTGTCTGAGCCACTTGTTTGCATATAGTGTGTGATGCTTGTTCACTTGTGATTGATGTTTATTCTTTTGAGCTGACTTGCTTCCTGTGTGAGTTAGGTTCTGATTAGAGACCTCAACGTAGGGATCGTTTGCATGACAACTTTTAGGCTCGAGTCGTAGTCTCCCTATTAGTTTGTTGTCTCCCTAGTCTCTGGTTAGGAGAGAGTTTCTCCCATGTTAAGGGGAACTACGTCGCCCTGATTCTCATACCAGATGAGATACGTAGGCAGGAGATCGAGCGAGATCTCTCCGGGCACCCTTTTGCTATTTTTGTGTGTGTTTAACCCTTTTGTTTCTTTTGACGACTTAGCGTCCCTTTGTGTTTGTGTGACAACTATTAGGCTCGAGTTCCAGACTCCCTATTAGTTTGTCAATCCGATAACCTTTTTTTTTGGTGTCCGTTGGTTAGCGTGTGCTACTTGTTTGGAGTCGGATGTAAGTCCATCTATTGGCATTCTGTTTCCTTGTTGCTTGTTTGGAGTCGGATATAAGTCCATCTATTGGCATTCTATTTCCTGTTTGTTCTGAGGAGTTAGATATAAGTCCATCTATTGGCATTCTATTTCCTTGTTGCTTGTTTGGAGTCGGATATAAGTCCATCTATTGGCATTCTGTTTCCTTCTTGTGTTTTCTTTTGACGTCTCAGCGTCTCTTTCTAGTGTTTGTTTCGGCGTGCGTTAGCCGAGCTACGAGTGCTCTGATTCTTACTCTGGATAGAGAAGATACGTAGGCATGGGATGCGATGTCCTAGCGAGCATGTTCCCCATTTCCCCGAACTACGTTGACTCTGATGTTTGTTTCTGATAAACTACGTAGGCCCAAGACGCGACATCCTGCCGAGTCCGCTTCCTCCATCTTCTTTCACCTGTTTTATTATTCGAGTGTGTGCATTTCTTTGAGCAGTTTATCAGCAACCTTTTCCTATTCTTTTAAGCATGGATCCCGTCGAGTACAACGGACGTGAGGGGTGCTAATACCTTCCCCTTGCGTAACCGACTCCCGTACCTTGCAATCTCTGGTCGTAAGACCGTTCCTTTCCCTTTCTTAGGTTAGTCCTGCGCTCCCTTTCCGTTAGAGGATGAATAGCGTCGGTGGCGGCTCTGTGTTTTTCCCGCCGGTTGTTTTTCGCGTTGCGACAGATGGTAATAAATTTTCCCACTCTTTATGTGGTATTTCATCTTTAGGTGGACCAGGTATGGAACTGCACCCAACACTGCCAAGAAAGGTCTTCTGAGGATGTCATTGAATGCACACTCATGAGGAACTATCAAGAGGTGTATACTTGTACTCCTTTCTTCCTCCCTATCTCCGAGGGAAACTATCACGTCCATGCCTCTGTATGACCGAGTAGCAGAATCAATGAATGTTAGAAGGCCCGTGTCTTTACATGGTTTTAGATCTTTCATCCGTAGACCTAATATTTTGAAGATCTCCAAGTATATCAAGTTACATGCACTTTCTTCGCCTACCATGAGACCTGATATGCCAAGGTTTGATATGGTGGCAGATATGGCCAACAACATTGTAGCATTAGAGATCCCATCTACCTTCTCATAGTCACAAAAGCCTAGCATCGGTGCATCATCCCCTCACCATTCTATTTGCGTCGCATATATAGTGGAGTTCAGTATGAATTGATATTTTTGCCTCGAGGATGTCTCTCTGGTCTCATTGATAGTACAAATATGTGGCAGCTCCAAACAAAGTCGTTCGGATGACTGTGAGGGGTCATAATTGGGAGTTACCTTCTCCATCGGAAGACGCAACTGCAACAATATGGATTTGGATCAAATGGCATATGATCATGGAATGTCACGAAAGTCATTTGTTAATTCCTACAAACAACGCCACTATTCTAGATCAGAACTAGAGTTATGCTTAGGCTGTGGTGTTTAACTCTTGATTCAGTGCTACAAGTCTCAAGTGTGTTAGAACAAATGGGTTGACCTACATGGTTAGAACTTCAACGCTCGAGTTAATTAAAGAGTACAAAAAGAGGTAGACTGAAGTATGAAAAGTGTGTATGTACCTTAAGTCTTCCACATGTGTGTGTGTGTGTGTATGTGTGTTTGTGTGTGCGTGTGTGTGTGTGTGTGTCTGTATGTATGTACCTTGGGTCAAATAGCTATTGAGCTTCCTTTGGTAAAATAGGTGGGCCTCCCTCATTGGATCTTTGGATGTCCCAAAATAACACTATTATAACATCTACTAATAGCATGGAAATAGCCAAGGTATTTACTTGTGCACCCTTAGACAAGGTCTCTCATATGAATACCATCTTACTTGACAAAGATATTTGCGCACGAGTTTTCTTCTTTCACAATACGGTGGAAACAGATGTTATAATCCTTTACCAAATAACTTCTAATTATTTTCAAGAGGTTAGGATAAAGATGAAAACTCATTATTTTCTTTGACATTAAATAATGACATGATAGGAGTTAGAAAAACACATTATTTTCTTTGCCACTACGTTTTTCTTACCCTTTCCCTTTCCCTTCTTGTCTAGGATTTCTTCAAATTTATCATTCCTTTTAGAATAGTGCTCCTGGTTATGTTTGTCATCCTCATTCAACAACTCTCCCAAAATATGCTCCAGAAATTTTGGTGGTTTATTCATTATTTCTTCCTTCTGAAGGAAGTACAACTTCTTGTACTAGGCATGCTGACTTCTCACAAATTTGAAAAGCATTTGTTGGTCCTTTTGCATTTGGAGAAAAATTCCCCACAAGAGTCCTTCATTGTCAAATGAATAATTGCCTTTTATTGTCTCTTGTCGCACCTCGTATTGCATTTTCTATCCTTTTGGCTTCTGCAAAGTCTAGATAACATCCCTGTCAAACCCAACTTGTGAAGCAAAATCACGATACAAATGCAACAAATTTTTTCCTTTAGTTAATCCTTATGAATGATGCATGATCAGTGATAGAACAATTACCTCTTGGGACGATAAACACCTTTGATGCAGAATCAGAGGAATGATCACGAGCGTTGAATGAAGAACAACACCTCTACTTAGTGCTAACTGCTAGAAATGAAGACTTTGAGAGAAAGAGAGTTCAAAAACAAATTTGCATCAAGTTAAAAATATTTTGCACAAGGGTTCTCTTTATAGAACTACTTGTGTGGGCTACAAGTTGAAAAAGCCCACTTAAGTGGATTGTACGTTATGGTGAACTATAGATCACTTAAGCCCATTGTACTGTACTGTATTATTTATTCCACTAAGTACAATATACCTTACGATGTTCCATAATTCTCTTAAGTACACCATACCTTACGATTTTCCTTATTTATTCTATTTGTTATCAATCTGTCCTTATGTGTTTGATCCTGTATGTTCTCGTGAAGTTGGAAATTATATTAAATAAGATATTTAATATAATAAATAATGAGCGATATCTAGCAACACATCACTTCTACCCAAGTCACAAAAATGTCATGTGATTTGACAAAAACCTTTTTGTGATAATTTGTGTGTGTATAATAACCCGTTTTTCCCTCATGTCTATATTGAACATAATGCATAAACTGTATAACCCTTGTCCAATTCAATATTGGACCCTTAGACATTTATCCTATTACGAAGGATGGACAAATTCGATCTAGGTCACTCATGTCCCTTAACATGATTTATGGAGTACGTATTGATTATATTTATGGCTATCCAGTTACAAACAATGTTTACTCAGGAATAAGGTACTCAACTCCACATTTAAGATCCATAACGATTTCAGGTTGAAGGGTGGTGTACACGACTATCACCATGAGAATAACTTATGACACTTTACATAACATTCTATCTAGTATTCTCATAACGTTTCAATCTAGTATGAATATTACTCATAATATTCATACTTATGTGAAGACTTGATAACTCTTTATCCACGATCCATGAGATGCGATCATCAGTTTGTCCATATAATAGTCTCAATGCTGTAATGTTATCTCACATCATAATAAATCTCGACTATAAATACTTTAAGAATAATGTCCTTATGTTTAATAGGGTCTCATGATTAAGTCACACTTATCATTTCATTAAACGGACAAGCTATTCTAGGGACTTCATTATTTTGGAAATACAAACATAATAAATAAATTCATTTTGATTATTAATAAATAATTTGAAACAAGTACAAAGTTCAAATAAAACTATTGGCCTAAACGACTTACACTAATAGCTTGTGGGTAGAAAATTTCATGAGTAGATCACTCAGGGATTCCTTGTCGCTTGCACAAGGCAGTGCTCAGGCATGGAAAATAGATCATTCCATCCTTTTTCTTTGAACATGCTTGCATTTCTTATGATTCTTATGATGTTGATTGTGCTGAAGGTTATGATACAGTGAAGCAATACCAATTTGGGCTTGTTAACGGTTTCATTATGGGTAGTGGGCCTGAGGGAATGCTTGATGAACTGATACCATATTTTGGGCTCTAACTCGAGGTCCATTCTCAACATAGTTTTCTCATAGCTCTTATCAGATTCTATCCACCTAGTTCTAGAGTTGCAGAGACAATCCTTTAAGATGTCTAGGCCCTCATCATCAATTATTTCCAAAAGATGTTGGTAGGTATCACCAATATTTTTCAACCCCAACATCATGTTGATTGTAGGTTAAGAATAATACACCTTGGTTCCATGCATAATCATTCCGTGCCTCTTACTTGATGTGTATATCAAGTTAGTGTAAAACTCTTTGACCATTTGCTTGTTGTATGGATTTGGATGTCAGTAGAACTTCCTTAATTTCATACTAGTTATGATGTGCCCTATGTTGTGAAGAAGACGTAGGTTATCATCTTTCATGTTATAGATAAATCCTTTCTATGAATGAATAATCTTTCTATAAAAATAGTTGGCAAATCTCTGGTGAGCATCGTTGTTGATGAATGTTTCAACATCCAAAGTATATGAATCTGAATAATCGATGAAAGGTTTTGTATTTTTTACTTGCACACACTTCACTACCTTTCATGTGATCTTAGGTTCCTTGGATACTTTGGTGTTTGGAGGTTTTGGTGGATGCATACTAGTGATGGTCCTTATGGAAAAAAGTGCAGTTTTTGGAAGTTTGGAAGAAATGGCGGATGATGATGATGATGATGAGAAGGGTGTTGCATCTTTATATAGGAAACAAAGTAGGGTAAAAATTTGAATTGAAATTGGAATGGGAATAGTCAATCATTAGGGGTTTACAGTGTGGTAACTTTATGCGTTTACTAACACAGTAATGAGTGGCATACAAATAATTAATGTGATACCAATAGGACAACATTGATGATGTCAAGAGTGTCGCTATAGGGTTGTCTTTTTCTAGCTTTCTCTCTCTCTCTCTCTCTCTCTCTCTCTCTCTCTCTCGCTCTCCCTCTCTCTCTCTCTCTTAGGATTTTATTTTTTCATCAATATTTAATATTGACTTTTCATCTTCTTTTTTTTCAATCTCTCATTTTTTGTGCAACTTAACGGTTACCTTTTCATGACCAGTCACATGCATGACATAACTCTTCAAAGGACGTAAATTTTCACCAATTCTCCACTTCATCATCTAAAACAAAATAAACAAAGACAAAAAATTATTAAGTTGGGTTGCCTCCCAGTAGGTCTATTTTAAAGTCTTGTAGATTTACTTAACACAAATGAATTTAATCATTTAAATTCATGGTGACCCTGTGTTGTTTGAGGGATCACGAAAGTAAGTATTAACACTTTGTTCGTTAACCTTAAAATCCTCCTCTGTTTTCTCATTCAAGAGATCTATAACCCCATGTGGATATACTTTTAGAAGCTTAAAGGGGCCTAGCCATCTTGACTTAAGCTTTCCAAGGAATAACTTTAATCCCAAGTCAAACAAAAGAACTTATTGGCCTTCTACCATTCTCTTTTTTGACACTTCCTGTTGTGCCATTTTTAGGTATTTTCCTTGTATAACTCGTCATTTTCATAAGATAATCATCTATTCTCTTCTAACTCATTGAGTTGATGCATTCTTGCTTACCCAGCAAATGGCAAGTTAAAATTCAAATTCTTGATAGCCTAAAATACTTTGTGTTCCAACTCAATAGATAGGTGAAGCCTTGCCATAAACAAGTATATAGGGATACATTCCTAAAGGGGTTTTATAAGCAGTTCTATAAGTTCACAAAGCATCATCAAGATGTTTAGACCAATCCTTCCTTGAAGGGTTAACCACCTTTTCTAGAATTCTCTTAATCTCCCTATTAGATAATTCAGATTTCCCACTACTTTGAGGATGATAAGTTGTAACAACCTTGTGTTTTACCCCATATTTTTACATTAAATTTTTAAACAATCTGTTGCAAAAATGGGCACCCTCGTCACTGATGATTTCTCTAGGCATTCCATGTCTAGAAAAGATGTTCTTAATTAAG